>NC_058052.1:8909232-9228565 GCF_020085105.1 Siniperca chuatsi
CTTTTTCCTTTTACAAAGGCAAGTGAAAGTGAGTTGAGGCTGACTTGTACTACACCACAGTAACTTTCTGACTGAGTGTCCATCAAATGGCATTTAACAGTGGAGGATGAGGTAGTCAGAAGTAAAAGTAGCAATACCGAAGTAAAAGTAGCAATACAACCATACAAAAATACTCCTCTCACAAATAACTCCTCCCTTCAAAATCTCCTTTAAGTAAAAGTACAGAGAGTATTATCAGCAGAACATACTTAAAGTAATAAAAGTAAAATTACTCATTATAAAGGGCAGCGTGTAGTGGAGTCCAAAGTACAGTATTTCCCTCTGAATGGTAGTGGAGTTAGAAGTATAAAGTAGCATAGTTAGTTAAGTAAAAGTCCCTCAAAATAGTCATTCAGTACAGCACTTGAGTAAATGAACTTGCTTTACTTCCCCCCCACTGACACAAATTAAATACTTATAAAAAATATATATTTAATATTTAAATAGTTAATCGCAGATAAATAGTTATTCTCTATGAAAACTCCACCCTAATACTTTGCATAGAGATATATTTTGGTGTGTGTCTGTGTGTGTGGCCAGAGCTGGTTCTGAGTGTGTGGTATAGTATTTCTGTCATGGTTGTATAGTCTTTTTCTTTCTTTTTTTTTTTTTAAACTGTAGTTGTCGAAATGTACTCATTCATCATGCCATCTCTGTGACAACCACAGATTTGGGGGTTGAGAAGAAGAAGCTTGTGTGGTTTGATTTATGAAATGTTGCTGCCCAGTGAGTGAGGAGCGCTTTGGAGGGCACAGGGCTGAATGATTATGCAGCTGCAGCCACACATTTTAATTGCTTGCACATCCAGGCCCTTTATCAATGTGCGTCTGTGGTTTGGGTCTGAAAAATAAGACATAATAAGCACTGGAAATGAAGAGCAGCAGAGCAAGACCTCAAACATCGGTTCATCGCAAAACAGGAAGTGAACAGCTACTGATATTAAGGCAAGCATTAAGTCAAGCAGGTCTTTATCTTAGAGCAGCAACACAATTATGAGAGATACTCATTCATATGCTCTGCTTAAGGGATCTTTTCAGAATCTCCAGGTCAGCAATTCCCAGAAGTAAGTTTTAATTTAAATTTGGCTTTAAATTATGTCTTTTATAATGCTGTTTGTATTCCAGTTAATGTAAACTATTAAGGTTGCAGCAAAACATCATTGGAGTTAGTGTTCTTAAACTTGCTGACACTTTTGTTGAACCCTCTTGACACATTGCAAATTTTCATCTTTGAGTTTAAAAATGCTATGATTTCTCAAATGAAATGCACACATCCGAATGTCTGAATATACAAATCATTGCTGGGAATTTGACTCTTTGAGGCAGAAAGTGAGTAAGTAGCAGTCCATCGAATCTGACTGTTTCGGTCTCAGCAAATGATGCAAAAGGCGCAGACTTAATCTGAAATATCAGCCTCTGTTATTACTCCCCCGAGACAGCTGCTAGGCGAGAAAGCGAGAGGCAGTGAAAGTTTGGATTTATGTGTTTTAGATCAGCATAGCAATTTTCTTCAAAATCTGTTCCCCTGTCTTCCCCACTGTAATGATGCATAAACTTATGAAAGGCTCAATTTGAATGGGAATTTAAGAGCAGAATTGTGTATGTAATGTGTCTCTGTTTTCATCTGTCTGTTGCTTTGTGTGTGTGTATGTCTGTGTGCGAACACACTTCTGCCTGTGCACCAAATTCCATTTAAGGCCCAGGCGTACTGCTGTTCCCTCCCCAACGCAACAAACCTTCAGTTTAGTTGTCAAGCTGAAAAATAGGCTATGCTCAGTCCCCTGACATAGCCCACATAAATTAATCATACCTCAAAGATACATTGCCTCCCTCAGACCCTCAGACAAGCAGATGAATAATAACACCTTCAACCTACACATCTTACATCTGTTTTCACTGGGTATCTTTATCACTTTGATATGTGCATCACGTCCACAATGGTGGGACACAGAGATCTCTTAAGTTCACTACACATTATTACTTAATGACTGCAATAGTTCTAAAAGGCCTAAAGGGATGACCACTGCTGTTTACCATCTGTTATTTACAGGTTTGTCTCAGGTGTATTTTGTTAAAAGTGAAAGGGCATCTCTACCTAAAAAACAGCCACCATTCTCTCAAAAGCAGCCGTTTCAAAAACACTTCAGTCGGAGACCTGTCCTTTTTTCCCCTCCAATCAGTGTGTGAATTCTGGAGCGGGTGCAGTAGGAGCCCATCACGCCACAGATGGTGTGGGGTTGACTCGGCACAGCTGGTTCCCAGTGGCGTTCTGAATCTAAAACTGGAGCAGGGCGATTGAGTTTTCTATGCACATCATTTGTCAGGTCCCCATAGTCAGCTTGCAGAGTCAAGTAGTTAAACAGTCTCTAGCTGCATTATTGAAATGTGCCTTTTGTTCCACTTCCTGTGTGCTGGCTTGTGAATAGTTAGTTTGGGGGACTGGATAATTACATTGGGGATTTAGATGGAGGACACATCTCTGCTGAAAGGTGGAGGTGATGTCCAGGCAATTCAAAACCTGACATATGTTTAAATATAATGGGATCTTGAAGCTAGTATATTTAATTTATAGCCAATTTCTTATATTAGCACAGTTAGATATAATACATATACTATTGCAGCAAGGTAGAAGTTTCAATAGAAGTTTCAAAAACATTAGAAACTGCCATATTTGGAGTCTTGAAATCTGGTACTTGGCCTTACTGTCATGCTTTATAAATTGAAAAAATTCCTGGGTTACAATTGCAATTTTCACTTCCTCAGTAATGATGCAGAGGTTAGTACTGTGACAGATGTTCTGGCAGGCGTTGTCATCTGTCACCTCTCTTGTTTACCAAGAGCCAGAAAATACACCTGATCACTAAATCCAGAGCGATCCATGGATGAGTGCTTGGCAGATACAGCTCAGTCTCTTTCTTGGCCTCTGTTCCAGTCTGCATTAGGTATCTCCCTAATGTGAAGCTGAGTTAAAAGGGGGACTCATTGAGTCTCAGTGAGGTGACACCAGTCAGAGGAACAGCCAAGGGAAGCCGAGTTTTTACACCTTCCACTAGGTGCAAATAAAGCAAGAGATGAGCTCAATGCTGATGGTGTGAAAGCACTGGTGGTTGAAATTGCCAGCCACAGTTTCATTATAGTTAGACAGAAGGCAGGGATTCCTGTCTCTGTTTTCTCTATTTCTGTCTCTCACTTTTCCCCTCTGTCAGTCTTTCTTGCTCCTTTCCTCCAAAGGGAAGGTTACAGAAGCTGTGCAGCCTACCTACCTACCTACCCACCCAGAAGCAATGCTTCCTGGTCTCCTGTCTAAAAAGCTGTAATGTGCGTGAGACCTGACAGCTCCATTACAGATAGGTACAAGGCCCAGAGCCTTCCTTTTCAGTGACACGTACACAAACACGGACAAGCCAACATCCATTTCTAATCATCTGATGGTGGCATGCCTAATTTTTTTTATCATTGCTTGCCGACAGCTATTCTGTGCTGCATTGTTTGTATCTGCAAAATGAAATGGCATTAAGTATGGATTAAACAACTAAGATTTAACATGTTAATTAGTGAGCTTTATAGGTAGGCAGAGCCAGGCTAGCTGTTTACCCCTGTTTCCAGACTTTAACCAAGCTAAGCTTCTCCTGACTGTAGCATCATATGTGACAGCTAGAAATGAGAGTGGTGTCATTCTTCTAATCTAACTTTTGGCAATAGTACATGCAGTTTTTAGAACTTTATTTGTTGTAAAACCTGCATTGCTAATTCGAAACAGCAAAAATGCTTTAACACTAGCAGAATTAGCATCAAAGTGACATAGCACCGTTTTGCATTTGTCTTGGAAAAAACTATGAAGGAACAACTGAACAACAACTGCCAAACACTGATCAGCATCCACAGTGCTACTCATACATTGCGTCTTTTTGATTGGTCTGTCTGACCTGAATTTGGCTTTTGTTTCTTACACCCTATGTTGTGGGTAAACAGGCCATTTTCTATTTGCTGTCATATTTGAAGTATCTGTCCCAAAATCAAGTCTTTTCAACAATTTTCATCTCTCACGGCACCAGGCCATATGCAGGGGCAGCATCTTCTTGATCATCTTGATTAAAGTAAACAAACACTGGCTGTAAGGCAACTCAGGGACAGGAGTATGTATGATTATCTCCATCCACCACTTCCTGCTGAAACATCCTACAGTCCCAAACTACACAGGGAGCAGGAGGGAAGACATGCACACACACACACACACACACACACACACAGATGTCTATGCTGCACTGCCTATCACCACCTCCAGATGTTTTGTCAGCATGTGGTCTTGCTGAAGCCCACTGCAGACTGTTGCAGAGGGACTGGGCACATCAGCTCAGCTCCATCACATTTAGGATAATTATAGTAAAAAAGTAAATGTGCTCTTGCACCTGTCCACAAAAATATATAGAACCTTGTTGTGATGTTTGGAAAGTGAGACTGGACCTTTTATTTGCTTTCACATCTGCTCTAGAGTTTTGTTTTTGCTGTGCTCCAGAATTTAGTAATTATTTTAATTGCTGTGTCTTTCAGCTTCCTTGCTTAGGTTATAACCTCAATTGTTTTGTGCTTTTTTACAACTACTTGTTTTTCCCACTAATGTAAAATTAGCCCATGGCATTTTATAAAACCCTGAAAAAGCTGTTCTAATCATTTAACGAAAATGTTCATATGGTAAATAGGATGTCAGCTTTTATGGTTCATATCTGAAAGTGTAAATAATGGCTTTTATTACTTGTTTTGTTAAAATATAAAAAGATAAATTAGAAATAATTACCAATACAAATCAGTGCACAATACTCATGATCCAAATACACATTAAATTATCTGCTAAATAAGCAAAATGCACTCTTAAACCCCAAAGCTAAGATGCAACATCACTTGTTCAAATGCAGAAGATGCAGAATTATTCAAAATCATCACTGCCAGGATACTCTTGAGCAAGGCACAAAGATACATTTGTTTCAACTCTGAATCAGAACCAGGCCATCGCTAAAAAAAATGTCAACTTTCCCTGCATATGCTAAAAAAGTTCAAGTTAATTTAAACTTTTTATATTTAAAAACTTTCCCCTGATTGGTTAACATCAAAAATTAGGTTTTGGTTGGATTTTCTCTGTTACAGTATGAATAAATGTGAAAAAACACCACTTTGTCAAACCTCCTCAACATTCCTGATCACAGTGTCAAATGTCACCTGCAGTATTTCATCAGGTGGAGTTTTGGGAGGAATGGAATTGTTGTGCTATTTTCCCACCAGCAGATGAAACAGCACAATGTTCTCAGGCTGTGAGCTGAGTGACACAAATTTGATGTGCTGCCTCTATCCATCCCTTGCTATCCCTTACTGCAGTGACAGGGAACACACAGGGGTGTCACACTGACACAAGATAAGTAACTGTACAGCTTGTGACCTCTCATCTTTCTGTGTCAGTCTGTCTTATATTTCTTATGCACTGCTCTCTGTCTCTGTCTCCTCAGGCACCAGTAATGGGTCTGTACTGGTCTATAACCTGACCAGTGGTCTTCTCCACAAAGAACTCAGTGTCCACTCTTGTGAAGTCAGGTAAGATTTTTGTTTCTGTGTAGTTAAATGTGTACAACAAGGCAGAACATTTCCAGGGTGAACAGTTCACTTTCCTCTGGTGAACAAGAGTATGCACTCATGTACTCTTTAGATGAAATATCTGTAAAATGACACGTGGCCAGTCAATCTGCTCAAGGCGGATTGATTTTCTGTTGATTGTTTTAGGCTCATTAGTGTTTGTGGATGCAATTGGCAATCACATAATTAGAGTGCCATGTCAGCTCTTGTGTGTTAAAGAGAAATCATTTCTTAGCTTGTTTTATAACGTTTTTATCTGAATATCTTCTCGCAGTGCTTCAGCTGAGTATGGTACTCCTGACTCGAAGAAATAAAGATGACAATTACCAGAACAAAATTAAAAGAATCCAAACAGACGTAAAGAAAGTGGTTAAAGATATGGTGTATATGATCTAATTTTTTACAAGGTATGCATACTGTATAATGCACTGTACAAAGCAACTGAACAAATATCAATAAATTAATCAATCACACTTTATTTATATAGCACCTTTCAGACAAATCAAATGCAATTCACAGTACTTTACAAGGGATTAACAAAATTTTGGATATAAAGAATGGATTTAGAGACTAATGCACACCAAAACAATCAAAAACTAAAAGTTAAATGAATAAGACAACAATAAAAGATGTATAGTTAAGATAATAAAAAGTCAATAATTATATTATAATAAATATATATATATATATATATATATATATATATATATATATATATATATATATATATATATATTAATAAAATTAAATAAATAGATAATAATGATAAAATACCTATAAATGATAAAACCATAAAATTATTTAAAAAAAAATACTACATAAAAGCCAGGCTAAATAGGGGGGTTTTTAGTTTAGTAGCAGTAGTCTAGCCTGCTAGTTATAAAAGTGTGCATGAGTCTCTCCGTGTTGCTCAGAGAGAGAAATGGCCTCACTTTGGAGATGTTCTTCAAATGAAAAAATGCTTTTTTTGTGACACCCCTCACATGAGCCTTGAAAATGAAATCGGAGGCAAACATCACTCAAGTTTTTTGCTTCATGGCTTGGATTGAGTCCTAGTGTATTTCATTTGGAGGCCAGTTTCTCTCTTTGAGCCTTTGAACCAATGATCAGTACTTCTGTTTTATCCTGGTTAAGCTGTAAAACATTCTGTGACATCCAGGCCTTCATATCTAAAATACAGCTAAAAAGTGAGTCAATCGGCCCAGTGTCACACACAGCCACATAGAGCTGAGTATCATCAGCATAGCTGTGGAAAGCAATACCGTGACACTGCCCAGGGGTAGCATGTACAAATTAAAAAGTAACGGTTCTAAAATTGAGGAATTTGTGGTATCCTGCAGGTATCCTGCCGTTTTTGTATTGTTATTTTCCTGGTTTTAATTGGAGCGACTGCGTCAAGCACTGTTTTCATTTTATCATTAATATCATTGACTAAGTCTTTACAGGATGACGGTTAGATGTTAACATGCTGTTTAAAAGCCATACATTCCAACAAATCTAAAAACTCTTTGACTCTGGTATCTGCCAGATTATCAACATGTATGTTAAAATCATCAATTAAAATGCAGGTATCATAGCTCATGTGAATGACAGATAGTAGGTCTGAGAATTCCGTTAAAGAGGGAACAGATAATTTAGGAGATCTATATATTGTCACTGCAAGGAAATAAGGCTGAGAAATTTAAAGAGTAGCATTATATTCGAAGGCATGAAATGTGCCTTGGTCCACATCCCTGCCCTTCAGTGTTTCTGTAGAATGCAGCTGTCCCTCCACCCTTCTATCCCTCCCTGGACAAATAGGAATAGGTGTAGGTGGGTGGACAGGCCTCAGTCAGTGTGGCAGGTGCAGAGTGTCCTGAAATACTAAAATCACCATATTTTAGTTTAGCTTTTTTGACAGAAGTCCAAACTATTATATGCAAGTGAAATCATGAAGGTAAATAAAAACAAAAACAAAAAAAAATGCTTCATGTTACTAAGTGACAATCTGGTTACCTTTTGATGTACAGGGGTTAAGGTAAGATAAAAGTCCTGGCACCACAAACTGTAATCAAGCCAGAGCATATTTAAAAAAACAAAACTACACAGTTGCCAGGAGTTGACGAAAATACTGCAGAGTTGCCTTGGTACGTTTATCCTAACATGTAACTGAATGGTGACTTTGTTTCCTGAAGTGTGGGTGAATGCAGAGGGAGCTTGGATGCACTTGAAAAATTAAACCAGCTTTGCGTACCGTGCAAATCAATTCATCACAACAACCCAATAAATGGCATTGCAAGGCCTATTGTTTACTCACACACCAACACACACACGTGTGTATTTGAAGTAGAGAGAAGACTGTGTGTCAGATTGGTGTTGTCCAATGTTACATATCTACCCAAAGCTGCTGATGTAACACTTAGATACAGTCTACTACAAGTGTAGTGTTGTATTTGCCCAGTTAACCGTAACAAATATACTATCACTGCCAATTCACAATTAATTAGGAAGAAATCACCTGTTATTGACCGCCACAAAAGGACAACAGAACTTCTAGATCTTGTTTACCAAGCCCAGTTTATACTGTAGACATCTTTCTCACAGTAGACATTTTGACTTGTCAAACATAGTGTTACTAATAACATTAAGGTTATGAGGCTCTGATATTGTGCATGCTGGCTCACTGGAACACCTAAGCAGAACAGAGCCATTATTAAAGTTATTAGTTACACCTGTATTTTTCCTGCTATGACAAGTCAAAATGACTGCTGGGAGAAAGGTCTGTTGATATCTGGGTTAAATGCATGCTGCATATAAATATCATTTTCCATTGTCACTTGGAAAAAATTACTTTTTTTATGGTGGGCAAGCCAAATGTTCAGGCTTCTTCTGTTATGTTCCTTTAACGTCTGAACACTACACCGTTCCCTCAAGCCTAAGTAGCTAATTAATGAACCTGTCAATAACACATCAAAGGGGCCATTCAGGGAATAGCAGTATTCTATATTAAGAAGCTTCCTCCTTCTGCATTTGAACCAGGAAAATAGAAATTAAAAACAGGAATAGCGGGAAAGTATTGAACAGTTGCTGATGACATTTCTAGGAATCAAGGACAAAACCGCCAACACAATTAAGAGCTTTTTAGTTAGGAAACTCAATACCATTAATTTCTATCTGATACAGATTGAAGGTATTAAAAAGATAAATTGTAGAGATTCTGTTCAATACATGTTGCAATGCATTGTATGAATACCTCAATGCCATAACCCTCTGTGTAAACGCCCCATGCTCAGTTGACTATGAATTTTGATTATTTGATTTTTGATTATTATTTGATATTTGTTTTTCTCTTGTTGTCCTTGATGTCACCTGGAAACTGTGATTATGAGAAGAATATATTTATCCAGGATCACAAAAATAATTTTTAAGAGGTGTTACCACAGGGTGTTATCTTGTGTTATCACACACACACACACTTTTTGGCCTTAGCCAACATCACATATCAAGTTGCATATTTACAAAAGAGCACCATTCAGTATTTTAGTGTTTAGGCTATTGATTATAATTAGCACAAATTCAATATAGATGGTAGTGATGTGCTTGACTTAAATCTAGTGTTGTTTCAGTGCAGTTTTGTTATACATTAAACTCCTTTCTCTATTGTGCTTCTGCACAATGTACTGGTTAATTCTGGTCTGCGAGGCAGGTCACACTGACAAGGGATAAAGTCAAAATCTTGCATCACCTTGTGAAAGCCCCACAATGCAACAGCCAAACATAAACAAAGAGCAGGCTGTGCTTCATTAGATATTATTCTCTAATGAGCAGCAAAACTATTTCACCAGGATAAATTAAGCACGCGATTGAATCAATTAATGCTGTTAAGAGATTGATTGGGAGCAAACACCATCCATTCAAGCAGAGCCAGATTTTCTTTAATGAGAGAAGTTGGTATCCACAAGTGCAAAACTCCAACAAACTTTAATGAGCTATGCAACACAAGCATAAGTTACATAACATGTGTGTGTGTGTGTGTGTGTGTGTGTGTGTGTGTGTGGATTAAAGTAAGTGATTAGGCAGTGGTTTTCTCTGCCTGTTTTCTGGTGTCAGTTTGTCGCTGTGTATTTGCTCTACAGCCGTCTCTTCATCTGCTCGTCATCTCTCACTCAGCACTACTGTACCGTGTGCTCACACACTGCATATAATATTTAACACATGCAAGCACTTACACACTGTTTAGTTTGATGTTGCACACTGCTTTGGTGTATTTGAACCCTTTATGGACAAAAAAATTAAAAATAAATGAATAACAAAGTCATACATGAACCCATTCAACCAGACATTCACATCAAAGTAGTGCTGTCAGATCAGGGCTTTCTCTTGAAAACACGTCCATTAGATTTAGATTTTCTCTCTTCCTGCACAGACACATGTAGAGCACTGCTGTTATTTCCAGTGCTGTGACGTACAACATTAAATTCAAAGCTGTGTGTTTTCTGTGGAGGGGAGAGCAGAGGTGCTTTATGGTAATTAGCCCAGCAGCCCTTGCCCCAGCACAGCCAAGGAGGCCTGGCTACTTAGCATCTCATTTACATTTAGTGGGGAAATCGACTAATTAATCATGTGGCTATTTACCATCTCATTACGGTGGAGTTTGTGCTCCCTGAGCTCGGCCCACTTCTGAAAAATATTCATATCTCACACTTATTGGCTTGATTTGTTGTGAAATTTTTACACCTTCCAAATGGATTTTGTAGAAGTTTTAGGTGTCTCATTTATCTTACTGCTTGCTAGGATGTAGTGGAGAAATATTTGACAGCTACACTGCAAGTATTAGATTGTAAAATTAATTAAAACCTGTGTGTGTGTATGCTTATTCCACAGGGGGATTGAATGGGTGAGTCTTACCAGTTTCCTATCTTTTGCCACTTCTGCTCCCAACAACATGGGCCTGGTGCGAAATGAACTGCAGCATGTCGACCTGCCTACTGGTGAGAGGCTTACACACACACACACATCACCTCTACCTGAGGGTACCAACCAGCACTTTTGTATTGGCCTTTGTTAAGGTTTCTGTTTTGCTCAGGGTTCCTGCAGCCTTAACAACAAAGAAAATGGACACTTTAGTCTTTCTCTCTTTCTGACTTTCTCTTTTTATTTGTCTTTTTGTGTCTATGTGGTTCTCTAAGAGACTCTTCTTGTTCTTCTCCAGGGGATACTTACACACTCTTCTAAATTAGGTCCAAACTAAACAGTGTTTAGTACCACAAAGGGATGCCTAGCTCTGAAAATGAGATCCTATCATGAGTTCCTGCAGAGCGACTTATATCCTTGCCTGAACCCATTGACAGGTCTATAGAATTACTGGACCAGCAGTGTGTTTCTGCTCCTCCAGGGGGTGGAAAATATACAGTGCTACAGTGCTAGAGAGGGTAGAATTGGAAAGTAACCTGCAGGTGAGGTAATGAGATTGTTAAAGGTTTCAGTGGAAATCTTTTCATTTAGTTTAGTTATATAATATTTATGCAATCTTAGATATGAATAATTGATGAACACCTATACAATTTAACAAATGTTTAACAGATGTTTTTGTCTTGTGTGTCTGCTTCATTAATTTTAAATTGAATGTGTTTGGCTTGAGAAATTTGCATGGGCACACTAAAAAATATGGACACTATAATGGTTGGGTCACAGAGCCTTTATGCCCAATTCATTTCAGGATGACGGTGAGGGTAAGTCACTTCTCTAATGACTCTCTCTTAAGCACCAGAGTTTTCAAAGTTAACAATCCACAGCATTAGCTTTGGTTACAGGCCCACACACTTTCCAACGCAAGTATACTTAATTGTTTTTTCTCACCAGTTCAAATGAGTTCAGGTGACTGAGATCCTCCAAGGTGTCCTTAACAAATGTAGCAAATGTAGCTGCTGGTAGTGCACATAGGCTGTGGAGATCTCAGTGTCATGCCTTACATCTCTGATGTGTGTGTGTTTGCTACAGTCACAGCATTTTGAGAAAGACACTTTTTTTTTTTGCTGTCTTACCAACTAGCTAGATGGAAAAGATCAATATCAATTTAATTTGTGTGTCTTGAGTACAGAGATACAATAAGTCTGGGACGTGTTTAGCCTAGCATAGCACCAAGATGACGATGGAAACAAGGGGAAACAGCTGGCTAAGCTCCATCAAAACTGAAAAAGACACCTTTCAACAAGTCTTAAGATGTTTTATTTACACAATGTCTTTAGTTACAACTTATACTACATGTAGAAATAAAAAAACGACACATTGTGATTTAACAAGCATGTAATGATGAGGCTTTTTACAGAGAGAGTTATAGTTTTTCAGCCTACTTATTTGAGTTGCAGATTTGTTCTTACAGTATTTTACACATACTGCTGCTACACCTGGACATCCTGGGACAGATTCAGTAAGACTGCAGGCAGATTTGCACAATTTTGTTTCTGTTACTTCAGCTTATGTGCGTTCGTCTTATTCAGGGAAAGTGAGCATATTTTTGCATAAACAAGTCCTCAAATCGAACAACACAAACTTTGTTCTGTACTTAAAGATTGTGTTCTTCACCTGTAAGACTAATCCACTAAGGCAGATACCTCGTGCCCTTTACAACTGGAGCATTTTATGATAAGATTTGAGACTCTAGGAGGGAAAATGATCTTCCTCGCTTGCCTTACTCAATTGTGGTGACACCTGGTTTCTGCAGCAATGATAGCAACTGTTGTGAATGGCCAAATTCTTTGTCTATGAAAGGATGTTTTGTGTGCTGCAGGGGAAGTTGGTGTTGAGAAGTGGTAGTGAACTCAATTTGCATTGGCTCACACAGTATAAATATTTATTATGTTTACAGATGCTAATTACACATTATAATTTCAATATTATTTATACATGCATGATAATGGAAGGTGTTGTCAACTCAGCACTTTGAGGCATCTTTCCAGTAATCATCCACAGTAAGTGAAGAGCACGAAGTTCTGACAGCACACCCTCTTCCCTGTGTGTGTGTGTGTGTGTGTGTGTGTATTTTTGTGAATGCACAATACATTAGGCTGTAGTACACCACAGGTCTCCTGAGTTTTCTCTACACCATATGCTTAGCTATTTTGTCCCCTCTGGTACACACTAACTGCCATCTCAACACAGCTGTTGGGTCCGTCCATCCCCCACGCCCCAAACCACCACAGGCAGCTCACTTGTACATTTTAAATAGGCCACCGTCCTAAGTGTCCTCCACAAAATCAGATCAGCACTTCCTTAGGCAAATGTGATAGGATACGCCTGAAGGGCATTTTTGTTTTGTTTGAAGGGGCACCTTGATGCTCTGCATAATGTCAACGTCGGTAAGGTGGAAAGTTGGAAACAAAAAGCAGGGATTAGAGCAGGTGGTGAGAATAAGTTGTTGGCAGTTTGCTCTTCCCGCTCCGGCGAAACAGATGAAACCAGGATGCCCTGGCACTAAAGTGAAATGAGATGAATCACTATCTTCACAGGTGTAAGGGAAAGATACCGTCTTCTGTCTTACATTATCACCTCCTCTCCCTCACACTCTCACTTTCTCTCTTTCTGTCTGTTGTATTTTCCAGGCAGATGCTTTGCATTCAGAGGCGAGCGTGGAAACGATGAGCCACCCATTGAGATGATTAAAGTGTCTCATCTCAAGTGAGTTGCCTGCTATCCCCACCGCCAACAAAACCAAATACCAACAACATCACACAGTTTCTAATACACACTGTACATTTACATATACACCATTTACACCCATCACATCCCATCTCCTTACCGGCCCAGATCCATCTCACCTTTGTCTCTCCCTATCTCCCATTTAATCCCATATTTTTTTCAAGGGTAGATTGTTCTTGCTTGTTTTTTTTTCCCGAGGTGTTGTAAAAACCAGACTTGAATCCCATTGAAAGTATGCAGAAAGACCTGAAAAGCACAGATCTACCATTCATTGTGTTGTTTATTTATTTTTGTCCCCAAAAACCTTCACATTGTGCACTTTTGGATTGTCAATTTTCTATTCAAGCATTTATCAGTGCTGTATCTTTTAATGGGACTGTGATATTCAAAAAATAACAATGAAAGAGCATGCATTTACAGTCATTACACATTTTTTGAGAAATAAAACTATACACAAGGTAAGGTCAGATAACAGCTGTCTTTTACTCAGTTTCTCTCAACGTGTTTGACACAATATTCTACCTTTTTTTCAAGGGCACCATATTTTGCCAAGCTATCTTGGAGAGTCCTAGCCTTGCATATACATTAAGAATATGATTCGGTGGATAGTGTAGTGCGTCGCAGTGACTGCTATTCAGCAACAGTTGCATAGTCTCGCTTTAAAAGCTAGGTAGTCTTGTAAGATGAACAGTAAAATGTATTATGTGCAACTGAGGTGCTACACTCTACACATCACATCATGCGGTAAAAGGAGGTGAAAAAATATGTAATTACTGGACAGTGCATCATAGCTATCTTTTTATCTATATTATCCAGGCTGCCACAGATCACAATCTTTATAATAACAAAGACCTGGGGGTTGTAGTTACAGGGAGTGTGAGCGTAAGCTCATGAGGTGCTGCTCAGTGCTGCAGTGTTTTTGCACTGTTGAATTCTGTGTTGCTTGTTAGATATTTACTCTTGAGCAATTTCATGGTAGCTTTTTACGAAGGGGAGCCTGTTTCTTGGCCAGATCTTTTTCCTGGGTTAGTTGGGGAATTCAAACTGGCTAACTTCAGATCACTAGTCTGAATATTTAATTCATATATTCAAGAAAATGCTTGTCCATTCTGCGCATTTGTTTCTCGCTGTAAACAGCTGTGTACCTAAGGCATACTACAATATGGTTAAAGAGTTAAACACAAAGCAGGGCCAGTTTTGAAAACTCATCCTTGTTGCATTCAGGCTCTTGTGGAAAGGTTAAACATTCATCAGTCTAAAACTTTATTGTACCATATGAACACAAAAAACAACCTTTCTGAAACATGACCAGATAAACTTGAATTCATGCTGTCACTCTTATTGCTGGTAATCTGACACAACATCTAACTGCTAACTAGGTGGCAGACTAAGCACCCAATGTTTAGAAATCCAAGCCACATGGCAACCACATTTTAGACCCTTTTTGAATGCAAAAACCACAAGAAACTTTATAATGAGGTAGTGGGCAGTGTATGTTTTGAGATTGAATGTGTGTGTTTGTGATGTCCATCCTCAGACAGTACCTGGTGGTGGTGTTCAGAGACAAACCCCTGGAGCTGTGGGACATCAGGACAGGGACACTTCTGCGGGAGATGGCTAAGAACTTCCCCACTGTTACAGCATTGGTACTGACAATCTACACACTAATAAAAACCATGTCCTTTACCGCTCCTTAACTCTGAGGTGCTAGTGAAACACAAGGGGAAAAAAAATACAACAAATACTGTAGAAAATGAAATATAACAGAAATGACATGTTTTCCAACAGACATTAAGGTATGCTCATGTAAATTCACAGCTGCATATCTGAACAGTTTACATATTTACTTTAACAAAACACACTGTTAGTGCTGTAGTAACACCCATTGTTGACTCTTCCCTTTGTTAATAGTCTCTTATACTTTTTGACCCCTTTCCCTTCTTGTGCTTGTGTGGGCCATTTGAAAGATTAGTCTGAAAATTTCCCCAAGCTCAGCAAAGAACAGTGGCTTCATTAGGCCAGAGAAATGCTCATAAAAGAAGAGTTATGCTGGACAAACTTTACAGTGGGGCTGTAAAATCCTCCACACTGCAAATAAAAACGCCAGTAACCTTAATAATACATGCTGGCCTCCCCCAGCCCCATATTGCTGTCTCATTTCCATATTGATTACTACCTCGAGTCAACCAGACTACAGCCACAGTGCTCCAGCAGTTAGAAAGGAAAGCCGGGGAAAACAGCCCTCCTGTGTGCCTTAGTTTCATTTAAGTGAGCATCTAATATACGTGCAAATCACTTCCCTTTCCTTCTGTCTCTATCCGTCTGCTTTTTGCACTGTAGTGGTTTGCTGTTATGTCAGCAAATGTGATTGTGTCTGGGTCTTTGTCCGGGTTTGTCGCTGTAACTGCAACCCTGTGTGTGTGTGTGTGTGTGTGTGTGTGTGTGTGTGTGTGTGTGTGTGTGTGTGTGTGTGTGTGTGTGTGTGTGTGTGTGTGTGTGTGTGTGTGTGTGTGTGTGTGTGTGTGTGTGTGCAGGAGTGGTCCCCGTCCCACAACCTGAAGAGTCTAAAGAAGAAGCAGATGGCAGCGAGGGAGGCCATGGCTCGGCAGACGGTGTCGGACGCCGAGCAGAGTAGCGTTGAATCCTCAGTCATCAGGTCAGCATTATAAAGCTTCAGCTTGCCAGGATAGAAAGCCCCAAGGCAGAGTGCGAAAAGTTTTTCAGACTGTCACTTATGAGTAAAATCCTCCAACACTAGATTGAAATTACACATATTTTTTGGTCACCCAAAAAACCCAAATGTTGAGTATTTTCATAAAATCGTACAGTAAACTAGCTGTGGTCAGGGTGGAAATCGTACCTGATGTGCTGTCCACATCTGTCAGTTTGCAAAAGGCCAATAGAGGTCCTTTGTGTTAGCAAAACAATATATTATTTTAAGCCAATTTTAGTCCACTTTTTTAAAATTAGACCCAATGGATCTGTGGCTCAAGAAAGCGGAAGGTATTATTTTATTTAACAGTTAATCATTCCAATTCCAAAACTATTTCTTTACCTTTTATTATGTTTAATTGACTGATTGTCTGATTGCAAAAGTCAACAATCCAGTACTCTTGTCATGTATGTATCCTATATTGTGTAATATAATTCTGTGTCGCCACAGAAAAAACAAGGCCTAGATCAGTGCCCTTTTTGTCTTTTTTGTGTGACGTACCTCCTCACCCCTGTCAGATGAACCCCTTGGACACCACCTGTCATGTTCCAAACATGTTTATTTAATTTTAAACTGGATGTTATTTAACTCAATTGATTATATAAATATAATCTTGTTATCCATTATATTAAGCTATTTCAACAATGTATCCTTTACTTTTTGCTATTTTACCATTTATTCATTGCTTTTAGCTATCTGTTTAAATCTCTCTGGTCACTTGCTAACTAGTTTTCACACACTCATTTTTTCAAATTAGTTGAGCTTCTCAACAATCTTTCCCCTGGCAACAGCAGAAGTACCCCCTGGGGTACAACTACCCCAGGTTGGCCTTGCCACTGTCAGCAGCAGAATATGAAGATGTCCAGCCAAAATATTTCACACTGGAAAGAGTGCAAAAAACCTGACATGTTTCTCCTCTAAAGTCTCCTGCAGGATGCAGAGAGCAAGTCAGAGACCAGCCAGGCCATCTCAGCCAGGGAGCATTTTGTATTCACTGACACAGACGGGCAGGTCTACCACATCACCGTAGAGGGCAATACAGTCAAAGACGGTGCACGAATTCCCCCTGATGTAAGTCCAGAGACTGTCTTTTTTATGTCTCTTTTTTACTTCATATCATCCCGAACGTCATCCACACTGATCCTTGCACAAAGCTACTCCTACCCGTTTCATATCTCTCCCTTTCCATTCAATGTAATATTTTGTTAATCCTTTCTGTGCACAAAGATCTAAATCTGTATTTTCTTTTTCCTGTTTACTTTCTGCGGTCATCAGTAGGTCCCCTATCACTACTTCTATCTCTGACTTTCTCCTTCCCTCTCTCTGTAAATGTATGTATCTATCTGTTATCTGTCAAATCTATTAATCAATACTTTCTCTCAGTATTGTAACCTACACTGTTCCTTATGCTGTATTTGACTTTTACACACACAAGAGTTTCACATAAATTACTTCCCTGTTTTTTTGTTCAGACATCTGCATTGTGTCAACATTTTACCACATTTTGGAGCTCAAAAACACTGCTTTCTGGTTGCTAGCCAGCGTCTGCACAATTTCCTCCTCTATAAAGTCAAAGACATCACTCCCCCTTTATATCCTGTGTCCTGCAGGTTTTTTTGTGGGGCTTGTGTGGGGGGTGATATAGATGTTGGCTCCACAACAAAAAGTGGCCAACCTAATGTGCCACACTCAGTAATAAACTGCATGCAATCAAATTGAAGGGTTTTCAGCTAAATTCTACAGCTTTATGTTTTTTTTTTTTTTTTTGCCAGATTAAACCTTTTTATTTATTTATTTTGCTAGAGAACAAACTGAATGTGTGTGATTTTGAGTGTGTCATCACTTTTGTCCAAGATAGTGTTTCGCACGTTTTCTCTCCACTTGTTCAGAGCATGACTCAGGCTCAGACGAAGAGAAACTGTTTCTGTATTGTAAAGCATCTAATGGGAACCTAGCTATCAATTTGCTTTGACAGCAAAATGGCCAGGCTGGTAAACTGAAACAAACTATTACTGAAGAGAGGATTTCTTTTCACCTGGATGACTACACGATGCGGTGGTAATAGCATAGCAGAAGGATGTTTTACAGGATGGACATGTCGCCACTAACAAAGAACCCTTTGATTGTTGATTAAAGAAAGGTGTTTAGTTGCCCAAGCATCCGTTTTCCCCAGAGTACCATAAAACTGAAGCTATTGTTAGTCTTTTGAAAGACTTTGGCTTCAAGAACTTTCTTGTATTCATTATCTAGTTGTGACTTGTAATTGTGTCAAGCTGAGTCATGCTGTAGAGTAGGTAGCACCTTCTGTTGTTTGTTGTTGATTGCCCACGTCCTCTGGCAATAAAAGCAGCACAATTTCATACCTTATCACCAACATTTATCCATTTTTATTTATTTTTTTCATTTGAGAAGGCAAAATTCCCCTTGCTCCATACAGTATTTCTCAAGAAAAGCCTCTGTAGTGATCAAATTCTCAAGTCCATTTCTGAGCAGCATTGTTAGACGGTCTGTGTTTTGCTCACTCACTACCTGCATCTATTCACACCACACAGACAGACACTCTAGGTTTACCTGGGGATTTTAAAGTCTTATCTTCATGACGGCTGCAGATTCATTGCTCACAGATTTGCATACCCCAAAGGTTTTACAGTCCTTTCAGGATGATAGAAGATCTTCATATCTTTGTCAGGAAACTGACAGAAACTCTCCTAAAAAGTTTTGTCCTTTCATCCACTGCATACACACTGAAGTTGAGCTGACAATCTTGTGTGTGTCTTCACATCAGCACTCGGTCTTGTGGCGCAGCCTTACTTAGACTCGGATGTCGTGCTTGTTTACCACTCGACTGCCACATGTATTTTTAATTTATTTTCCTGTTTTGATTCACACTCAAACATTGAATGTCACAGAGTATGATGTTTTTATAGTAGAGGGAAAAGGTGTTTTGTACTAACCATTGGTTGGCTATAAAAGACGTGAGTTGTTAAAATCATGACATCATTGTTTTAATGTCTATGATTATGATCATGGACTTCTGATGATTTTTAAAGATTGACACAGGTTTTCTCAGTACTTGAAGAGTACAACTACAGTAACTCATTTGTGATGCTAGTAGGTAATAATTTAATTCTTATAATTTAGTGTCTGTAAATAATAGAAAATAATCCACACAGGCAAGACGCTTAAAAACAAGACATGCTGTCAGAATTGATAACTAGATGTTTAAGTTTACTTCAGTTGCAGTTTTCAAATACATGACTTAATTAGGAATCTTTGAGCAGTGGTCAAATGTGCAGCTGTCCTTCCTTATTTTTCCTCTCGCTCCTCTAACTGAATATGTGCGTCCTCCTGTGTTGCAGGGTAGTATGGGCAGTATCGCCTGCATTGCCTGGAAAGGTGACACCCTTGTGCTTGGTGACGTGGACGGCAATCTCAACTTCTGGGACCTCAAAGCTCGTTTGTCCAGGTAACAGTTAAATTCTAAGATTTTATGCAAGTTTTAGGCCACTTACTGCACTGTACCTACAGTATACATTACTACCTACAATTCTCCAAAACATTTATTTGTGCTTTGTTGGGTTTTTATATATTCGTTTAATTTTTTATGCAATAAACCTTAAGATTTTGTGTTGTGCAGGCTAAGATCTATGCTTGGAACTTCACAAATGCGTGGTGAAAGAAATTAACAAAAATAAACCTGCCCAGAATGTTCATGGATTGATTATCTGTTCATGTATGCTGATGTTTCTTACTTTTTTCAAATGAATGGGAAAGAAATTACTGTGGGGTAGGAAGGAAAAAAATCTGTCCAAAATTACCAGTGCTGTTAATGTTTTCAGGGGAATACCAACACATCGTGGCTGGGTGAAGAAGATACGGTTCGCCCCGGGGAAGGGCAACCAAAAGCTGCTGGTTATGTACACAGATGGAGCAGAGGTCTGGGACACCAAAGAGGTGAGGCTCCACACAATAACCGTTGGCACTTGCTGGTGACATGTCGTTGTGACAAAACGTTTGCAGTTGATTGATTGGTTTGTTGTAACACATAAATTCCCAGCATGCATCACCTGACTGCACTGCATAACTCAAATAAAAGGAAAGAATCTGCAGCGGTCTGCTGGTTCATAGCAGTGGTTTACATTTTAGCAGATTTACCGTGGCAGAATTAATCCGTAGCACAGTAATCACTGAAGCACTACAATATTGTGGCGGGGTATATTTATCTAATGTCCTCTCTCAGACTAACGCTGCGGTAATAGTATATCCGCTGTAATTGCCCTGTTGTATTTAAAGAATCATTACAGTGCACTGTATAAATACACATACACAAGACTTAAAAGCTTTCCACTGACATATATAACCTCAACCATAGCAGGATGGATGATTCTGATTTCTGTAAGCAGCATGCATCCTCGCTTCCTCTTTAACTTTGTTTACCAAAGTCGTCGTCATCCAGAAAGTCCTCTCTCTGCACAGTCTTCATTTCACCTCATCTAAGAATCCTTCTGGCTACTTTGCGCTCCAGTTAATCATTTGATCTAATGTCACAGACTGGACTTTTTTTTTTGTTTGTTATCTGTATCCACGGAACAATATTTGTTAGCTTACCCAGCAGCAATGCGTTAAAAATTGAAGAACAGATTAATGAGGACACAGATAGATGCTCTTGTGTATTAGTGGGGTGGGGGGGTGGAGGGAGTGGGTCCCACTGGAACACTATTGTCTGGGTGGAGGGATGTGTTTTCTTGAGGGGAGCTGAGATAAGACACAGTTTTCCATCCCCAATTGTAAAAGCCAGACAACAGATGGATCAAGCAGCAGAGGGAAACGAACAACAGCTATAGGGGTGGGAGAGAGAGGGAGAGAGGGTGGGAGGAGCAGGAGAGAATGAGGGAGGAGAGGAAGTGCAGGAGCGATCTCCGAAATGCTTCAGCGCTCTGCTGACAGCTGGGTTGCACTGACTCCCATACAGCCCCATAAAAACCCAGAGGGAGAGAGGTTTTGGAGAACACCTTCTGAAAAGGCCTTCCACTGAGTCTTCCATTTTGTATCATGCTATACTCAGCATAAATTAGTTTACAATTGCCCGCCTTGTTGGCCATCCTCTGTTTTTGATCCAACAGGCTTTTATTGAATCCAAAAATCATCCCGTATTGTGTCTTTCACCATTTTGAATTTTGTAGAGAAAGGGTAATTTCCCACCATCCCCCTAGAGTTGTTGCAGATGCTTTAAAAGAAGCTTTTAGGTCACAGTTTGTGATGAACTACCTTGGCCCTCTTCTGTTGCAGGTCCAAATGGTCAGCAGTTTGCGGATCGGTCGTAATGTGAACTACCGCATCCTAGACATTGACTGGTGCACATCAGATAAGGTTGTGCTGGCCTCTGACGACGGCTGCATCCGAGTGCTGGAGATGGCCATGAAGTCCGCCAGCTACCGCATGGATGAACAAGACCTAACCGGTAAGCAAGGGAATGAAGAGTGTGAAGGAATGAAAGTAAAATTGCATATAGTGGTTTGAGGACAGAAATGGATTGGATGAAGGCATAATGATTAAGAAATGATATGCTTTTTAAATATCTATCCAATTACGCATTAACAGCGATGGCCTAATATTGTGGTTTTTTTATCTGTGGGGAATATGTTCAGATCCAGTGTGGTGTCCTTACCTGCTGGTGCCCCGAGCTGCCCTCACTCTCAAGACTTTCCTGCTGCTGCAGCCCTGGTCAGGAACCTTCACCATGGACATCACTCAAGTGTAAGTCTCAACTCTGAGTAAGTCACTGTAAATGTGTCCACTCTAAAATCATCCCCTCTTATGATGTCAGGAGTGTTAGTAGGGCTAACACACTTAAGGTCACTTTTATGTTTTCAACTTCGCCTGACCTGCATGTCTTTGGACTGTGCGTTGAACACAAGAGCTCCCAGAAAAAACTCACATGAAAAGTGACTACTTGGAGAATAAGCAGCACCACACTGAAAGGACCAAAGACAAAAATCCAAGTCATAACCTTGGTAAGATCTTTTATAAGCCCTAGTTTTCATGTTCTTGTACTGCAGAAAGACATTTTGTTAAAACATGTTTGTAAGCAACTTGATAATGAAACAGTAGTCTTTACTGCTCAAGATGCCCTGAGCCAGTCTACAAAATCAGTATCAGGGCTGACAAATGCGTTTTTTTTTTTATTATTTGTATCGACTATGTAAAGCCTGGTCCAATGCCAATCCTGTGTTTATTGTAGCGAGTTGTAGTTGGGTGCACCAGTTGTAAAATGAAAACCAAATACTGGCACCTACATGTATCCCCAAAGCAAGCCGGTGTGAGCAAGTAAGCAGAGTACAGCATATTGATAGTGGCCAGTAGTTTCAATTATTGATATCCACGCAGCGTCCATCAGTGGTTGAGCAGAGCTGCTTTAGGTTAAACTGCATTTGAGCTGGCGTATATACATTGTTGATCTTGGGGATGAAGACAGGCTGTCAATCTTAAACTTACTGTAACAACAGTTGGGCTGTCCGGCTGACCTCCTCTCACCACATACAGTATGTCATTCAAAACTCAGTACATCAGTATGAAGAGGTTTTTAGCTGCCAAACATATCTAAAAATGGCTTTATTCATTTTAATGTAGACTTATTTCTAGGCTGATTAGTCTCAGTTTCAGCAGAAACATGAATCACTTGAATTGGGATCTTGGTGAAAACTTGATAGTGCAATCCTTATTTAATACAGTTTCACTTTGGATTTGAGGCTGATTTTAGTTCAGTTTTAAGTTACAAACTAGAAGTTGAGCAGGAATGGTCTAAAGCCAAAGCTAGTTGTGTTTAGTAATATATGAAATAGAAACTTGTTTGTCAGTAAATCAGATTTGAAAGAGTGAATCGTTCTTAAGAATCAAGATCAATTAATAATTGAATGAATTTCCAAGCATCAAGGTATAAGAATAGTCTTGATGTATTTTCTTATACTACCGTACCATCTGCCAACCAGTTGAGTTTATTACCTTCATAAAAAATTTGCCAGCGTAAACAACTCACCTTTGTAAACAAGTCAACATGGGAGCCAATAGAGGCCGTCCTGAGAGAGGAGTTTTATTTTTGTTTTTTTCAGAGAGCTACATCTGTGTTTAACTATTGCCGGATGTAATTATGCCCCAATTTAACTGAGCCCTCAGTGCAACGCTGCTTTCTTCCATTAAACACGCATCTGCCTTATCATAAGTCAGGCGGCTATATTAGCAGCGTTCGCAGGGTGCTACCTGACCTCAGCATTAATGTTAGGATAGAGTTATCTATTATTGCCTGACACCACAGATCAACTTCTCTTAAACAGGTTTTCAGCTTCCCATTTAATATCAGGTCAGGTTTTATTTTAGGGAGACTTGAGAGGAGCCATTTGACTGAGTTTGATCCCTCTGCTTCAGAGACTACAATGAGAAAGACGAGATAAAAGGCCTGATCCAGGAGCAGCTCAACTCTTTGTCAAAGTGAGTTATTGCACTTTCTAATGGTAATTATTACACGCTGTAGCTCAAACTAGAATATTTAATATTAATGTTATGATGCAAACGCCAACAATCAGATGTTGGTTTGATGCATGTGTGTGTACTGTATGTGTGTTTGCCAATGTATCTGTGCCAGTTTAAGTTTTTGTTTATGTACTTTTGGCTTGCAGTCAGAGTCCCAGGGTCCTTTGTGTTTAGACAGCAGGCCCAAAGAGCGTGTAGTCTGTGGGTTGACAGATAAGAGGAATCTCCCATAACAGCAACACTGGGCCTGCTGTGTTTGAGAAGTGTAATTGGCTCTCTCTGTGTTCTGATTGTCTGTCTCTGATTGGCTCCCCAGTGATATGAAGAGTGTGCTACAGGACCCGGAGCTCAGCCTGCTGCAGCGCTGCCTCCTGGTCTCACGGTGAGTTAAAACTCTGCATGGAGTTACCACTGTTTGTTGTCTGCACTGATTGTACTTTGATCATGAGGGTTTACTGGTACCCCAGCACAATTATTTTGTTAACATTCAAACAGTGCACCTATGTCAAAGACTAAAAAAACTAGAATAGAATAATGTAACTGTAAAGAGAGAAACTGTTACATATAACAGAACACATGTTAAACTTGCCTTTGACTCAATATGTTTGCTTCTGCTAACGAACTGGGTTTGCAATCAAGCTGCTTGTTTGCCTCGTTGTTGTTCTCTGATTTCTCAGGATATGAGCAAGACATAATTAAATGGATCAGGAGTGATTTTCACAGCTGTTATTTGTGGAATATCAATATAAAAATATACTAATTTTTTTATTTTTTACATTTTACTTAATTCAGAAAATGTAATGTAATAGGGAAAGACAAACAAGATGATGTAATATTATGAGGCAAGTCGAATAATTTTGTTTTTAAAGCAGTCAAGTTATCTGCCAAGATACCAGGGTTTATTTTTGCTGTAACTGTACAACCGTGACTCTGTATCTCCATAAAAAAGCATGACATGAGAGCTAGTGTCAGCAACTCTGATCTCGTCTCTGCTCCACTTCTCATTTCTCTCGAGTATCTAACAAATAAAGAACAGCCAGTCTGAGCGGAAATGCAACACCTCCACCCTCCCACCCCCATTTGCAGCATGTTATTAAAGCTATGATTTACCTGGCATGTCCCAAGGACGCTTTTTGTATGACAAATACTGTGACCGTTTTCTTGCAGAAAGCTCATGATTATGTCTCTGCATTCGTCCATCCAAGTTTTTATGCCATTGATAATGTGGCAAGGTAACCTAGCAACAGCTGTGTGCCTGTGCAGATATGTTAAAAGAAGGCTGAGGAAAGTAAACGACGGAAGATGAGGCAGAAGGATGTAGAGAGGGGTGGAGGGGAGCTTGCTTAAAGCGCAAGGCGTGGGCTGGAAGATTCAGGAATTATGGTCATTAGTGAGCAAACTACTAGAAGAACCAAGCAGCATGTTGATTCAGACTGCAGAATGTGAGTAACTACTCCGTTGTTGTGGTAAACTGCAGGCTGTTCGGGGATGAGTCGGATCTTCACTTCTGGACAGTGGCATCCCACTACCTCCAGTCGTTTGCCCAGGCTCGTCAGCTAAGTGTGTCCACTGCAGAGGGTCAGACCCAAAGTGAAGGAATCCAGCTGTCACCTCAGAACCACCTGGACATCTGCAATGACGTCCTGTGTGAGAGCTCTTACTTCCAGGTCAGTGAAACAATAGAAGAAGAGAAAGTTTTAGCCTCTTTTTGTTGCTTTTTCTCTCTTTTGTAAACAGACAATAGAGACAAATACCTGATTCCAGCAGTCAACACTTAAAAATTCCCTTTGGACTCATCCAGAGACAGTCACTATCCTCAAGTCAGACCACACACAAACAAACACCACCAGCCTGTCCCTTGTCATCCACAGTGTCAACAGCATCGCTTCTGTCACACAGTATATTCTATTATTAATGACGCTGTGTATCCTCTGTTGTCTCACTAAGCCCCAGTCTTGAAGGGAAGCAACTCAAACTTTTAAGCCATTGAGGTCAAATCTGTCCTCTACTTCGCCCTCACTACATTTATTTCGCCTAACATTTCCTCGCAGTGATTCTAGCCCACACTGGGATACGCTCAATTAGAAAACATCCCTCTCTTGTTTGGGCCGTGTCATTGCTCGGATCAATGCGTCTCGCTGATGACATAGCTGAACCAGAGTACAAGACCCCTATAAACAATACCCTGAATCTTCTCTTCTTTTTTTTTTTTTTCAACTTTAATTATCGACCCGACCCAGTTTGTTCTGAAGAGTGTTAGAAAAGTTTCTTCAGAAGATGCCCATTGATTGGTCCTCCTCTCCTGTGTCTGCCCGCATCACTCTGCTGGTTGGCATGGCAGCCACACAGCCCATTGAACAAGGACATCCACCTACATGTTGCCATAGTGAACGCAAAGGTTTCCGTTTAAAGGTTTATTTTTGTGTCCCGGCTGCAGAAAAT
Source organism: Siniperca chuatsi (assembly GCF_020085105.1). NCBI lineage: Eukaryota > Metazoa > Chordata > Actinopteri > Centrarchiformes > Sinipercidae > Siniperca > Siniperca chuatsi. The sequence continues at coordinate 8,935,252 of NC_058052.1, forward strand.
ATTTCTGTGGACTTTACTTTAGAGGAATAGTTTGAAAAAAAAGTGTGGAATGTTGGTGCACTGGTCTCTTTTCCCACAAGGCTACATCAATATACCCAAGGAAGCAGAGGAGAGGAAAGAACATGTACTTTTTTTTAATCAAAGATGAGTATCCAGTTCCGAAAGATGTCAAGTAGCTTTTAGCTAGCATTTAAGTTTGAAGTAGCAGAAAATAAATGGGCTGTCTAATGTCAGTAGACGTCCTCTTGAAGTCTCAAATAAGCCTGTAATTTTTTTTTCTTTGAGTGTTTTTCAGGATTGTTTTTTTTATGGATTATGCACCATTCTGTTTTTGTTAAAGTTCTACTCCCTGTTAATGAGGGGCCACGCAGTGATCACAACGTTAAGACTTTCAAAGAGCTACCCAGACAGTCTGCAGCTACATTTGGCTCCTGTTGTTATAAAACAGCTTCGGTGGCAGAAGTATGACTGTAATTACTAATATCCAAGACTCCAATACAGAGCATGCGGTTGCTAAACTCATTTGATATCTCTGTGAGGATTTATGCTCACGGCTGTGACTCGCAGAAGAATTCATCATAATAAAGTGCAAAAAAAACTTCTGTGTTAGATACAGATACACAAGTGTGCACACACACACACATACAGCCTATGTAACAAATTTTCTACTGTGCTGTTATCGCTCCCCTCATTGTATCATTTTCCCCCTCTAGCCCTCTTATAAAACTGATGAGCTCTCATACTTTGAAATATCTATTGCTGTTTTCATGTTTCATGCCTCTCATTTGCTCACGGTAAAAAAAAGAGAGCGATCTCTCATCAGGGAACATGTAATGAAATAATGGGGGGAAAGCCACCAATAATGAAAGGCAGTATGGGAGGCTCTGGCACCAGAAACACTGTGAAAACTCCTGAATATTTTAAAGGCTTTGTAATTACACTCTCCATCTCTGGACTCCGTATTTCTATAATTGTCCTCCATATCTTTTTTGCTCATCATTACTCTTTTAATGTCCTTAGCGTATATTCTGTGTGTACCAACTCATTCCATCTCTCCCACACACACATGTGCAAGGTTTGACCATGGATCTTTGGAAGCAGTGTGTAAAAAAACAAAACAAATTAAGCTAACTTGTGACTCCACCTTTACTGCTCAACAGAAGTTCCAGTTGGATCGGGTTCACCTGCAAGAGGTGAAGCGCTCCAGTTATGAACACACTAAGAAATGTGCTGACCAGCTCCTCCTGCTGGGTCAGGTAAGTATTACACTACCTATACTGTTCACGCAGGGATGTCTGTACATGTTGCATTCACCACAGTGGTTAGCATACTGTAACATAATCTTCTTAGTTTTTGTCTTTAGCTGTCACATCATTTTGATAATTCAAAAAATAAATGTGACACAAATCTGTCTTCCTCTTTCTTACTTACTGCTTTCAGACTATATACTATCCTTCTCTCTCACACACACACACTAACACCTTCACACACCTTAGCTGTGCATACATATGGTCATAATTGTAAATAGGTCATATCGGTGGAGCCTAATAAAGCAAGATGGACGATAAGTGCTGCTTCTGTCCTCTCTGGCGTCTCAGCCTGTGGGGATTGAAGTCACCTCTCTTCCCCTGTCAATGCCACCACTCTCCTAATCACAGCCTGCAATCAGCAGGCTGTATGTTGAAGGTGCAGCCCTCCTGTAGGCAGGCAGGCAGAGGCCAGCCTGAGCTGACTCCAGCATGAGCTTGAGCCTTCATTTACACCAGATGAAAAGCACAATAATAAACATAATTTCCCCTTGTTATTCCATCTTGTTCAGTTTCTCTCCCCTACCTCAGTCATTACATTCTCATCTCTTTGCTGTTGCTCTCAGACAGACCGGGCGGTGCAGTTACTGTTGGAGACGAGCGCAGACAACCCCAGCTACTACTGTGATTCACTCAAAGCCTGCCTAGTGACCACCATCACCTCTTCAGGCCCATCACAGTCCACCATCAAACTAGTGGCCACCAACATGATCGCCAACGGCAAGCTAGCAGGTAGTGTTATTGTATGTGTGATAGCAGTTAGTGATCCTCTCAGCTCTAATTTTAATGAGTACGAGCAGCATTCATTGTGTGGGTGTCTGCAGCCTTGAAAGTGCCTTAAATAATAAATAAATAATAAATAATTAATCTATACTTTAGGAATTTAAATAAACTAGACACCTTTTAAATATGATCTGTTTTATAAAGGTTTTAAAAAGTTTGCAGCTATTTTGTCTCACCAACCTATAGTTTTATAGATTCTGCATTTTTTTTCATTGTCACAATTATTTAAAATGAAGACTTTGGATTGGACTTGATCCACGTATTGCATAATGAGTGTGGCTACTGCCAGCAGATTTACAGTGTGTAAAGAAATCATCAGAATGGGGTCTGGGCACAGTTAGCCACCTTGTGTAGTGATACGCCATTATTTCTCCATCTCACATCTATGTACAAATTCTCCCCTTTTGCTGTCTGTCAGAGGGAGTACAGCTGTTGTGTTTGATTGACAAGGCGGCGGATGCTTGCCGCTACTTGCAGACCTACGGGGAGTGGAACCGCGCCGCCTGGCTGGCTAAGGTAACACAGCATGACGGCGTCCATCAACAGGAAACATGTAATGTTTGGATAGTATGTGAGTGGTGGGTGGGTGTTAAGTGTGTACATACTGTATATTTGTATGCTTGAGTTTTTGTCTTTTCTGTTGGTAATTGTAAGAAGATTGTAAAAATGTCAACGTTAAAGTATTCTTGTTAGCTTTAGTATTAGCATTGCAAGTAATACATCTGGGAAACACAGGCAAGTTAGGAGCGTTCTTACACTGTACATTAGGGCTGCACCTAACGATTTTCTTGAGCTATTTAACGATTATTTCTTCGATTAGTCGATTAATCTAACAACTCATTTATCGATTATTCTAAAGATTATTTTTTTAGTACTTGATTAATATAACAATTAATTTACCCAAAATAAATCTCAAAAACTTGTCTTGTTAATATTTCAATGTTTTATTCAATAATTTTCTCTTCCAAACGAACAAATGTAACAAGAAACAAAATATGTACTGCAGGGCATTATTCAACAAAAAATATATCTGTCTCTTGAAAATATTATAATATTTGAAAGAATAAATTTATATATTACTCTATTTCTAGTAGGTTATTTCTTATGTTATCATTTTAATTCCACTTAATTCACCACCTTATTTTAGTTTTTACTCACAAATTACTTTAATCTGCTCACCTTGCTTTTCCCTTCAGTTCTCTTTTCCCCACACACACACACCGGCTTGCCCCGCCTGCCTCTTTCTGTTTCTCTCTCCCGTATGTGTCTGCTCTGTTGACTTTCTTCGTCAGCACTGTGTTTTTAAAAAGTTACCCAAAAAACACAACTCCCGTTTTGGATTTTTTTCACCCGCGATTCCGTTTTCCATAACAGCAGATGAGCCGCGCGTGGGGGAGGCTTGTTGTTAATGACGTCGCCTATTGAAACCAACGTGGCACCAAATTACATCAGCACCAACAGGTGTACTTACAAGCTTTTACAAAACAATGGCATAAGTAGACCTACATAAACAGGAGAATCTCTCTCTCTGTGTTTTTCTGCAGTGCATGTGCGGGAGGGGTAGAACGAGGGGAGATTGTGGCCGAGGTTTTAATGCTGCAGCTTGTCCTCCGGGGGAATCCATGCATTGACCGGGTGCAGCCATACTTCATTGCTATGTGTTGACACACAATATGCAAATCGACATATTTCCGTAATCAATTACGTCGATGAATCGTCCCAGCCCTACCGTACATACAATTTGTCACTAAGAGCACACCTTTGAAGCAGTTGGAAGTTCAGTGCCTTGCATGTTGTGTGTGTTTCCAGGTGCGTCTGAGCCCAGCAGAAAGCTCAGATGTGCTGAAGCGTTGGGCAGAGCACCTGTGCTCCCCGCAGGTCAACCAGAAGTCCAAAGCCATCCTGGTGCTGCTTTGCCTGGGCTGCTTTTACAAAGTGGGAGAGATGCTCCACAGGTAAGAACCAGGATTGATGCTGATTGATATTCCCTATTTATTGATATTTATTCATACTTATATTATTGCTGTGCATTATCCACCATCTAAAAATCCAGTTAATCTGCTACACTTGACTTGACAGTACTCATTATTGCACTATTACTTATTACTTATATTATTACATTATATTCTGCCGTACATACTTATCATCAACCGGTAAATCCACTTTGTACTTTACACTTCTTTTAGCTTTTATACTTCTATTCATTTTGTACTTAATTTCTTACCTGTATTATAGCGCATTATATTTTGATTTGCTTAGTACTTCTATTCCTGTGTGCACTGACGTGATAATGAGCAGCTGTAATGAAAGAGTTTTTCAAGAGTATTGAATTTTAGATTGAGAATCACAAACCCTGTGGTTTACTCTGTTCTCTAAACTTGTATTAATTTATTCACAGAAATAGATATTCACAATTTATTCTTTTAATTGAGATTCCCTTTTTATCTTCAAATCTGTCAAATTCCATTTCATAAAATATATTTACGCTATGACTTTTTTCTGCTTGATCTTCCTCTCCTTTGCTCCCCTCTTCTTTCATCCACAATAATAAACTCTTGAGTCTTTATCAGTTTCCTCTTCTGCTTTTCTCCCTGAATACATTGAAGGACACTTCACAGCGTATTGTACGGTCTGACCCCATATCTCTTACCTCAGCATCGATCTGCTCTTGGTCTACTTATCCTCCTCCTTGACAGCTCGTGTTCTGAGATGTCTTTGGCGGCAAACGCTCTTTCAGAGAATTAGTGGCATCACAACGACAGGGTTGATGTATGTTTTAGGATCACAGACATCAAGGCAGGGATGATACTGGTTTCTGACAATAGCTCTCACCTTCTCCTGCTGCCTGTGTCTTTTTCTTCCTCCTTCTGTCTCCTGGGCAGTATGAGGTACTTTGATCGCGCCGCCCTCTTCATCGAAGCCTGTCTGAAGTATGGGGTGATGGAGGCCAACGACTCTTCCAATATCCTTTTTGAAAACCCATTACTGCACTCTGAGGGCCGTTTATAACCAGAGTTAGCTCCGCTGCTAACTCTGTCCATCTCTCCTACAGACGTGCACTCGATAGCAGGGAGCTTTTTCTCAATGAAGGTCAATTTAGATGCTCCACAAAGCACGTCGTGCTACATTTCACGTTTCCAATAGCCAATATCACACTGTGGTCACAGAGCTCAGCTATGCCGCAGACTCAAAATTGAACTTTCACAACCTAGACTTTTTGAAACATATTGTATCACACCTGACCATACACATATAGAGCAAAAAGTAGATATTGACAGTACAGTATCTGTTGGTCAGTCTGTGTTGTTTGGTGTATCACATACTACACTTTTGTTTTTTGTCTCAGTTGTAAGTATGTTTACTGTCTAACTTAAAGGATAGGGCATAGTGTCCCACTGTTGATACAACTGTTATCTTGTTGAATCCTCAAAGGGGTGAGAAACTTTTCTTTTACCTTTACCTTCCTTTTTTATCAACATCATTTTTAAAATAACTTGTAGAAAATGTGTTTTTATATTTTTATAGAGTCATCTTTTTGTAACCCCACATGTAACAATAAACACAAAAAAGACAACAGAAAAAAGAAAAGATTTAAAAAATTTGATTCACCCTAAAATAATATTTAATCTAGAAATGTATAATTATTGTGCGTGCACTGAATTGAAGACATCCCCTTTGGCTTGTTCATTGGTCAGAGCTGGCTTGTAGCCACTAAGTGATTTTAAGATTTATGGAGACCATACCAGAAGCAGACTAAGCCTGCACAGGGCCAAGCTATCTTTCAAGAGAGTAAAAATATCTCATTTTCAGACTTTTGTTCATGTTTGTTGCACATGTACTTTTGTAAAAATACAGGTGCGTGACAAATGTAAAACCAACATAAACTGGGCCCAAACACAATCTCCATGCACAAGTGTTAGCGTGTGTGACCAACTAATCTGCAATTTTGATGACCATCGGCAGTAGCGAAAGCAAGGCGCAGTGTGGATAAGAGGCTGAATACATTGGGTTGGTAGCTAAAACTAATGCAGTCAATACAACGGTGCTGCAACAAATCCACCCTTCATGAAAGTTATAATGTCCATGGATATTAACATAAACTGGCCAGTTTATGTTGAAGCTGTTTTAGAGAGGTGTTGATTCAACGTTATAGTCTTTTTAGAGGCTGCAGTTTGTGTTTTATCTAATAGTTTTGCATTATACTGAAAAGTGTTTGTATGTAGCATACCCTCATTGATTTTAAATGTTGTAATTTTGGAGATGTCTGCGTGACCACTTGTAGTGTTTGCATTAAAAGGTGGTCTGAGCGGGGAAAACACAAGTACATGGAAAAATGAGTACAAAGATGTAACTGCGCTGTCAGGAATATACCACACAAGCACAAAAAAATAGGCGGCTGCCAAAATTGGCATTGCAACTGAATGTACAGTACTGCTGGCATTGCGTCAGCAGGAAAATCGGGCTCAGAGTGTCGAAGATCTGGTGACTACAAACATCACTATTTATAATCCATATAATTTTTTTACTCACCAAACCGTTCAGTGACCCTGTGTGCCCTGAATGGAATTCATGTTTCTTCACTCACTTATTCAGGTTTTTTCTTTAAATTTGTCACCTTGACAAAGCTTGTATGCGGACATTTTGATGTTAATCATCTTCATTAAATGTGTCTCCTGTCAACTTCATTGGATCAACTTGGTTACCACTTTTTAAAGTGATTATGTGTTGCACCATTTAATTTTTAGAGTGTAATAATCTACTGTCCAGTAGCTTCAAGTCACTCTGCACTGACAGTTGAAGAGTGTGACATTAGATGAAAGCATATTTTTGAGTGATGACAGCTTTAGTTGGCCTGCTGTGTTTTTATGTCCCATCAAATGTTATGAGTTCTCCCTGACCTTCGTTTGCACATAAGCTTATCGAGGCTGCATTTTTGGACTATGCACGGCTGCTACGCTCACTGGGCCTGAGAGAGGGTGCTGCTCTGTGGGCATCACGGGCCGGCAGCGCCGGGGAGCAGCTGATGGAGGAACTGTTCCAGGGAGAGGGAGGTGTGCCAGAAACCATTCTTGGCAAAGAGGAAGTCGAGCTGGGCCAGGAGCGCACTGAGTGACCCCAAAGCCGGGAGGTTTGGAAGAGAACGGATGAGATACTCTTTGGTGCAAATCAAGGGTCGGCCATTCAATCTAACTTCAATAACGTAACCATTGTGAATTTACTTTGTGTCGGCATCCAGGGGACGTATGATCATCATCTCCACGTCATGAGAAGAGAGGAGATATGAGGAGTTTCCTCCATGTGAAGCTGTCAGTCCGTCATTGGAGCCTGCCCGTGTCTGTAACTATAATGAGTTTGACATTTCTTAATGTTTGGTATGACCAGTGTGTGCTTGTGTGCATATGTGTGTGCATGTAACAGCCCCACACTTTTGCCCCGATTCCCCCGACAAATGAAATAATACAGATTGTTGTTTTTCGGTCTGTGTTTTTGTTGGTTAATGAATTTAACTCATTTGATTTTTTTAATGGTTGCTTGTTAAGCTTTATTTTGTGTGCCTGTATTAATAACTTCAAAGTACTGTTGTAGCTCTGCAAATTTAATTTGCCTTTTTGCTGCTGAGATTAAATGTGGCAGAATTAATTTATCCCAAAATAAGACGTCCCTTATTTCATTTTGAAAATGCACTGCCATTATAGAAGCCCCCATCACTTCTTACCATACCTGAATTCCAAAATTAGTTTTTTGCACTCTTGATTTAACCAAAAACACCACATTATCTGAATGATAACTTTGAGTCCTCTGCCCTCCCTGTAACCAAGATACAAATATTCTTCTAGAGACACACATAACAGACTGGACGTTTTATCCACAGCAGGTGGTGCTGTATAAGTGACTGACCAAAGCCTGCTACTGCACAAAGCTCTGCAGCTGTAACTGTTAGATGGCAGTAAAATTAGTTAGCCAGGCCTCCCTGCACTTATTAGACACTTATTAGTGTATTACCTCCCTGCACACAGAGGGGAGAGGAATCTGACCGCTGCCACCTGGGTGATACCAGTTTGTGTAGAGTTCAGTTCAGTTAAATAGATGCTAATACATTCCATTAATCCAAATGGAATTTTTTAATTTTCTACTTTTATGAAGACTAGGGATGATACTTTGCTCTCTGTATTGTTTGATGTTTGTATAATGAGGTTGTTCTCTGGTGTGTGTATTACAAGAAGAGCTGTCAAAATGTGTTGTAACTCATTTTAATCAGACCTCTGATGGATCATTTACACACAAACAGTAATCTGTGCTGCTTCCACTGTTGCTCATCACAATCACAAAGCCTGACACAGTTTAGGAAATGGTTTAGTCCTACTGCCATATCTCCTCTGCTCTGCTTTTGCCTCATCTTTACATAGTAAATATCCACCGATCATCAAATCTGTATGACAATGCAAAGACTTTAGTGATTGTGTGTTTAAGTTCCTCGTATCGTGTTTAGTTGTCCTGAAACGAGACAGTAACTCCATCCACAGGACCTGTTTAGTATGTTTTTGTGTGTTTCATAAACACCTCAGTGCTGTTTCTCTTCTGTGTTACAGTTAACCCCAGGCAGTGTCACTATGGCAACCCAGGCCTATTTTAGGGGACTACATGTTGTTGCTGTAGATCCATTTCCCATAGCTCCACTAGCATACTGTAGGATCTCATAGAGAGCCAGCATAGAGTCACACAACCCAGCAGATAATCAGCTGTAGTTTAACTGATGCTGTGTATCTTCCTCCAAGCATGTCATCAAGTATTGTGGAAGCAACATGTACTGTACTGCCTCTTTATGATAAGGCACTAGTTTGATTAACACTCGCTGCTTTTCTTTGTACTTAGATAAAGTAAACTAAGTATAGGCCTTTTTTCATTGTTCTCTGTTCATTGTTTACACAGTGATCCTAATGCTTTAAGCTATATAAATATTGCAAGAGAAAAAAAAGATGTATATATGGATGGCAATAAAATCAATATTGTAAACTTTATATTTTCGGTGTATTTTTTTTTCCTGTCTAAAGATGTTGACAGAAGAGGGCGCTCTGACCCCTAAGTATGAAGCAAAATGGCAGTGGCTCTTTTATGATAACTAGTACAGTGCCCGATTGCTTGGCCCTGAAGTGCTGCTTGCAGCGAACCGCTCATCCGATAGACTTTACACTCGACACTGCTCCCTTGGATCCTCAGCAACATGTCCGCCAAGTGTGAAGTCTATCGAACGAACGGTTGTCCAATAAAATCTAAGGACAGACAGACGGCGATTTCTTCCTTTATAGGTAGATGGCAGGCACTTTGTAAGAAAAGACCTGTTATATCAAGTGCTCTTTGTAGTTATCCTCCTTTAATTTCAACCCAGGTAGATCGAATTTGAATGTCCATTCATTTATCAAACTGTCTTAAAAGCGAATTAGTTCCTGCATGAGTCGCTTCCGCAATTAATTACTTCTTTTCTGCTCAGAAAGAGGGCCAACAGCTGGCTTCAGCTCGCTGCCCAGGTCTAACCGTTTTCACTATTTTCTTCGCCTCAGATTTATTCATTGACATGTATTCTGTTTCTTCTCTCTCTCCTACAAAAAGCAGAGCACAAAGAGAAGAAAAACAGTCTGAAACAGAAGGCCACACAAATGACTTGATTGTGTTCCTTTAATGGCTTAATGAATAACTGCCGGAGAGCCGATCCAGCCGTTACAGCCAGGTCATCAGTATGCAGGGCCTCACTACAGGATTTCTATTCTGGCCCACTGCTTATACTTTAGGCTACCACCCAGCTAGCCAAATGGCTCTGATAACAACTCCCATCCAGCCATCCTCACTTGTCACTTCCCTTTTCCATTCTATGTACTGTATCCCCTGCTTTTTCTATCTGTCCCTGCTTTTCTTTCACCTAAAGAAAACAGGCAGTCACAATGCCAACTCATGTTCTCCACTCATTTCCTGGATGTCTTGTTTCCATCTGCTGCTTGGCTTTCACCTCTCAGTACCCACCTCCTGAAATAAGATTCAAAGTAGTGTTAGAAACACAAGATTAAGTGTGTTTGGATCTGTGAGGAGCACTGTTTCGCGCTACATATGACGAGAATTAACAGCTGGCTCCAAATCAGTCATACACAGTAGTCTCGCTGTTAAGCATTCTCAATCATCTGTATAAGTAGCCATCGAACCAGGCCTCTATGTGCAGCAAGAAGAGGCAGAGCCAATACTGCACAGTCTGTGTGTGTAAAACAGTGAAGTACAGCAGGTCATGCAGTTCCCATGAGCGTGTTCTCCTCTGGTGCTGACAGATAGCTTTATCCAGGATGGGCAGGTCTATGCCTGCTCACGCAATTTCCAGAAAACCTGCTGTGTCTTACTCTGCGTTTGTGTGAGATGTTTTCCGGCGTGTTTTTCCCCTCCTCACTGAGGGTTACCACTGAGTTCATCCCTCATTTTCTCTGTAATTATCCCACCTTCCATTGTTTTCTCAACACCCTCCCCAGACGTTTTGGAGCATTCTTTAGGCAGCTCACACCCCAGGTAGTGGAATTATTTTTGGGTTGAGTGGCTGCTCCATTTATGAGGATAATTATTTGTCTAGGTATGTTGATAGCTGTTTCACTCTTGTCCTTTTGACCTGTGTTGAAAATAAGGTAGAATAGCATTAAAATTACATGCTTTCCTTTGTATTTACCTGCATCTTATTTGATATTTCTCATCCTTATAGCCAAAATTGTCTATCTTCTCCACATGACTGTAATTGTGGCTCACTTCTCACAACGTTCTCCACGCTGTTATCAACAGTTTCTTACTCCCAGTCCGCTCCACAGGGAAACTGATCAACACGTGTTAGGTCATATCCATTTCTCTCACACAATCACTCTCACATCCCACATCACCTCCCCTCGCCCACATCTGGGGGTATCGCCTGGCGTGGAAGGAACCCACAGGCCTGATCTCTTCTGATATCTGCAGCCAGCCGCTCCTCGGATTGGTTAGAAATGATTTCCCTCCCTCCTTTCAGCCTCTGCTGTTGGTTGAGCTCCCTGTTCCCCCTGATGTTTGCAGACTCTGGTTGGCTGCGCAGGGCCCCTGCTGGGGCCTCCAGGTGATGTTTATGCTGAAGGTATTCAGGCCCCCAGCTTTATCCGATTCCATTTAGATGAATGTCACAGTGTTCAGCGGACCATGGCCTCACCTTGCCACAACACCACACTGCTCCCATTTAACTAAGGCATAAGCGAGAGAGAGTAAAATGGAGGTAAGGGGCTGGGCAGGGGCAGCATAGGGGAACAGGATCTCTGGAACATTACCACCCGATGACAAACTCTCATCGAGTCCCGGTAATGACTTGCGGACAGGATAATCTTAAAAAGGTCCTGCTATCTCTAAAACAGCTCTTTTGTGGCTTCCACACATGCATGTTGTGGCCAGGGCTGTTATTTACAAAAGTAAAGAGGAATCAATGAGTGCATTGTGTCAGGAGCGTGGTGCTGCCTCTGTCAATTACTGCAGGGTGGTGTGCAGCTCCTGCGCAGGCTTTTACATGATTCTACACTACTAATCCTCAGAGAATGATCAGGGTTATGTGTGTGAGAAAGAGACTAATGATTTGCTAACAAGGTTAAGACTTGCGCAGACAGTGGAACGTGGAGACTTCGTTAGATTGACAGATCTACTGGACTGGGGGAAAAATCCAAACTGGGAGTAAGGGGTTTATCTGATGATATTAATGCCACGTACAATAGGAAATCCTCACTGCAATGTCAACAAGCCAGAAAGACACCACTAAAAGATCTCTTCCCCAACTCTTGTTGACAAAGCTTAAACCACATCCAGACCCTCTGGTGACTGTGTGTGTTTTTATGTGTAAATAACAAATAGACACTGCAGAGAGATCCTATTAATGACTGTGAAGCAAATTAATACCAACTAAACAATAAAGTAGCGAGAGATGAAGAAAGAAGAGGCCTAATGGACAAATACTTAACTAAACAGTACACATATTAGTGAGGAGAAAAAGTTAAGCCAGGCCTATTATATGCAGACATGAGAGGACTCAGGGAGACCCAGATATCCAAGCAATGTCTCTGGTTGATCCCAAAATGTGTTTCAATGGCAGGCCATGAGGTAATAGAGATGCCACAGATGCCCCTACTACAGTGAGGCCCTCCCCGGGCTATTTGCCACTGTCCTTTGGGAGATTAGAGCAGGGGAAGGCAGGGATGATTATGAAGGAAATGGCCCCTTGTAAGTCGCTGTACGCTCGGCCAGCCGGCCCAGGGCAGCAGAGACGGGAGTATTCCCTTTCATCGGCAGACAGTGGGAGCCAGTAGAGGATGTAAAGGATACCTGTGCTGCAGCTGACCCATTTCCTGTATTGTTAGTTGTGTATATGTGCATATGTATGTTTATCTGAAGCTGCATATGTTCCTGTGTATCTATGAATATGTGCTCGGTGTCTGAATGTACAGAGTGATCCCAGTTTTACTGCCCTGGTCTCTTTCCTGTGAGTGCAGAGAGACTATCCTGCTGTGTTTGGGTCTCTCGCAGAGCTGCATGTTTTTGTTTCTAGTCCAGCGGAGTACGCGTGTTTCCTCTCTGTGTAGTTCGACCGGACACACTGGGCCTGTGTGTGAGAGCAGGGCCGTGGGGGACGCTGGAGGCTCAGGAGCGGTGGGCTGTTTTGCTGCGGCCCGTGCAGGCCTTCACTCCTGGGGATAAGCACGTGCTATGCTGCCAAGAGAGAACCGGGTCCAGGCTCAGTCGTTCTCTCATGGTTTTCAAAGGAAAACATCTGCTGCGCTGTGAGGTTGAGATGGCAATCAATCACAAAATAGTCCTATCTACAGTATAGGGTACAATGCCATAAGCTTTGTTTTATGGCTGCAATTCCTGACTGTGTTCAGTTGAGACAAGCACTGTCTCAGTTGTACTCTAATTCTAACCATGTCTTGAGTATATAGTAAATTCAGAATAAAGGAATGACAAAAGGATTTTGAGTGTGGTGTTGATGGACACTGATGTCCCACAATGCAACATACCACAGAAATGGAGTGTTGTTTACTGCTGCTGGAAGTAAAAAATGTGGACAGAGGTGTCACAGTTTCAGTGACAGCACGACAAGACACAAACAAATCAAGCAGAAAATCCTTGAAAACCACATTTACTAACTCATTTTTTTGAAGTCATCAAATTTGAAATTGGCAGTACATTGTTTCAAAGTTGTAGTTTGAATAACGTTTGTCAGTGCACAACTTTTGTCTTTCCTGTTACAGTAAATAGTACAGTTCATTCATGGTTTTTACACTAACTGCCAAAGTAGGACACCGTCAACATTAGTACATACTGTATACTGTACTTTAGTATTAGTATAGGACTAATATCTTTATTATGATTCCACTAGGGGGTGGCAGAGGTCTGGACAACAGATGTGTGACGTATCTGGTAGTGAGTATCTTCCTCCTTAAATCCAACTTTCTAATTTAGGGTTTGGGGATTTAAGATTCCCCTGACTAGTTTCCAGATGTACTGTATATAGATTAGAAATTAGAATAGCTTGTACTGCAGATACAACTAATTAAGATGACAAAATGGATCAACTTAATGATCCTATTCAAACTACTCGTTATTTATTCTGCAGGCAACTATTAATACAAATGCTGCATCCTTTTAAGTAAATAGTTGTTTAATTTATCTCATTAATTCCCTCAGTTCAACATGTGATTTCTCCCCCCAGGACACTAACCAGGCCGCAGAATCGTTGTCTGAAAATAGTCACATTCCAGTGCGTCTGCTGCATGCTTCTCGTTGGCTGAGGTGTGTGTTAGTGGGTCATGCAGTGAGACAGCCAACCAAAAGTTGCAGGTCCATTTCATAACAGCTCACTGTTTGTGCATGACGGCGCCACGTTCCCTCTATCACCGAGACAATCTGACACCAGCACTGCTGCATGTTGCCTAATCTGGGAATCAGCGCAGCAGCTATTCCTTATAGCTGCTGCGCTGCACTCTGTGCAGGGAAACCTCCTCTCAGGTATGCCAAGCTAACATATAAATATTTGATAAATATTTGGAGGTCACCGACACTCCTGCTTGATCTCTTTCAGGGGACTTTAAGTAATATTTAATGCAACACGGATGGGAGAAACGCTGGCATACTGGAAATGTATTACATCAGACTAGACAGAAGTCTAATAGACAGGGAGAAGAAAGAGAGGCAGGAGGGGAGGATTGAAAGGTTAAAATGATGAGGAGACAGGGAGTGGGGAGAAAAGCAGGATGACAGAAGAAGTGGAGGGAAGGGTGGATGAAGGAGGGGCAGGGTGCTGACAGTGTTTTGTTGGAGTTATGTAGATGTAATCCCTTCTGATGGGCAGGTCAAGCTGCCTGCTGAACGCTGAGGCACCGGCCAGCCTTGAGTGCGCACATGCCGGCGCACAGTACACACACAAGTATGTGCAAGAAGCATGCTGTGTGAGTTTGAGCAGGCAACCCCTTGTTGCAATCTGGCAAGGCTCATGAAAGGGGGAACAAAGGGTAGATTTTCTTTTTCTTTAAGCGGCGAGGGCCGGCCCGCAGAGGAAAGAGAGATGGATCTTCTCCAAATGCCACCATGGGCGCACTAATGCCTGCTTTGTTCACCACAGTAATTCTATTATGGTAATGGAGGATGAATCCCAGCTTTCTTCCCCTTCTTGCTCCATCCCCGTTCCAAGTCTCTTGTCCCCACACCCCCGCCAGAGAGCTTCCGGCACAAGAACACAACAGTTAAATGGCCCCTAGAGGCCCCTGAGAGATTTGATGCAAAGTGCTACTGTTGCATAGATGTAGTGAGTGGTGAAATAGCTCATTTTTTTCTCTGTCACTGATATTTATCTGTGTCCCAAGCAGTTTAAATTTATAATGACAGCCTTGTGAGGTTCTATTTTTCACATTTATCAATTGGTCATTGTTTCCTAATCAACAGCAGATGAGGTAATGATACAATAATGATGTTCTGCCTCAGTTAGGTAAACAATAGAGGGAAAATAGCATGAGAGATTTGCAAAGATTTGGAAATCATCCATGACACTACTTTGCCATTGTGCCTTCCTCTGGGACTTGGTCTGCCTTGTACAATGCTGGGAGGTGTGGGTGTGGGTGGCTGTCAGGCCAGACCCTTAGGCCATGCAATGACTCGGTACATATCCAGTAATGTTCACTCCACTGGGACTGGCCTCTCTGTCCTTTGGGCAACACTTCACCGCTTTACCCAGCGGCCCCTAGAGAGCCCCTAATCCCTCCAGCCTGGGAACAACTCCAACTTGCAGTCCCTTAAAATGTCTTGGTTTGTGCATTATTAAATGCTATGAATTACACTTAGGGACGTATGAAGGGAAAACATGGCAACTGGCAAACATGGCAGTGATAAATCTGAAATAATGAAACAGGGCTCTAAGTGGAACCAGGAGGGTTTCGCTGACCCAAAATCAGGGTAACTCGATAGGCCTGCAGAGCTGCTGGAGGCAGGGCTGCTAGTAAAGCCCCAGCTGGACCTGCGGGTGCCTAACCTCAGCACAAAGTGGAGCTCATTGGAGCCCTGGGAGATCTGAGGCAGGTCACATTCCTGGCCTTCAGAGCGACCCTGGGAGAGATGGAGCTTCAGTGGTAGGACCAGACAAGGTGTTACTGAAAGAGAAATTCTTGGTGTGCTATCTTATTATTTTTTATCCTTCAGACTTCCACAAAGAGTTATGGTCCTATCAAGAGTGTAAGTGATGGCAAGTAGAAGTAGAGTTAACTAACGACAGGCTGTTTAGCTTTGAACTCTGATAAGTTATTGCTCCAGACGGGATGAATAAATTACTTAACCAAAACAAATGTCCTGCTGTCTTCATGCTCAGAATCCTCATTCTCCTGTCTGTTCATTCATTAGTATACAGGAAAACCAGATAAAGCAACCTTTTTTTCACGTGTGTAGACATAACTGAGGACTGCCCTGTTGTAATTCCCTGTGTGTGTCACGGCTTTGAGGGTATTCTGAGCCCAGTGTATATGAGGGGCCTCACTACTGTGCAGCCATAAAGGGCAGCCTGTGCACATGAGTGATGGAGCCCTGCACACAGACTGAGGCGTAGTTGCTTTTTCACTATGAAAGCGATATAAATTCCCAGCCGGTAATATAACATGTTTGGGTTGGTTGGTGTGTGCAGAAGTGTGTGGGTGGAGGAAAGAGGGCATGTGCGTAGTGTGTGTCAGAGAGAAAGGGTAGAGGGCAGAGAATGAATAGCTCTGTCACAGAGAGGCCAGCTAATAAAGTAGGTAGTTGGGGGAGGAGGGGGTAAAAAGAATGCATCTCGTCTTTCGCCCCTTCGTCGTGGGTTGTCATTGAGAGTGAATTAGTTTTATGCAGGGGCGAATGCAACCAATAAAGCTCCATCCCCTGGTTAGACCCCCTCACCATGACCCCCCCCCCCCGTCTGCCAGTGGAAATTGCATTGGCCATGGTTTAGGAGATGCATGCAGCTCAAGTTTCAACCCTTTTGAAATTTTCATTGTCGATAAATTGCTAGATCAAGCAGATTAGTTAAGTGTATTTTGGCTTCTTTTCACAGCTGGGTGACATTTGTGTGTGTGTGTGTGTGTGTGTGTGTGTGTGTGTGTGTGTGTGTGTGTGTGTAAACATTAAGCGGTGGTTGTTCTTGGAATTCACTTTTGCTTTTCCAGAGTACAGCCCTGATCTCTATGTGTTGAGTGATCTGACAAAAAAAGCCAATTACTCAGAAATGGAAGTTCAGAAACGCTGAAACATTGTTCTTCTCATCGTTTCCTCAACAGAAAAGTATATGCTGTCAATTGGAACTATTAGTGATGTAGTATTTCACTTTTTCTCTGAGGTCGCTTGCATTCTCAACCCGCAATATGTCTTCTTTTATGCTCCAGGGAGAGTGTTGCATCAGAATCTGTGTGAAAAGTATTTTATCTTGAAATGCTATAATCCCAACATTTGTCACAGCACGTCTGAGAGATGTAACTGTCATCAGATGGATGAGTGTGCTTTAAAGCTCCTGTTAAAGTCTGCTAATACCATATTGAACAAGCACAATACATCACTGTAAAAGAGCCTCTCACACAGTATCTGACTGATATCAATGTTCAACCCTCTCGGTCTCACACTTTGACAGCCGCTTTCACAGAGAAACAGCCCATTCTCCATCAGGCTAACAGCTCCACTTTATTCAAACCAGGGTAACAGCTCTATCCCTCCAGCCTCACTCCTTTTCTCTGGAGGAGGGGAAGAAAAGGGAGGTGTTTGGGCTGATAACCCATCTCCATCACCCTGACACTGGGAACAGAGCAGTGTCGAAACAGGGTCTCTGCATCTCCTCCACGGGGAGGAGGAGGGAGATGGAGAGCAAAGGCAGCAAAAGGAGGGCAACAGGGGGTGGTGTGGGGGGTGATAAAGAGTCAAAGTGAATGATGGAGGTCTAGCTGAGAGTTGGAGTTATCTTTTTGGTCATATGTTTGACAAACTCTTTCTGTCTCTCACAATCACTCACCCTGTCATGAGATATCAGTTCTGCTGTGGCGCCAACTTGTTATCAGGCCCACAGAGGCCAATAGGTTTGTGCACATTTGGGTTATCATAAATGTGCATTACTACATACCAACTGTATGACTCCACTGTGCTCCATGCACAGATAGGGCTAGGCTATAATATGATCTGGATATGAAATACAGTGCAAACAAAGGGATAGATGTCTGCACATATAGGGAATTTGGGTCACTTAGAGGTACACAGATGCAGCTACTCATATATTGGGGGTACTAACAGGGAAAGGGCAGACTCCCGCTAAGCCCGCTGCTGCACGAATAAACATTAGTCCAGATCCATAAACGTGGGGAGAAACTCCATCTGTCACCATCCTGCATCACCCCCATCAGAGAAGGAGGTGGAGAGGAAGGGAAAGGAGGAAGGATGGAGGGAAGTGTGAGCTTTAATGGAACCCAGGCAGTCACATGATAGATAACAAATTTCACAATGGGGAATGAGGGAATACCATAATGCGAAGCAGCCATGAGGGGGGATGTGTGTGGTGTGCAGCTGCACTGACCAGTACAGCCCCAGCATTACACACACACACAGCCACTGCTGCTCTGACTCTGCTGCAGCAGGAACGATAACTGGGAATGATCTTATGCAACAGTGTGTTGGAGGCTTTTGCTCTTTTACCTGGCATGTTGCAGCACGGTATGCCCTACAGTATCAGCTCTACCTGGCAATTAATTTTACTGTACACTTCTGGTAGCAACTTGCTTAAAGCCATAGTAACACAGTGTATTGGAAAATATTTATAGCAATCCCAAAGCAAGATAAAAGTGGCACATTATTTACTGGCGTACGCTGTTCTCTGCAGATTTCATGCTGGGACAGGTGAGCCCAGCCATCATGGTGCAACATAATTGTGGGAATGTTGGGTTTACATAAGGGATTGAGCAAGGCTTCTGAACAGGAGAAGCTCTAGTCGAAATGGACTGTTGTGATTTCACACTTTGCTTCACGATGCCAATAAAATCGCTTTTCACAGAAAGAGGATAAAATAAACCAGAAATAGATATAAATATACTTTGTATATATTTTATGTGCTTACAACAGATGTTGCAGTAGTGAAAAATGATTCCTCTTAATGCATCACATTAATTTCTGAGAAACATTTCAAAATTACAGTGTGCTCAAAATAAATGGAGACCTACAGTATTTTGCTCCAGTTGCGGAAAAAATAACGTTTTGGAAAAATAGATCCTCCCCCATATTGGAAACCAGCTCTCAGAAATGCATGTCTAATCTGTTTCCATGTAAATTTTGACAAATGAACAGAGACATGAGGGTTTAAAGAGTCTTAGGATCCATACACTACACAGCTGGTTGGGCTTGTTTGCAGATGTAGCATGCAGGCTGCACTCCTGTCCTGTTCATGTGATGCACAACTGAAATGTCACAAGAGGAGTGGGAATGGATTAAGCTCCTTTTCAAATTAAACAAGTAATCCTTTTCCACTTCTCAATCAATGTGTGTGTCTCATTGCAAATGCACAGGCTATTAGTCAAAGCTAACATAAATAAGTTGTGATGGGGGATCTGGGATGGTCTCTGTGACTGCTGGCAGCGGGTTCTGAGAGCCAGATAAACACAAGATAAGAAGGGGAACCAGACAAACACAACAAACCACTCCAGACGTGACCACCAACATCTCCTATGTGAACACTGCTCATGCTTTTGCTGCTGGCTAATGCTTCGTGCCATTTGAAATCCCCATTGTGCCAAGGCAGCGCTGACAGACAAAGATTGATGCATTTTTACACTCGTATACCACCCCCCCAACCTAACCAGAAATGTTTTGTTAGAGGTAAACTAGTCAGCATGTATGTTTTTGAAACCCACACCAGTGAGAAAAGACTGAATGATGTGTTCCAAGGATTGGATAAATGTTTAATATTCCAAGGCCAGGCCACAGCAAACGCATGGTGAAAGATCACAATGAAACAAAAAATGCACACAAAGTCTAAATAAAGAAAGAAATATATATAAAAAAATATTTTAATAAGGTCATGATTTTTTTCCCTCCAATTTGTTTCTTTGGTCTGGATTCGTCAGTTGTGAGCTTCAAAGCCTTGGCATCCCAGCCAACCACTTGAAGAACAAAGCAGTCTCTGCATGTTGTCATGTTGGAGCTGAGTTTGCTTCCCAGCTCTCATGTTTTTAGAGATATTATTATTTTATTTGAAGGCCTGTGCAGTGTATATTTTCCCTCTACTGTTCTTTCTGGATCTTGAGCCCCTCCTCAGCTCTCTGCTTCTGTTTGCTTTCTCCTGGCTCACTTCAGTTCCTCACGTCATGGGCCAGTGATGCTCTTGCATGGGACACACACACACACACACACACACACACACACACACACACACACACACACACTTTCCTCTTTTTAACTCCTCTCTTGATTCTCAAGCGTGTGTTATCATTAATTAACTGTCCAAACAGGGAGAAAGGATCCTCTCTGAAAACCTCAGTGTAATCAGTGTGTAAAAGAAAAATACGGAGGTCTGAAATTATTTAGCTGCATTTCATACCTTGTTATTCTAAATTTTCAGTTCAGTGTGAAACATTATGGAGGTACAGTATCAAAATTTGAACACCTCACCTGTGAATGTCCCCCACCACCACCTATATCATTTCCAAATGTGTTTCTGCCAGCGTGTATAGCATGTATGAGTTCATACGTGGAGGTCTTTACTTCTTTGTTCATGTCTGTGTATGTGTGTCTGCTGCGGTCTGTCTATCATAGCTTGGGAATCAGGGGGTCAGCACATGCTTTTAATCAGGCAATCTCTAGCTTTGCCAGACGACTGTACACTGCTCCCCCTCCTCTCTTTCTTCCTCGGTCCTTCCCTCCCCATTTCTGTAACATTTTCTCTCACTGCTGCAGGGAAAATGGCTCACTGGCTCCACGCAGTGGTAGAGACATAGCTCATACAAGCCATAGAACTTTATTTTCATATACTTTGGTAGAATGTAACTAAGCACATTTACTCAAGTATTTGCCTAGAATTTTGAGGTACTTTTACTTTACTTGACTATTTCTATTTCATGCTACTTTATACTTCCACTCCACTATAATTCAGGAGGAAATATTGTACTTTTTACTCAACATTTATTTGACAGGTGTAGTTACTAGTTACTTTTCGGATTAATGCAACAACAGCAACATAACAATGAATTGTTAACCAGTGGTTCCCAGTTGGCTTGTAACCCTTTACAAAAAAGCAGGTCTGGTTAGGGCTCCTCGTCACAATTGTTTGAGGCTCAAAGAGGCAAAACTTTCCAATATTTCACATAAAAAGCAAATATTTGAGAATATTTTAAAAATTAATTCAGATTTGTGTCCTTTGTTTATCTTCTTTTCCACCCACTTACCTCGGGGGTAAGGCCCCGGCCAAAGGGGAACCACTAGACTATACCCTAGCTGCTCCTCAACCAGCTACAACAATTAAATGCTGCTTATACATTGATGCATCAGAATTAATAAACTAATAATGTCATATATGATAAAATGTCAGTCACATGAGCCAATTTTCATCAGAGCAAGTACTTTTTTACTTTTTGATATTTTAAGGATATTTAGCTGATAATATTTACTTTTGAATACAGGACTTACTTATAACGGAGTAAAATAGAATAAATTGCGGTATTGGTACTTTTACTAAGTAAAAAAAACTCAGTACTTGTTGTCTCTACTTTCTTTCTTTCTTTCTATCATATTTCTGTGTTAATACAGACAAACACTAAGTATAATTACTTAATTTCATATTTCAGCTCTGGGCATCAATAAAGGCTTATCTAATAACTAAACTAAAGTTGGATCTGTTCCATGACTTAAAAATGTATTTGGGCTTGTTGTTTTTCATCTTGGAAAATGTTGCAAGTGAACAGTTTGAGCCACTACATTTGGACTTACTGTAGAGAAAATGAATGGAAAATCACCTTCCAATGCAACAAGTGTGTGAAACTTGTAAAATATGTTAATATGGTATTTCTGTAAAGTGATCCATTTGTAATAATCCTTTATATGCTATGAAATTACAAATTTAATCTTTAACCAATTCTTGCTCTTCACTTTAATCCTTACATTTCCCTGATGAATTTCTCCTTCTTTAATTTCCTGCCACTTTCGGCCCGTCTCACCTCCTTACCCTGATTTTCCCTGTCTATTGCTGTGTCTCTCAGGTGAGAATAAGTGACAGTTGAAATGACAGGCTCATTAGGGCTTCATTACATGGCTGCTTGGACAGGAGGAGGAGAGAGGCCCAGGAGATGAGCTATAAAGCAGGACTAGCTGGCCGGACGACCCCAGCAGGCCTGCAGCCTCAGGTTCTCTGATGGCCCCCGGGGGAGGAAAGTACACCTGGGCCACGTGAGGTTTGCCACGAAGAAGGGCACTGGGTGCATGTTTACTGAGAAAGTAGGGGCGTATTCCTCACATTCAGCCCATGAGGTAACCCAGAGGCACTGCTTCATACACACAATATACTGACATGTACATACATATATCCACACACACACACACTGTCTGCCAAGAGTATTACAGCAAGTTTAGGCTTTTCAACAGGTCTACTCAACTAAAAGAAAACAGAGCAAGCAGTGAAATTACTTTTCCAAGCTTGAATAATGAGAATTAAGACAAGACACAAGTCGTGACATGAACTCTTCCCATTAGATGTTTCATGCTGCTCCTCCTTGAGCTGTACCACACCTCTGAATCCTGTCAATCGTCAAGACTTGAAAAGCCAAAGCCAGTTGTTCTGCAGTTGGATTTGAGTTTAATGCCTGGCAACAAAAGTCAGAGGTTTGTTCTTGGGCAGCAACTGAGAAACGTATCTTGAGCTGCAGTGATTAAGGCATAGAAGAACCATTATGTGGTTAAATTAAGTGGTTAAATGGAAACCAGGTTGCTTGCCGTTTCTGAAAGATTTAAGCGTAGGATCGGGTAACAACTCTAGTAAAGACCTTGGTTAAATAATGTTTACACATAATTCATAATGTTTAGAGTATTAGATTTGAGGACTTTAATCCAGCAGCATAATTACAATGGAGTTATGTAGGCTACTTTAAGATGATATTAAAATATTTTCCACTGTTTAAAGGTCTGTAACAAAATGAAACTGCCTGAAGGATAATCCTGCTCTATGGTCCTGCTGTCCACTTCATTATTAGTTCCTGTAAACGCTGTAAACTTCAGCCACAGTGCAAAATACTGATAGTGGTGGTGTTTCGTGTCAAAATATGGGGAATTTTCTGCGAGCAGGTTTCAGCACCTGTCCCAGGCTCCTTGCACTTCCTTAATGGTGATAAATGAGCCAGGTTGAGTCTGTTGGGATCTTATTGAAACAGGCTGCACCCAGAACTCTGTGCCAGGAAAATATATCTTAATGAAGGAAATGTGGCTTCACTGGGACTTACAGCTGCCACAAGTATGCAAGAGTGCGTTGTTAAATGTAGTGTGAGTGAGAGGAAGAGCTTGGAATTAAGAGAGAGTAGTGAGCGTGACGTTAGATTTGTGGTAATGTTAAATAACAACTGTGTGTGTGTGCGTCTATGTATAAATCTTCCTTGACTGAGGTATTCCCCTGCACTTTTTAGTTTCCTAGGTGTAGGCCACAACTATGGTATTACAGGAATGTAAATGTAAAAAATACATGTGACATTGAAACCATGAACATGGTTCCTTTCATTTTTTGGACATGATGAACACCGGAAATTGCTGAGCTCAAAATCATACGATGGAATATTAAGGTCTTGTAATTGTTAAAGGTTGTAAATAAATGATTCACTGTTTCAATTTTGAATTCTTTGCAATGCTAACTCACTGAGAAAAATGCTGCAGATACCTTGTCAACAGATATTTGTTTTATAGCAGTGATCCATCAATCTAACTGATTTCATAATGTGACTGTACAACACCTGCTGGATACTGGTGGGTCTCACTGCAGCAGATCAAGAAATTTGTTCAGTTTAGTCTTCCACAACTCTGAATACAACACAGAAAAAGCATTAGTGATCAGTTCACTGGAGGTTTCAGGTCCTCAATACATCAAACAATATAGCAAATAAAGTACTGTAGTAGGCACACACTGGTGTAGGTTTTACCCATCAACCCCGATTAAGTTATGTTGTAACAGCATGTAGTCAATGAGGATTAAAATAGTTAAACATGCAGGCTGCAGTTTGTCATCACTGTCACCACCATAAAGACCTGTACAGCCTGTTAATAATAGCGTTTGTTTCATGCAGGCTCTAATATTGCATGACGTTACACATATGTTTACAGAAACGGGCTAGACGCTAACATCAGCTAACTCCTGATGATAAAATACAGTGGATGACGATTGTGAAATAACTGTAATAATGTTAGCCACAAACAGAATATTTAATTCATGAAATCAGGGTTTAATTTCCTGTTAAAACAAGGTATTTGCAGGTCGTCAGGTTGCAATGTTGGCAATTTTACTGCGCTGGCAGCCCCTCGTCAAGTGTCAAGTGTTGTGAAAATGTAGGTGAGCCTGTTATGTTTGTTGTAAGAGCCGTTAGGAACAGCACAGTGACAGTTGTGACTCCACTGCAACATGTCATTGTTGTTTTGGTCATTACGAAACTCATTTACTTTAATATTGAGATGGGCTGTCAATCACTTGCTAGGTGGCCTATGGGCACTAAGCTCACCCCCATATCAAAACAGGCTCAGCAGCGAGAAAAGAGTTTGAAACGAAAGAGACATGTTAAAGCAGCCAAAAGATCAGAGAATGGAAATCAGTTATTTTATACGACAGTTAGAGGATAACTGATCACATGACTGCAGCTTTGGTCACAAGTTTCTTTTTTCTTGTTTTGAAAATTATGGTTTTCATTTACGGTATTATTTTTCCTACAAATGTACAGATTTGTTTTTTTCATGCATGATGTTTGTTTACGTTTACACTCCACTGAGCTTCATTTGACTCCATACAAAGCTCCTGTGTTGTACCCCATGACTTAAACTGCCTCACTCATTTTCAACTAATCATAGAGAAATCCCATAAAAAGTGAATCTGAGGTTTTTGAATTTTTATCTAAACAGGAAGGCCGATCCCTCCAAAGAATTAAGTATGATTTGGCTCAGATTGCAGGCCAGAAATCATAGGGGAAATGTGAACATACACAAAGTCTAAATCTCTACTTACAATCTCATCCATTTTTTCTCTCTCTAACCACTGCTTCTCATCTCATTTTGCCAGTGAATACATAACTACCCTGCATTGGTCTTTCCTTTATCCCCCTTCCTTTGGCTGCAGCGGTTTCCCATCCCCATGCTCAGATGTGACCTTTCACCCCTAGCGGCATACTGACTCTCGCTGGTAGACATGCTGGTGTCTAATGCTCACCGCTCCACATATCGGTTAAGCCACGGTCATGTCCGACAGTCGCTGTGGCTGAGAGAAAAGAGGAGCTGGATGGTGATGGAGGATGGATGTGAGCATTGTCTTGGCCGAATATAAACTTTGTTGACTTCACTTTTTCCCCGTCCTTCCTCTGCTTGGGAGACTAGCGGACGCCTCCTCTCTTCCTGCTCTCTTCTCCTGCTCATCACTCTCCTGTTCTTTATTTTTCTCTTTGAATAGATTGGCTTTGGTCAGCCCCTGCACTGCCAGATGTGTTGAGGGACAGAAGAAAAAAGGATTGGCAATTTGAAAGCTCAAATGCACTAGTTGTTTTTATATAGTGTATTTCGTGTCAGTTTAGAAAGTGGTTGGTTCATAAATTTCTCACAGTGGCCACTCATCCAGTGACAAACAGTATTCTTTCTCTGAATGACTAAATACACTAAAGAGACTAAATTAAAGACAGGCTGCAAAATAGAAACATATCAGGCATATCAAGCTGACATTCAAAACCCATGGCAGCCGCATCACTGGCTCTATTTGGTGAAATGATAATTATGATAATTGTTCTGTGAACTGTAGCAGTGTGGGGTTGTAATAGTCGCTCTCCCCACAACAGGAACTACTGGGATCTCTGCACCGGCTTGCCAAAACCACAGAGCTTACACAGCCCTGAGGATGACAAGACAGGGAGAACGAAGGGAAGGAGTGAGTGAAACGAAGAATGAGGCACACTATAGGGTCCCATAAAGACTTTCATATGTACCGTGCCCTGCATGTTTGATTTTCAATGACTGCGGCATGGCTTGGCTGCCTCTCAAGGAAATCCAAGAATCATTTCCATGAGTAGAGGAGTAGATCTATGACTCTACAGATCATAGCACTCTGTTAGTCATATGTATCTCATTGATTCGGACTTTTCTTCCCTGTCATTCGAGTGTTTCAGTGATAGGTTCAGTATCATGGCTGTAATTGACCTAGATATACAACCCTGTCAATCAAAACGTTTTTAACACTCACAGTGTTTTAGCTTTTTTGTTTAAATCCATAACATGGCCACTGAAAGTACCCTAAAAGAAGAAAAAAATAAGGGATAGTAACTGTTTGGGACTATTTTTCTTAAACCCACTTGGAAATGGCCTAGGCATCTGTAGCAGCCAACATACTGTATATTTGTCTTACTATTATTGCTAGTGGTATCTGTGTTTTTAACATACAATAGTATAAATACTTTTCTGTGGTGAGCTGACATTTGCCACCATAATGATTACAAAGTATCATACAGTGGTCCAACAAAGTAATAAATCTCTGTATTTAATGGCCTGTTAATTGGCACACTCTCAGGTCCTCATGGGACATTTGATTAGTGCTTTACTACAGGCAGGTGTGCTGTTAAGGTCAACCTAAGGTAAGGTTAAGGTAAGATGTATGTTATTTCCAATAAAATCAAATGTCACTAACTTTTATCATTATTTATCCTCAAATTCACTTTATCATTCTCCTCATATTGTCACATTTCAGGGTATTTACAGTGAAGTTACAATGAGAGCATATGGGAGAAGTAGTAGTTCAACATTTTGGGCAACATGCTTTCTTTCAGAGAGTTTGATGAGATGATTGATACCAGCCAGGCTAGCTGTTTCCCCATGCTTTCTAGTCTTTATGCTAAGCCAGGCTAATCACGTACTGACATACACATATCAGGAGGAATCATGCCAAAAAAAAAAGGTACTGTTTTAGGGTTGTTGCATAATGACTTGACACAAATGCTCTGAAAACACCCAACATTAGGCAGGATTTCTGTCTATTGAGCCGAAAGATGTGTTCTGCTGTGCATGTTCTCACAAACACATACCCTTTGCACACACAGTCATTATTAGGAGTTGGATAGAGTTCAGTCTCCTTTCTTTCTAAATCCCCTCTTCATATCCAGTATCCTCTCAGTCTCTGGCTAGCGTCTTGTTTTTCCAGAGCTCTCCGTTAGCACTCGGAGCTGTCAAGGAATGATGCTGCACAGTTCTGCCAGGCAGAGGTGAAGGTCGAAAAGTGAGATGAATCTTCTTCCTCTTCATCAACACCTCTGTGATATATGTGGTGCTACATCTTCATCCTGTGTATAGGCACTGTTCTACTTCCATTCTTGTATTATGTGGCTGAGATCTTACTGCCACTTTATCTTGTATGTCTTATAGCATTTTTTGATCATCCGTTATGTTCATTTATGTTTTCCAGTGTTTGACACTGTACATGCAGCATATAGTATTTACCAGTAAATCTTTGTGTTTGGTTTAAACAACTTTAGTGTATTGGATGTGTCAGCAGAGTACAGCAGGTGTCAAAGTTTAAACAAAGCTATTTGATGAAAAATAATCATTAACTTGATTCCATGAACCATGCCCAATTGGCTATTTTCAGACATTGGTCTGATTCACACATTCTCACCTGCACACACACACACACACACATCGACCATGCATAATGCTGGCGTCACATGCTGGCACAGTCTCAGTTCTCAGGCATGAAAAGTTCGATTCTATTTTCTACGTCTAATTTTGGGTTTTCAGGCGCAATATGTGTGTGGACAATATGCGCATGTTGCCAGGTTTGTGTCAAGATTTCCAGTGCTCCTGCAGTGTTAATGGCTGAGCTGTGAATCGTCTCCATGGCAATGGTCAAATGTGGCCAAGCTGGTGACGTACACCGGTCAGTCCATCCAAGAGAAATAGCAAGTGTGTGTATGCGTATTTTGAGGTGTGTTCAAAGTCCTCTGTCCCCTCCCTTCTCTCAGGTTCCTGAGGAGTGGGCAGCGGTGTGAACGGAGGGTCAATGCCAGATTCTGCTCTCTTCATCCACTCTGGAGGGCTTTGGTGGGACAAGCATTGGCACCTTGCAGCTCTTGTAGAGTGCAGCACTCTGCCTTTTCTCAATCTCACTGGCACAACCTTATTTAGCAAGACTGATCCTCACCAGGGCAATGGGAGAGTTTAATTGAATCGTTGTGTAAGCTGTGTGGGTACAACACAGATTTCACCGACAGTATAAGGTTGTCAAGACAGGGTGGCCTGCTAGACAATTTTGTGACTGAAAAGTTGCAAGTTCAGTCCAAACAAGAGCCAAAATCCTTTTTTTTCTCTACTTTTGCCTCTGAGCTTTGAAACCAACCATCCATGACAAAGTGCAAACCACTCAGCAGGAGTTTTATTTTTGTGAAAACAGTTTTACTTAATTGCTGTGACAAGGTTTTCACCGTCACAACAGCCACTGCTCCACCTTCTTCTTCCTTTCTACAAACACATCCATATGTGGAAATTGACGGCCTGTGATGTTTGCTTGAATCTTAATTCCCCCAGTGCCCCGGCTGGCTCGGCGGTCCAGGAACTGCAGCAGCCGTGCAGCGGGGCCACGCTGCTGGAGGGCAGGAACTCACTGAACAGGAGGGAGAGCTCCTAATTGGCCTGAATGGCCGCAATCAGAGCCAATAATAGATAAGCGCTGGATTGCTCTCCAGATCGGCAGCGATAGCATTGTGCTGTGTGACCGGGATACGGTTGCGCTGTTGACCAAACAGAGAACAGGTGTGCAAGCTCTTTGCCACTCAGGTGGCCTTCCCAGCAACCCCGAGTTCCTCCACGGCGGGCCACACACACCCTGAGCAAACACACTGAACGCTTGGATTGCTCTACACTATATGCTTTTATACTTTGAGGAGAAAATCCATCTCTTCGTGACAGGCTTGTTCCCATGTTATAGCTGGATAATCTACAGTATGGAGGAATGTATTCATAAACAGTGGAACAAAGGCACTCTTAACCTGCTTCCTTCATGCCTAATCGAGCTGTATTGACTCTAGTGATAGGGGGCTGGTTAGACGGATGTTGGCGGGTTGAACCGAGTGCAGTGCAATCTATTTCTGCTTCATTTTTTTATGATCACAAAGTGGCAGCTAGTGAATACTATTTTAATCTTTCATGTGACTGTGAATATTAATTACAAATCCCTTCTACCCGCACAGCCTCTGAAGCAAGTATTTCTATTTCACAAACAATATACGCTGTAAATGTATGGCTCAAATGGCCAGTCTTTGTTTTCATTAGGAGCCATAAGTGTATAAATATGCCTATAACCTTCTTGGCAAGCACACCCCTAACATTAATGGCTTCCAGACGGCAAAGGACCAATGAAGGAATGTTAACAAATTCACATTTAGTACTGTAAACAAAGGAAGAGAAATAGGAAAATGAATAAGCAGTAATATCAAAACTAACAATTCGTCACTAGTTTCCCATTTAGGCTTTATTTTTCTGTTTGCTTAAGCACATAACATCTTTTCCATAAGTCAGTGTGTTTGGTATTAGTCATTTTAATTCTGTATGTATTAATGATTCATTTATAGAACGCAAATAGATATTGCTCATAAAACGTATGGAAACAGCACACAGATGTATCTGTAAAACACTAAATTTGTTGTGTGTGATGTTGGTTCACTCGAATACTGACGCACGTGCATGACCCTCTGTCCCTGTGCTGTTTACATCTGAATTTGAATTTGAGTGACTGTAACTTTTTCAATAAGAAAGTAAGGGGGTCTTTAAGCGGTGGATCACATCCTGTGCCAGAGCCCTGCGCTCTGTTTCCAAAGCCAGCAGAAGTGATGGGTGTGCTGGGATAATGAGGGTGGTCAGTATCAGAGGGTGAAAGCATTTGGGGATAAGCCATGGCTAATGACGTGGAAGTCCGAGGCAGCTTTGATCTACACAGTTCCTTTGGCACATCGAGGGAAAGCTGTGTGCTATACCAAGGAGACCCTTAATCTTCTTAGGGATATGCTTAACATTCCTCTACTTATAGGGACCAAAATGAGTGCTCCATCTCTCCGTCTGTCCTTTTTATGGGTGCAATTCAAAACAGTCTGCAGGCCTGCATCCTATTTCGCTGTTGGTTTTTAGGGAAAACCAGAGAGAACATGAGGGAAAGAGAGAGCTGTGGGTTGGTGGGTTGGCTGCTCGATGGAAGGAAGGCCTCTTTTGGTGTGGGATGGTTTCTACTAAGCTGGAACAGCTTTTTTGATGGGTTTTGGGAAGATTTCTGAATCAATCACTGGCATCACAGAACTGAAGCTAAGTTTACAGAGGAAATTTTGATTTCATTTTGGATGTGGAAGTTCTATTTCAAAGTGGCATCATTATCACTTCAAAATGATTGATTTCTCCCCATGTCTGCTAGGATTATTTTCTACAAAACCATTCTTTTTTTATTTCTGCTGTGGTTGGAAGGTATTTATAGATGTGATATTTCCAATTAGACTGAATTGGCCTAAGAGTGACATTAAGCACTATTCTCTGAGGCGTTTTGAGAAAGGACAGAGCTGGAAATTACAATGGCCATGCCAGCCTGCTGCCTGCCTGTGTGCCAGTCAAGGAGAAAAGCCCAAAAAGCAGTAACGAGGATGGAAAATATGGAACAGTCCTTTTCTCCCCTGGCTGGACTGGCACTGTGACTCACCAAACAACTGAAATGAGTTCAGCTCAGTTCGCAGCAGGACATGTTTTCTATAAACACTTTCCCCTTTTTGTTTTCTTGCTTTTCTTAGAGTAACGCTTTTATTCTCAATCGAGATTGGCTTTGTACAGTACATTTGTGTATTATGAGAGAGACGGACCAGAGAGGCCCTCTGGTCAGTCAAATCTTTGGGCTGGGGAAAAGTGATGGACCCAGAGAGCCCTCTGTCTTGCTTGCTGTTAGGCCAACAGAGCATTAGCCAGCCGAGACCTGCGTGTCTGCAGGGGATTAGGCCTGCCTTCATTCCCCATTCTGCAGCCAAAGCCAACACCCCTCCAGGGCACGAGGAGAGAGGAATGCACTCCGACCCTCCATCCTCCTCTCCTCTTTCCCTCCAGAGGAGCAGGGATGGAGGCCCCTTTATGGAAAGCAACCAAGACCCCAGGCATCAGATCCCTCTGTTTTTCATCCTTCTCTTTACCTCCTCACCCTTTGCTCTTTTTTCTCGCCTTTGTGCTAGGGTTGTTTGCAGTGGCAGAATATACAGTGCGGTGTAGCCGCAGCCTTCCAGAGGACTGTGGCAATCTAGACCGGGGCCCCTGATAAGGGCTGCTCGAATGCTGTGAGGGCCATGAGAGCACAAACATTACACCACTGAGTAAACGGACCCTGGGGCCCACTGCTGAGCGCCTTTGTTATTGCGGCTCACATGCAGCCGGGTCAGAGCAGATAGAGAATGCAGCTCATATGGCTGGCTTATCACAAAATCCAATCCTGGACCTTGTGGTACAGCCTATTCTTGGAAGTGGGAGCATGTTAACTCTCTGGTTGTTTTTCCTTCCTTTTTTTTGGGCTCTTTCAGGGATTTGACTCAAAGTTATTTATAAGTGCAGTTATGAAAGGGCATTTTAGGATAGTCTCTGTTCCAGATGGCTATCTGTGCTGTTTGTTTGACTGTGATAAACCAGATCAATCATTTATGTTGAATATTTGCGTGCGATATTAATGTTTAATTAAAAAGGAAATGGCTCTCCTCAAATCTCTGTTAATCTCACCGAAACTAATGTTATCTTGCACTGCTATGGGAAAAACACATCTCTGCCTCTGTTCAGATCAGATAATCTGTATGTATAATGATGTCCTTGACTTATTGCAGGATTTTCTCTTTTAAAAGCACAGGAGGTGATAGGAAACTTTCCTCTCAGTCAGTTTAAATGATATTTACAAATGACATTTCATGACACTTATTTACAAAATCATTGGCGATTCCAGCACCATCTAGTGACAGAATAAAATCTGTGTATGCATTTTATTTCTGTGTTTACTGCTTCTTCTCTGTCTGTCTCTGACACTCATCTCAGGATCTTCCGTCCGCGTCTCTAGAGGTGCAGGATGGAGGAGGCAGGGTGAGTTATAGCGGGAAACAGAGACTTAAACAGTTGTCTAAACACTGTCAGCAGTGTTCCTGGGCTTTAGAGAAAGATCTCCTCGTGTTGCTGTGTGTTCTGTCTGAGGTGACACTCTGGAGGCTCTGGTTCCTGTCCTGGACCTCAGCTCTGGCTCTGCACCATCCCTGCTGATGTCCCACAGGCAGTAAGACAGTTTCTAATTTGAACTTCAAAAATAAGTGGCTCATTTGGGAAAATAAATTAGTTTCTTCATGTTCAATTTCTTATGTTATTATGGTTTGGTATGCACAAGCTTGGCTCGTATCTGCGATTATTTCCTGCTGATTGGACAAGCATATGATTGCCCAAGCAACACATCTTGTAGACTACTCTGGAATTCATGAAGCATGTTATTTTTCTTCCAAATGATGACTTTGCTGGAATTTGCTTTTAAGGACACAGGGCTAGCGACCCGAGTCACAGGTACTGTATGCACATGCCAAATGCACATTACCAGTTTCTTTGCTGCTCCAGTATTTTACTGGAAGTTCAGGTCACTCTGCTGTTCCATCGATCCAGACTTGTGCAGACAGAGCGGTCTCACCTTGGTAAACCCAGGGCATTTAATGAAAACTGATGACAGATCAGTCATTAGAGATACACACAGCAGCCATTTATACTCTTATTCTGTCATACACAGGTGACCTTGGGATCCACGTGTATGTGTGTACATGCGTGATTGTGCTCTTTCATTTGTGTTTGCATAGTAGGGCTGTTGATGGCATAAATATGAATATGTGCATTTATATTCTTATTTATATTCATCAACCTTTATTTCACTTTGAAAGACAATTGAGGTGGGATCCTTATTCACACTGGTGTTGAGTTACAAATCCATCCTAAAACTGTTACACAAAAATGACATGGTATGTTGAATGTTTGGGCCAATTTTGTTTTTTGATGCCATTCTTATTCCTATGGATGACTGACCAAAACATAGACATCCAGTTAAAATGTTCAGAAACAGCTACAACTTTAGGGGACTTTAAAGCAGCTATAATCAATATTTTGTTAATGACAATGGTTCCAGTGACTATGTGTAATGTGAAAGTGGTCATTTGTAGTGACAAAACCAAAGAAATATATCACCTGACTCCCTCAGTTCCCCTCAGCTCTACAGAGTATTTTGGTATCTTTCAGCTCATTGTTTTGGTTTGCCGGCCCACAGCTTTAATGTTTGGTTCAACCATCAGTGTTGTTTCCAGCTGTAGTAGGCAGCTGTTTTCAGTGAAAAAGCTCTAAAAACCTAATGTACACTACCTGTCCAGCACCAAACTTGCTGATCAACATAGTGGAGCATTTAACAGCTAAAGAGATATTTCTCTCAGGAGTTGGTGGACCAAAACAGAGCTAAAAGAGGAGTGAATATTGGACTTAAATTCATCCAATGGCCAGAAATATGAGTCCAAATGAATGCAGATGTTGCTAACTGCAAGATGTGTAAATAAACAATTGTTTTTTAACCAAGTTTGCCATATCAACTTTATAAAGTGATATGTCAATGTTGTGTTTACAGCTTGTTCCCGCTGCTCCCAAGTGGCCAAATCAGTTAATGTAGGTTTGAAGAGCAAGATCTTTTCAAGACTCATGTTTTTGCACAAATGCTAAACAATAAGAAAGAGAAATTAATTGGAGAAAATCCAGAAATACTAAGGTTTCCACCCACTGAAGCCTAAATAGACCAGAATGCAATGCAGCTACAGTACATGTTTTGTTTTTAAAGTTATGGGCACAACTGTCACTTTTTTCTCAACTGGGAAAGCTCACCCTCTTACTGCTGCTATGCTAATGCTATCAATTTAATTCAATTCAATTTTATTTATATAGCGCCAATTCATAACAGAAGTTATCTCATTGCACTTTTCCTATAGAGCAGGTCTAGACCATACTCTTTATAATATTATTTACAGAGACTCAACAAATCCCACCATGAGCAAGCACTTGGCGACAGTGGCAAGGAAAAACATCCTTTAAGAGGCAGAAACCTCAGCCAGAACCAGACTCAGTGAGCTTTGTAGGTGAAGAGAAGGATTTTAAATTATATTCTGGATTTTACAGGGAGCCAGTGCAGAGAAGCTAATATTGGAGAGATATGATCTCTTTTCCTAGTTCTTGTCAGTACATGTGCTGCAGCATTCTGGATCAACTGGAGAGTCTTAAGGGACTCATAACTATCACTATTGCTCTGCTTACACTTAAAATTCAACCTATTCAGACACACACTGGGTTTGTCAAAGTGATTCTTGGAAATGTTGGAAATAACAACCAGCAGCAGAGGTACTGTAGATGAGGCAGGGTGAATCAAGTGGGAACACTTGAAAAGCAAATTGCAACACGTCCCACATTGCACTGAGCAAAAGAATGATTGCTTACGACACTTCAAGAGATTCCTAGGATGGAATTTTCCTTTTAGGTGGGTGTCCCTATGCACATCTGTGTACATTTTCATACATCCAGGCATATAGAAGCTGAAAGCCTACGTGTCCCAACAAGCACACGTGAGCAAGATGAAAGGTAAATCAAGACAATTGTTGAATTCAGTTCAGGCTTGAGCAACTTAGCTATGCCTTGTAAAAAATTACTGTTACTAAGTTGGAACATTTTTATTTGTGATAAATAACACTTTAACAAGACATTCACATTGGGAAGAAATCCAATGTACATTCATTTGTAGTCTTTCGAAACAATTGCCTCAGCACAGTTTGCAATGTCAACATGATACAGATTGAGTCAACTAGATACACTTGTTATTGTTTCCTGGTCAGAGCGGAGCTGGAGACGAGCCAAAGCTCTTTATAACCCGCACCAACATTTGCAAAACAATGTCTCAGTGATCTCTTGTTTTTGCCACTGACTTCTCCAGGCTCATTAACATGATTAATGGGTATCTGAAAAGCTAATGAAAATGCAGTTGGATCCAAGCATAGCACTGGATTTCCACAGCTTTTTAATTTCTCATCACTCATTAAGGGAAAGTCATTCAAGTCTCTTGCTGAGATATTAGCTTGAGTGTAATGGCTGTGACTCTCCTGGAGGGAGAGCAAGTTAAGGGTTTCCTTAATGAGCCTTTCTGCCCTCTCGTCAAAGAACCACCTCTATTTTCATCCTCAGGAGGCATTTTAAATTTTTTCTTTTAAAAAAAATCCCTCAAAAACACCTGATCCTCGATCCTTGATCTGGATGGCTTTGTTTATGGGAATGGGGTGGCTCTGGGCACGCACTGTGCCCTCTCTTGTATCATACCAGAGAAAGTATTACTAACCTTATCTCCTCCCCCTTGTTGCTCTTCCTAATGGGGAATTTCATTTACCGGGGAAGTGATCCGTTTTGTCTGAGCATAAATTGCAGATAATTGTGCCATCTGGACGCCGGACAGCAGGGTCGCTAGACGAACAGTCAGGCTGGGTGAAAGTGGATGCCTGGGAGTTCACGGTTGGCTGAAGCTAAATGCACAGATGCACGTGTGTGTATGTGTGGCTGCGTGTTTTCACTTGGTGTGCACTGTGTGTGTGTGTGTGTGTGTGTGTGTGTGTGTGTGTGTGTGTGTGTGTGTGTGTGTGTGTGTGAGAGAGAGAGAGAGAGAGGCGCTCCTCCCAGTGTTTCTTCTATTCAAAGTGGGTTTTAAAACAGGCCGGCGTTGGCTGAGGAGTATGCTTTTTAACTGTATGTAATTGTCCTCTACAATAACAGCCACCATGTTTGCTCTGGCAGCAAACAGCGTACAGACTGTGTGAGAGGGGCTCAGGTCCAGCACTGTAAGGCCCATGTTTTATTTTCTTACGGTATCTCACTTCACCACGGACTGCCAAGATCTATGAGGGCAATGGGAGTGCATGGAGATATCTGTGAGGCGTTGCTATATCCAAGCAGTTTCCCACTCTAACATCCAACTCTTTCTCTCACAAATCATCAAGAATGACAAAAAGCCAACTCAGTTTCCTCTTGTTTCCATCACAGTGGCTGGCACATGTGCCAGCAGGTACAGAGTGAGCCGGTGCAGCGTTGGAGGTGAGGTGACGTCCCAGCACAAACTCAGTCAGGTGCAGTTGTTGAAAGGGGGTGGAGTAGTGCCCCAAGCCAGCACACAGGAGTTTAAGCTTTTGACTGACAGCTCTTTAAAGCATGGGCCCTGGAGCTGGTCCAGGTGTGAAAGAGAAGCAGTGCTTCAGCACTCTGAGCCTGATTTAAGAGCTTCTTCTCTAAGCAGCCCAGCCAGGCTCATTGGAATGACTTATGACATATGTGTCTGTAGAAAGACAGGTTGATTTATCAGCTTACAGATAGCTCTTTGCTATAGCAGTGCATTTTGTCAGGTTTCTATAGATAAGACAGAATAATCAGAACGACATAAACATTATTTAAGGACAAGTCTGGTGATATTCAATATTTTTGTTAATGTCAGCAAATCCCATAAAAGAACCAAAAATGACTTGATCCTACAAACAAGTATTGTGTGTGTATTTCTCTGGGCCATAGACTTTCATTGTTGTTCAAAAACTATTTAAAAACGATTAAACCTGTCGACTCTCAGACAGTCGACAGGTTTAAAACAAATCCCCATGTTAGCCTTACAAATCTAAGACAAAGGCAAAAAGTAAAATAATTTTCCAAATTATTTCCCAAATTGCACTGCCATACACTCCCTTTGCACTACCCTTCATTTCCACTAATACCTCAAGTCTTTGCACTGTCATTGCACATATTGTACATATTTTTTGTGTGTATATCTACACACGGGCAGCTGTGGCTTGGTGGCTGTGGTTTGGTGGTATAGCAGGTCGTCCACCAATCTGAAGGTTGGCGGTTCGATCCCACATGTCAAAGTGGGCAAGACACTGAACTCCAAATTGCTCCCAAGGGCTGTGCCTTCGGTTTGTGAGTGAGTGTGAATGATTAGTTACTTTGATGAGCAGTTCTGCCATCATCAGTGTGTGAATGGGGTGAATGTGATATGTAGTGTGTGTGAAGCACTTTGAGTAGTCAGAAAGACTAGAAAGGCGCTATACAAGTACAGTCCATTTACCAATACCATATATGTCTATTCATATACATGTATGTATACAAATAACTGCATATCTTCATTGTAAATATAATATAGTTTCTTTTTTTATTTCTTCCTTCAGTGCTGCTTTTTATAATCTACTTTGCCTCTTTGTTCTGTTATTTTGCCTATTTTATTGTTTTATTCTATTCTAATTTCAAATATTTGACTTGTTGATACATTTTCTGTGTGTGTAGCATGGAGGGGGCTACACACAATTACATTTGCGTTTCGGATCTCTCGTTTCTTGCCCCGGCTTTGTTGTAGCGATGTCACAGTGTTCCCAATTGACTTGGTGAGCATGTTTTTATAGCCGATACAAACAATGGCCAAAACTCAAAAAATAACACCCAAGTTGTAATAAAGCGGAATTTTCCTTTAAGTGTTTATTTCTAGACAAAGTCGATCGTCTCCCAAGAAACAATCCTTCTTCCAGAATTGTCAGAATCAGTTAGAGGCTCTGAACTCCGTCCTAGGGCTGCATCACCAGATCACTTCCTGTGAGCGCTGGCAACAGGAAATCAGTCGAGGCATGCATCAGCCCAGGCAGCCATCTGCTTAACCACCACAGCTTAGTGTGTTTTGGCCTACTGAGGAGCTCTGAGAAACATTCCCCAAGAGGCAAACTACATACCCCCTGTCTCCTCCGCTCATGTCAACCTTTGTGCGTCCGAGCTGCAGCCACCAGGACCCCTGTGATGTAGCATTGATTCATAGCCGTGGTAATTTTCATTGACACTTTTGGCGCTACATATCAAGTAAGACATCAGAGGTTAGTTATTTCTTCTCTCACCTCTCTGTTTCATAACATGTCAGCCCTTTTATCAAGGCGAGGCTCTTAGTTCTACATGCTCCACCAGATCTGGCTTTGAACAATCTGACTTCAAGCACCGCGGGGGAACATGTGGGGCAAAGTCTTGGTAGGAGGTCAAAGGTCAACCTTTAATTAAGAGTTCAATGAAGCAATTTACCTCTTAGCCCTGGAGAGAGACATACCCAGCAAGTCTAAGGTGTATTCATCCAGAAAAATAACTGATTAAACCAAAGCTGCAAGCATGTCTTCACCTGCGGGACTCCAGTGAAGCCAGGAATTTACACCTGCTTCTATTTTGACTCCTGAACAAAATTAAATCTTCACTACAATTAAATCTCAAAACAAAGGGGGTTGTGAATGATGTGAACTAATGCAATTTGATTGACACATTACAATTTGAATAGCAGGCGAGTTTACGTTTCTGTTGTGAATTTCTGTTACCAGAGCAATCGTCCCACTAACTCTCGCTATGGTGGTTGTTTCTGAGTTTTGCGGATGGAAGTCTTGTCATTACATGCATGCATCAAATTACTGTAAACATTTATGTCCGCCTCTCTTGAATAGAGGTCTACTGTAGAGAGGAAAATAAGGCGGGGGGAGGAGGAGGAGCCCCGTAAATGGAGCACTATTTGGATTGTTGCAGTCTTTGGATAATGCTCCATTAATCTCACCTCTCATGTGTGTTTCCCATCACAAAGAATTCTGTCTGGATTCTCACGAGAGAATCAGATAGTTAATCTTTATGGGTTAGCAGAGCTCCATATGGAAAATTGTCTGGCAGAGTAGAAGGCTCAGCTCGGCCTGTGCTGACAGGCAGAGTTAAAAACACTTCAACTTGACGCCTGCCTCCCACTCTCCTGCGGTTTATCTTTGTGTTTTGTTTGTTTGTTTAGTTGGCCAATACCACTTGCTGGACGCTTGTCCCCTTTGGTGTATGACTCTAGCCATAATGTTTGGATTTTGAGCCTCACTTTGGTGTGGTTTTTGGAGGGGGCTCCGCTCTGAACAACAATGCTTCTAAAAAAAACAACAAAGCTATAGGGATTCTGACAATGCCAATTCCGCAAGCATAGTAAAAAAACAAAAAAAACCAACAACAACAATAAGCAACTGGCGACAAATGAAATTTTTCCACTGGATTCTTCTTTTTTCCCCCACTTCAAGTTTCTTCTGAAAATGTTTGTTTAATGCTTCAGGTTTTTATTAACATTAAGCAGCACTGTGGGGTAGCAGATTTGGCAAGAAGCAGTGAAGTAAGCATAGAGTGCCAACCAGCTTGTGAGATGGTCTGTGCTCTGCAGGGGGTAAAGAGTACAGTTTCTTGTATAAACCGCCAGTGCTCCACAGACACACAAATATACAAATGTATGCCAGAGTCTATAAACACACATTTTCAGCCGTCTCTCTCGCACAGACATACACAGTCTCAGTGTCTCTTTTGCCTGTTGGGGGTAGATGTCATAAGTGCTCCGCTTGCCAAAGGAAATCACTGTTGTATTTATGTATGTGAGCACAACTATTATTACAGGGGATGTTTTAAACAGGAGAAAATGGGGGTAATGAATGAGACTCATACATTCCACAATTCCAGTGGTTTTTCCCCGTTCACCCCTCCTCTGAAAAACAATGAGACATTGTCACTAGAGAGAAGAAATCCCTATTCAACAGGCTGCTGCTGTCGCTGCATTTTTCCCCTCTTTCCCTCTCATGTCTTTCCTCCACTCTCTCCATCTTTTTTTTCTGCACTCACTTTTTCCTTATTTGTCGTGTTATTTATATGAGCTCACCCCGCTCACGCTGGGCAGCTTCAGAATGGAAGGTTCCCCTGGGGGAGGTAGTGGCGGCAGGTTGAGGAAGGTGTGTGTCGGTATGTGTGTGTGTGTGTGTCGGTGTGTGAAAGCGAGTGTGTGACCCACTGGCCACCCCTGCACAGAGGGTCCTTTGTGCACGTCCCTGGTTTATAACACCTCCACTCTTCTCTACTCAGCTCTCTTTTTACGCCATTCCCTTTCTCTGCAGCCGCTGCCAATCCTGCCCACTGACACTTTCATGTACACACACACACACACATATAAACACACATCAAACTGCTACCCGGTTTTTATTGTAGGCAGGGATCACTCATTCTTTCCAGGGAGGGAAGCGTGTCGTGAACTCTGCGGCTCTAAGCCCAGGGCTCTGGCAGTGGCGGCCTGTGATGCAGCCACAAATTCAAACCGGGTCCCCCGGTCTGGAACATCCTGCTGGTGTGTCTCTTGCTTAGATGGGAATAGCACCCAGATGTTCGTATGTATTATAATGCTTTGGTTTACTCGCAAGTCATGGTATCGATTTTCTCCCTTTCCTTGCTGATATATTCATCTCAAAGGTAACCTAAATGCACCTTCAGGCCCCCATGAATCATTACTTCCTGTATTTCCTGCTACTACTTTCATAGTTCTGCTTCTCTTTTTCACTTCAACTCAGAATGCAGAGATGCTTCATTGGTGCGAATAATTTTGCCAAAGGGGTTTACACCATGGAAATATTATGTTACTGTACTGCATAGCAATTATTTCTGTGTCAAGCTCCCAGGAAATAGCGTTGGTCTATGAAGCGATTTTGGTGTAGTGGCCACACTCTGTCTTGCAGGATCACATGATGCACACTGGCCCAAAAAAACTTTATTTTCCCATACACAAATGTGAAGGATACAGGGTACACATAAAAATTGAGAGAGCAGGTAAAGGTGGAAAAACAGGGCTTTTATTCACCCAAAGTAATACAAAAATTTAAGATGGGTAACAAAACCAAGCAAAAGTGATACAAAAAAATATAACTGTGTATAAAGTTAACAGAACTGCTCTACATTCCAAACACAGCTCAACTAAACAGAACTTAGTTAAACCATAGTGACTGCTCCTATAACCAAGAGACAATGTCTCTTTCTCCTACTGCAGGATTACATTTAATCTATGCTGGCCAGTCCATAGTTAATGGCAGGGGAGAGAAGACATTCCTAAGGGGTGGCGTAGATGGAGTAGCTCCTGAGAACACCCCTCTGGCTGTGTCCGAATGGCACAGTCCAATTATCCAACTCCATCTACTTAGGCTGGTGTGATGCAGCAGGTCACTCTTTTGCCATGTTGCAAGGAGGATGGTAGGCTCCAAGACACTGACAGGAAAGTTTTTATATATTTACACCTAAGTTAATTTAACTAAATTGTGTGCTCAGAAAAATAAAGTATGTGTCTTTCTGATGTTAAACAAAAAAACTGGAAAAACATCACCATTACCTTCATTATGCCTGGTTGATGGTGTGGGCTGGTAGTTGCAGCCACAACAGCAAACATTAGGAAAGGATGGGCTGTAAAATAATGAATACATTTTTCTGAGCGTTGCAAAAAAAAAAAAAAAAAAAAACGAATGACTTTGTTATCACAGGAAGTCAGCAGGTTCAGAAGGCAGAAGTCTCAAATGTGCATGCTGATTTGCCAGCATCAACTGGTTTGACGAGAGAGACTCGCATGCTCTATGGGGCCAGAAACATGGAAGCCTGAAAAACCTTTTTGTCGTATATGCCCAGTGAGCAACTTTCATAGGCATGAATGGGGCAACATTGGAAAGCAGTTTTCTTAATACACCCATGGTTTGTCTTCATTACTCTATTTCTCTTCAATCCACAAGTGCATACAGTATATTAATTTGCTTCTTACTGTTTCACACTTGTATATCTCAGCAGATGAGTAGGCTTTAAAGTTTATCGTTGGAGCCAACCTACAGCACAATACTGTACAGCTACTACAATGTTATTTTCTGTATGCATTGGTTTAAACAAAACATTTTTTCACCC
This sequence comes from Siniperca chuatsi, assembly GCF_020085105.1. Taxonomy (NCBI): domain Eukaryota; kingdom Metazoa; phylum Chordata; class Actinopteri; order Centrarchiformes; family Sinipercidae; genus Siniperca; species Siniperca chuatsi. The sequence continues at coordinate 8,976,930 of NC_058052.1, forward strand.
GTGTTTCATGTCCCCACACACACTATTGCATTTCCTGCAGCAAGAAGACACTGGTCACTGTAGTTTTCAATAAACAAGGTGGTCTTTGACAAGTTCAGCTCAGAAAATGCTTGTAATAGAAGTTAAAGAGAACAATTTAAAGAAATCACAAATGTTATAGTATCCCTTTCATCACTATAATAACAGTTCAAACATTCCTTCAAAATGAATAGTTTAATATCTCCATATGCAAGTACTCAGTGACATCTGTCCCTGCCACTTTTAATGAATATGGATTTAATTTTACAACAGGATCAATATTTAAGTTTTCCTGTTTCTCTGAATGTGCTTCGTTTGTTTAGCACGCCTGTAAAGTTTAAATATTTTGTCAACAGCAGGGTGGTAAATGGTTTCATTTTGAAACATTCTGCGGGATATATGAGGAATGTTGACGAGAGAGGAAGAAGAGAAGCAGAAAGATTTATGAAGCCCCCCCTAAAAGTCAATATGGGTTTCAAGTTACATCTATGGCGCAGTGGAGATTTATGTTTAATAAGCTTCAGGTGTTGGCTGGCTTGGGTTTGGACTAAGGAGGGCAGGTGGGGGTTGGATTGCTCGCGGGGAGTGGAGTGGGTGACTGTTTCTCACACACACACAAATTCTGCTCTCAGCCCATTTTTGCTGTCAAAGTCTTTACCGATGCTTCAATTTGCACGGCTGCCTTGCGTCTGGAAAAACAGAGCTACCTTTGTGCCCACCTCTCAAATGGTTTCATGTGGCCGTCCGCAGCACCCGTATGACAACACACAGCCCATCAGGGGTGAGCAGAGACAAATGGAAAAGCTAATATACGACTAATAACCAAAGAAGGGGAGGAATGTGCAGGAGAGGTCAGAGGGGAGATTGACAGCAGGTATTAACCTCCTTCTCCTTCCATCTTTCGCTTTCTGCTGTGTGTTTATGTGAGTGACAGGCACTTTGTGCAGGTAGGAGCATGAAACAAAGGTCAGTCTGTATGTAGAAGGTGTGCCCCCTCCACCAACTCTACCCTGTAGCTGTGGAGGCAGGCACGATGGAGAAGAGAGGATCCCAAGAGCATCACGAGGTGTGTGATGGTGGTGTCAATGGGGTGTTTGGCACCTACACAAAGATGTATTTTACCAAGACTCCTTTTCCACCTCCACCCACATCTGTTTGGTCTTGCCCTCAGACCCCCCCACACACCCTCTATTCTTCCCCAAGCCCCTCATAGATCCTACCTGTCATCTATAAGCCAATTCTAAATCATCACTGCGAGCATTCCTCCTGACACCTGAAAGTGTCTCGACAAGACGGACCAAAAATGCATCTGGCTATGATACTTCTGAGTATGTGTGAATGTGAAATGGAAACGTGAAATTCAATAGCAGAGAATGAACTTGCCTATGGCTGTAGAGCCTCCCACCCTCCCTGCTGCTCTCAATTTTATTTCCCAAAGAGAACCAGCTGTAGTTATATAGAAATTCTCTATCTTAAGAAATATGTCTCTCATTCTCCTTTTCCCACTTAATCTCACATTCTTGTCTTTTGTCTTTCTGTGAGGGTAAACATTAGTTTAATTAAAGCCATTGTGAGGACTGAATTGGGCCACCCACAGCAACAGGTCATTAAGGTTGCAAAGCTGAAAATGAGACAAATTAAAAGTAGTCTCTACGGTAAAGAAGTAAATTGAAGAAAACAACTTAATTGTGTTTCTCCTTGGTTCTTCACCTAATCTGAGGTAGCAGTATCTTCTCGTTCACTCTGTATTTAAAGAAAGGCACAACAAATCAATTGTGTTTGTCAAAAAAAAGCATCAGTTGTTTTGCTTCACAAAATATATAGCTTTTCAATGCCACATGTTTTTCATGGAGAGGACCAATGGTATGTAGTGTTCATATGCTATCTTGGTATTGTTTAACAGGGGGGTTGAGGTGGGCTGGGAAGTGATAATTGCAGGTTTTGTACACAAAGTCACAGCACAGGGAAAAAAGAAAAGCCTGTTGATTCGACTAGTTCATCCTGTGGTGGTGTTATTGTATGTTGTGTAAAATGGCACAAGTGGTTCTTATTCAGCGGACACACGCTGGAGGGCCCTGCCTTTCTCCTCGGAACAATGGCCCACAATTCCCTGGGCAGTTCTCAGGTGGATCGCCTTACCCATACTGCCTTGGTGGCTCACCTGAAGACCGGCATGTTCATAAACACAAGCAAAGACACATTCACAAAACACCTGAGAGTGACTTCACACTACTTGTAAATTGGGGTTTAAGCTGCTATAACAACTGGAAACCCCCATTCTTGAATACATGCATACACATGCTAGCAATTATGAGACATTAGCAACACACTTTCAGTGCATGGAAGCAGTGCATCCAACTGTGTCAAGGGAGAACTGTACACTGTCACCCAAGCTGCTGCTGTAGAGTTGCTTTCCACTCTCCAAGCCAATCGACGGCTTTCCCTCCCGGCTAACTGTCCACGTGCTCACTCAGCTGAACTCTCGGATTCCTGGAGAAGATTGAAACATGACGCTTTCCCAAGACAACACGGCAACCCAAAACTAAACACACATCACATATACACTCATTATCAAGTTACACCACTGGTTTCTGCAAACAGCCACACCACCAAACGACTATATGGGAACACACAGACACACACATGCACACTCAGACACTGTGTTTGTTGACAATTAGCTTGGTATGTGGCTTTTTCACATGTCAGTGGAATATATTCAATACAAGATGTGCTGCTTTTCATCACATCAACCCAGCAAATGTTTGGAGTGATTATTCTTGGCATCTAACAGTCAGCATGCCCATTCAAGCACTTCGCCTTCCCCTGACCTTTATTGGTTTAACATCAGGGCTTGGCAAGAAACGTGGACTTGTACCCTCCACACATTATAAACATAATTTTAAGGGGATTTTATTAGGCTGGTCTGTCTATTTTGGCCTGTATCGCCAAACAGTTTCTGTACAGCTCAGAGACATCTTCCTCATGTACAGACACAGATAATTATCCACAGATCCACACAAGCTGAACTGTCAGAGTCTCTGCCAGCCGGAATTTACTGCTCACTGTGGCTCCAGAAACAAAGATGTACAGGAATCAAAGGAATAAAAGAAAGAAAATGTGTCAATGTGGAGGGGCTGAGTACGTTTTATGTCAATGATCAGATGTATTCTGGCAATAATCATTTATATTATATTGTTCTATTTTACTATTACCATTTTATTATTCTATTATTCCAATCTGTTCTATTCTATAATATTATAAATTACATTTGGTCTCATATTTGGCCCTCAGGACTTATTTATCTTAAAACAAGACACAGTTTGGAAAATTAGGTGAGAAAATTTGAAAAAAATTCTCTAATTTTCTCAAAATTTTCTAGGATGCCTAGTGTCTTGTAACAAAAAAAGGATATGGCAGATTGCTGCACTAGAAACAAGAAAATGGCACGACTGGATAATTCTTATAATCATAATGTTAAAATAATGTCTAACATCACATTTCTTCTAAACAAAGTGAATGCCTCACAACAAATAGTAGTTTGTAAGTAGTAGTAATCAGGAAGTATTAAGCAAGATAAAAGAGAGAAAAGGGTTGAACCAATAATAAAGAAAATCTCTATATAAAAGTGAGCTTCTAAGAAAATAAGCTTATTTGCTTTCTTGTTGAGAGTTAATTCTCGGCAAGAAAGCAAATAAGCCTATTTCCCAAAATGTCCAGTTATTCCTTTAAGAACTGGCTTAAAACATGGTATTGATTTCGTTAGCTTAACTTCCTCAGGCATCTTATCTCTAGTTGTTCATACAACTTGCTTTATTACCCAAGGGTGAGGAGCCTTTTTGGTTCAGTTCCCTAAGCTGTGGAACTTCCTGCCTGGACAGACACATTCTCAAGTACACTTGAAAGGGACTGCACAAATATCCTGCACAATACAAAGGTGTTTGAGCTGCTAAAACAACCCCATTCTTGAAAACATTCATGCACATGCTAGCAATTATGAGACATTAGCAGCACACTTTTAGTGTATGGAAGCAGTGCATTCAACTGTGTCCAGGGGAAACTGTACACTGTCACCCAAGCTGCTTTTCATTCTCAGGCAGGTAGGTCTGTTGAAACAAGATGATTTGTATTAGAATAAAATCTCACTCCAGTAGAATTTTACCTTGATTTAAGAACACACGATTTTGGGACTCAATCAAAATCACTTAGTGGTAATAAGTAGATTATGTGGAGGGGGGGATGATGAGTAATGTACATGCACATTAATGTAGAATGTATAATCAATATTATGTTTTAATATATAGCTGAAGAAAAAGGTTTGGTATGTGAAAGTGGATACAACTGGTAAAACATGCACAATAGAAGGAGAGGGATCAGGGGTATTACAGTCCAGATATCCCACCATGTGGACCAGTTTAAAGAAGACGAGGGGATTTGTTTCAAAGTCCTACACACAGCATCCAACAGAGCTGATTTACAAGCAGTCTGAACTGACATTAAAACTAAAGACAGTGTGATGAATCAAATTTCTACTAATGTCTCAATGTCTGGCCGAATTCAACAAAAGCGAGTGTGTGTGTGTGTGTGTGTGTGTACTTATGAGAAACAGTTTGAGCTTTTAAAGCTTCAGAATGGGGATGTTTCTGTAAAGTGATGTCATTTTGGCTAAAGTTTATGATTTCATTTACTGTAGAATTACAATATGGTTTGGGTACTTACTGCATATTCATATTTACAAAGATAGCCATAAAAAGTTACTATTAATTCTAACAATAAATTGTGACATAAGCATTCACACTACAACTGTGTGTGTTTTCCGCAGAAAAACCTGCAGTGGAGTACTGAATGCCCCCACCTCCTAGTTTCTGCCAAGGTTGTGTCTTCGCTGATGACAGAAAAGTTCAGGGAGGCTGATTTTTCCCCCCGACTTTCACAGATGTGTGAAGTGTTGTTATCTTAAGCAGGGTTTTTTGCCACCCCTGTTTTTGAATAGGCTGTGATACTGTAGTATTAAAGACATCGCAAAACAAAGAAAAATGGACAACAACGTCTATTCAGTGACTGGTCAGTATGGATACTTACAACTTTCATTGAAGGGCTTATTCTGAGACTTTATCAAAATAATCACAATTAAACAAAACTCATAGCTGTAGGTGTAATCTGTTATGTTTATATTATTATTGCTTTTGATTTGATGTATTCAAAAAATTTTTGTTATCTGTATAGTATGTTTCTGCATCATCCTAAAGGTCTTATTGTGAAGGTTTATTTGCAGTTATGTAGTGGTCTAGGGTTAGGGTTTTGAGGTGAGGGACTGAATGTAGTAAATGGACCTCACATGTGTAGAAAAATGTATGTACGCATGTGTGTGTAGAGAGAGAGAGAAAAAAGACAGATTACAGAACATCAGCAAGATTTACTATTTCTAAACATTTTGGACGTCTCCAGACACTCTGGAGTTGATGGATCTGAACAAGCAGGGATTTGGACTGATACTTGATTCTGTCTGGAGTCTGTTTCAGCACTCCAATTCACCTCATCACTCCCACAGCACCAAGATCTCATTCACCTTTGAACTCCAAAGAAACCCCCTCGGTGACTCCCAAGAGCTTAACAGTTGCCCGTTTCCAACCAGGTGCAAAGCTCCGCTTTCTTCCATCTGTAAGTGTGGCGTTGTGGCCGATGACGTAAAAGTTTGGTGTTTTCTTGAATCCAGCCAGAAAGTGGACAGAGATAAGGAACAGAGTGAGAGAAAGAAGATAGAAGATTGGAGGAGGCAAGGTTCCAAGCAAAAGAAAGATTAAATGAGCAGGAAAATAGATGAGAGGAAGTGAAGGAGGTTGGAAAAGGTGTAGGAAACACGAGGGACAGTGCATTAGTCACAGGGTAACTTTAGCTCGCTTTGTGGCTGAACGGAGAGAGATTTCTCATCAGTGATTTGGCTGGAGTAGACTCCAGAAACACTATACATGCCAGACGTGTCATTTGTCCATCTCTCTTCTTTTATGTCTCTGTTTCTGTGTTTCTATAAGCTGTCTCCACCCAAAAAGATCAGTGCAGGGCAACAAACATTTTTCTGCCTGGGTTGTGAATTAATTGAGACAGATCACGTGTTTGATTGATTTAACCACTTCACCTCTACTTACTTTGCTCAGTATTAGTCTGTACATTGTCTTCTTGCTGTTGAAAATGCTTATTATTGCAGGTTGTATTTAAAGCCACCAACCATTTTAAATCATACCATAAGTTTAAAGTTAAATTAATTTCAAGACTTCTAAATAGCAAATGGTTGCATTATTACAATTAAAATTAACTTGTAGAGCAAGTTATTTTTTGTAAGTGTTTTATTATTATGATATTGGTATTGTTGTGCAGTTACCAACAGGGCAAATTATACATGGTCCTTGACCATGTTTCTGCTTGCAATGAATTATCCCTCTAAGATAAGGAGACATAGCATGTTGATTTACATGGAATGAATGAAAAGCAAAGTAGGTTATCAACCTAAAAACATGTGGAATGCTTTGAAAAATGGTCTGCAGCAGGTTAAAAGCTAAAATCTCCACTGGTGGGGGCCTTCAACAGAATCAGACATTCACTGGTGGGTCCAGTATATTGTCATGTTTGTGTATTGATATACTGTTACTGTTATGTCTGCAGACTGGGCCTGTTGGGGTTTCTCTCTTCTTCTGTTATTGCAGTGAGGGGCTGCAGTTGGGTGAGTGTAGTGGAGGTGTGTGTGCAAGTATGTGTGGGGTTTGTGTTGTACATTGTATGTGTTTAGATGTGACCTCATTAATTAAAGGACATTGAAAATCAAAGTGTCTGTCTCTTTCTGTTTTTCAGTCACTCTCTGTCCTGTTTACCTCTCTCCCTCTGCCTGAATCTCCTCATCACAGTCTCTCACAATCTCAGGGTGCTAGATTGGTGTGAAATGTGTTTCTCTGAGTGGAAACTTCCTGTTTGTTCATGTGGATGTATGTGCGCTTATGTGAGTGTGTGTGTGTGTGTGTGTGTGTGTGTGTGTGTATCCTTGTGTTTTGTGTGTGAGTTTTTCCCCTGTGACTCCATAGTCCAGAATAACTGTCATCACACGGCCATAAAGCAGATGCCTGTTGCCCCATGTGACCCAAACAGACCCATAGAGGCGATTAACTCGGACCACCATCCATACAGATCAACACACTGTCACACACACTGGCGTCAAACCCTGAATTTCCTCAATATTGTCGGTTTCTTCTCCCCATCACTTGTTTGTTCCTCTCATAACACAAAGTGAAGTGTGTGGAGAAAGATGGAAAAAAAACTTTCTTTGAAGTACAGTAATGGCTTTGCAGCACGCAGGTAGTCATGACATGGAGTATTATTTGACGTAGCATTGTAGTGCATTCTGTGGTGTGTCTGATATATTGTCAAGCTGGCTTGGGGGAAACACACCAGTATCCCTGTGACATGCCATTTAACTGCAATTTAAAAAAGCAACTTCAAATGCAAAACTTGGCCATGTCAGAGGTCTGACATAGTGTCTAATTGTATGGTAAGAATACATAGCGGACATAACAACACTACCTGGATGAAATCAAATTTGCTTTAGCCTGATTGGAGGACAGACAGACCACATCAGGACAATTGGCATTGCGCCAAGTAAGTCGTTGCTCATTGAAAAGTACACGAAACAAATGTACCTATTTGAAATTTACTTGGCACTATCTGGGACTATTTCTTTGATAAAATGTAAAAACTGTTCACAGTGAGCTCTGTGGATTTTCCTAACTAGACTGTTTCTGTAAAGACAAATTGGTGTTGAATTTTTCTAAATGCATTTTTTCAATTCTTTGAGCGCTTAAAAAAATCTATTGGGCTAACAGCAGAAATCTCAGAGACATCTTAAAGGAATAGTCATTTTGGGAAACACGCTCACTAGCTTTTTTGCCAAGAGTTAGTTGCGAAGATCAATGCCACTCTCATGTCTGTACCCCAAATATGAAGCCACACCCAGCAGCCGCTTAGCTTAGCTTAGCATGAAGGCACTTGGGTTTTTGTACGGATTGTACAGATAGTGCTGGTGAGCTTATTTTGTTACCTTCGGATAGAGCCAGGCTAGCTGTGTCCCCTTGTTTCCAGCCTTTATGCTAAGCTAAGCTAAGCTAATTGGCTGCTGGCTGTAGCTTCATATTCAATATACAGACATGAGAGTGGTATTAATCTTCTCATCTAACTCTTCCCTTCTCAAAATGTTATCACTATTTTGATAAAAGCAGGGCATATAAAGCTGAAAATGCTAGCTAAAAAAATATTGAGATTAGGTGAGAAAATATGTTATCATGATTTGGGTGAAGGGACTCTTTAAAATGGTAAACACAACAATTCAGTGACAATTCAATACAATGACAATTCTCCCGCCAATTCTTCCAAGTCTCCCTCTTCCTCCTGAGCACTTTTACTCAGTAGGAAAGTATTGTTCTTCTTTTGGTGTGTGTTTACTGGTGAGGCTGCATGTGTAGTCTTGCAGGATGACTTAATGCCATCACTGGGTGTTCTCATTATGTCTTGGTGCTGGCGAGCCTGGCGGGCTTTTCAGAGTGTCTCTGCTCTAGGACTTTTTGGCAGGTCCCAAACAGCAGAGAGAGACAAGGCTCCACTCTCAGGAAGACACACATGCTGCAGGGCAGAATTAAAGATAATAAATAAACCACTTGGAGGAGCTTCACTCAAGTTGTTCTTTTTATAGCAGTGTCCCAGCCTGGCAGGGTCATTATCCCACCCTGCAGTGGATGTGTGCAGCACCTATTCAGTGTTAATCTTCTCTGTTTGTCCTCCAACAAGTTGGAACACCTCAGTCTGCTGTGTGTGTGTCTTTTGGGTGCTAACAAAGGTTGTTCCAAGGAGTTGAGTAACAGAGTTTCTCCCCCAGATGCAGCAGTGAGCAGGTGTGGAGTTGAATTCTTCACTCCTGCCTCCACACTGACTAATCCTCTTCTCGTCCCAGTGGCTGAAGAAGCATTTTTATTGTAACAAATAACTCCTTTACTTTCAAAACACCTTCATCATTGAGCTGAAGGTGGTAAATTTGTCCTGGCTCGTGCTCAAAAATAGGTCATAGGTTGCCCCTTTTATTAGTTTTCCAGCATTTAAAATAAAGAATATGCAGCTTCTTGCTACATTTTTGTTTTGTGGCAGTTTTTTATTACTGCTGCTGTAACTGATGGGAAGGTGAGCCATCATGTGCCTACTTGTTGAGAAATAATATGAAAGCTGTGAGGTAATGTGAGAGGAAAAAGCAATAAAATACATTAAAGTAAGTGTTGTTGTAACTTTAACAACTACACCTGTTATGAAACGACTTTGAAAAGCAGGCTGCAGCAGGGTAAGACTGCATAAAACTCTGTTTTTCAGTGACACCATCTCAGTGTTAACATTATGACAGATGTCAGAATAAAAGACAAAACATGCAACAACTGCACTTTCAAACACGGTCATATGCCCATGATGGCTTTTTTTACACACCTTAAACCACAAAATACTCTTTGCATTACTCCTGACATTTTCCCTCCATTGGTTTCAGTTTATGTTTATTATCACCCTGAAAAATCAATTTGCAGATACTTGAAACTTGTTTTAGATGGTTATTGCAACCCAAAAAACTCACTTGCAGGTGTACAATAGACACTTGACAGTTGGTTGCCAAACACTAACTGTAGCAGAATCGTGCTCCCATGAGTTCCCTTGGCTCTGAGACACATACTGAGACAACGCTTGTAGGTTACATGCTTTATTGTTTCCTTTTACACACAAGTTTTCACCCAGCATCAGCAGTTCATCCTGACCGCCTCTGCTTGCCCGGCTACGACGCTGGTTCAGCTGCTTCCTCGTCTCGGCCAGCCTCCCTGGCTGGTTGTCGTGGATTGGGTGTGTGTGTCCCAGGGCCACCATGCTACTGTGTATTTAAGGAGAGCATAATTAATCAACCAGTTTCAGCTGTGACAATTACCTCTCCCTGACTGCTCACCTGAGCCACTCCCCCACCTCTCCCTCTGCAGCTGACAGCTACCCATGCCCACCTCTGCACTAACCTTTTGAATCTAAGGTATGATCATAATCACATTACTCACACTCTTTAATGTACATTTTTACTACTTAATGGTTGTTGTTCAGGTTTTAGTTTCTTGCTCGTGAATGCAGCGCTCATTGGCCATACACAAAAACGATAAAGGCAACAAAATATTTACTGTGAAAGATCATCTTTTAACATGTATGATTTGGTTCTGTAACGTCAAATCTCTGACTCACAATAATCACTCTAGTTGGAATTCACCTGCCACTTGTGCTTATATGGCCGACAGCGGCAGTAACTCTTGCTGGATTATGACTGTTTCAGGTGAGAGGACGATCTGATCGTCCACCCCTCCCCTCCTCTCACAGTGAGCTGCCAAGCAGTCAATAAAGCAGCCCGACCTTTCCTCACTACACCCTCGGGTGAGAGTGATCTGCTGTGCAGGCTAGTAAAAATGTTTTTCTGTCCCTCTCACTCTCTACTTTTCTCCCTCTCCATCCCTCTCCACCTCCTCTTGTCTGTTATTATCATCAGCCAGGTACCTCTGACTCACACAGAGGGACATGCCTTTCATCAAGAGCACTTGGCATAAGCGTGTGTGTTAAATGTAGTGCATTGTATCCTAATGTCTGGTGTCAGAAGTGTGTGGATGTGGACATGGCTTGGCTGTAAACAACTTTAGGCTACTGTTCTGCAGACAATCTGTATGCCTAGCATGTTCAAGACCACTACTTACTTTCTGCCACATGATGCAGCAGCTGAGTATCAACAAGACTCTGTACTGTTCAAATAGTGTTACCCACCACTGCAGTCCAGGACACTGCAGCACACTGAGACTAACCATTTAGCAACACATCCATCACTGTGCTGCAAAGCCACAGAGTTAAACAAATCGTTTTGGTTTTCTTCTCTAAGCTCTGTTTTCCTCTCGTTTGCCTTGTTGGCTTCATAAGCTACTCACATCACCTGCTTTCTGATCTCACACAACAGCATCCTGACAGGAAACAGCAACGACTATATTCCACATATCTTCAGTTGTCACAGGATTTGGTGATTTATAGAGATACTGTAAATTTTAACTGGCACAGTGGTGGGAAAGGGGTTCTCTGATCTCAATCGCCCTCAGAGAAGAGGGCTTTAAATTGATGAATTCCAAAATGAAACCACACAAAACCCAATAATATTAAACAATGGGAAAACATGCAGGCCTGCGAGTTCATGCACACAACCCTACTGAGAGTTGCTAAACCACTTGCAGAAATATGAGTGATGATCCACACTCATAAACTACACTGTTATCAATTAGTGCAGCTGGTTTGGAGCATCATGACAACACAGGCCGGCGTAAATCATGTGTGTGAGAGAGTGTGTGTGTGTGTGTTTAGTGGGATCAGTAAGAGTTTTGTTCGCCAGAATCAGCCTTCATGTGGATAGGCTCTCCTCTTGGTATACCAAAGCTCCCTCAGCAAAAGTGCTGTTTGTCAAATGAGAGACTTCCACTGTGGGTTAACTGGAAACATCAGGGCTCCGGTCAGAGTTTCAAGAGACACGGAGACGTTGCTTTCTGGGAGACAAAACAAAAAACATGTCCTGGGAGTGAAAGGGCATTCATTGAAGCAGCACGGGAGGAATACATGCAGGTTTTACACGATTGTTTGAAGGCGGTGAAGTGGTGAAGTGAATAAAGCTTTCCTCCAATCAGGCTGTTGTTGGTTTAACTTAACTCAATCCAGCCGTCAACCCTTTATCAAGATTAAAGATCAAGTTTCCGTGTTCACAGGCAGCTTGACCTCTTTGTCTTCATCTACTCAAGAACTTCTTCCTCTTCTGCTCCCTCTCAAGTGGCCAGCAGCCTAGTTTCTGGGATTTAATTCTCACAAGGGCACAAAATTCACTTGAAAACACAAGCTGAACTCTGAAACGTGTTATTGTGCTTTTGTGTGTCACTGAGCACAGAGATGTTTGCCTTTAGGCCTGAAAGGACATAATACAAAGGAATGCAAAGTGAGGCCACACCATGGCACGCATTACTGTCTTGTGGCCAGCCCAGGGCGGTGTGCACACAAACACCTTGCCAACACCTTGTAATGAAACTGATGACGAAGCGCTTGGCCGACACAACAGGAACTAGGCACTTTTTAAAAAAATCATGAATTCATCCTGATTATGCACAAGACAAGGGAGAAAGGCTGATTTCATACAGTAAATGGGTGGCAGTGGCTACAGTGCAGGTGTTAGCATTTTAGTGGCTGACTTTAAATACAGTGTTTGTGTGACATGTGTGTGATCTCACAGCATGAGGTAATGGGCATGGAGAGGTCAAAGCCGAAACACAAAAAGTGGAGTAAGTGAATAACTATAACATCACTTTACTACAGACCCATATACTATAAAGACAGGAATACAGATGCAAACATTGCAAAAACACAGAAACTTAACTATGGGACAGATTTCTTTGCACACACGCACTCACACAGAGAATTTCACACTTTGATTTGTGACCTAATACCTGCAAAACTTATGGCACTACCACCAGGCTCAGCTGTACTTTGTGTTTAGTGCTAATAAGCAAATGTTAGCATGCTAACGTGCTAAACTAAGATGGTGAAAATGGAGAACATTATCTACTTTTATCACAATATCATCAAAGCATTGCCGTTTAAGTACAGCCTCAGAGCCGCTAGCATGGCAGTAGACTAAGTCTTGTTTTTTGTGAATCCAAGCTAACTACAAGCTCCGTTCCTCCACATAGGCATGCCAAACTTTTTTTATTTTAATCTATTGGATAGGACAATATGGAGGCAGACAGGAAACAAGGGAAGAGAGAGGGGTATGACATGCAACACAGGTCCCCGGCTTGCAGTTATGTGGTATGTGCCTTAACCATGCGGCTATCAGGACGCCCCAGGAGCAACAAACTTTTTAGAGCCACATTTTAAGCCCACAGGTGGTAAGTATTTGATACTGAAAAGATACATTTTCAGTGGAGTATTCCTTTAATATGCAGAAGAGATGTTCTGTGACAGAGAAAAAAGTTTCTCTACTTTCTCCTTCAGTTTACTTTTTGAACCAAAAACGCTGAATTAATTTGATCTCACGCTCTTAACTTGCCGTGTCGGCTCAGTCACATTCATGTGTCCAATCCATGCCATTTTAATGTGACTTTACATCACTGAGCTTTATTGTTTAACAGCATCCAGCTTAGCAGATGTTTAATATAACCATTCTTGCCTTCTCTCTCTGCAGCTACATATCAATATGCCGCAGAGACAGCCAGCTCTGAACAGGTGTTCCTGCTCATGCTTGTGAGATCATGGCTTGAGAGGGAGACATTACAGCGTTGAATAGCGAAGATGGTGTCTTTCTTCCACACTCCTCCTCCTCATCCTTCATCCCTCGCTTTCTCCATCTGGAGTTCTATCTGTAACCCATCTTCTATCCATTACCACATCATCCATCAACAATAATGCCAAACAGTGTCTGTCTTTTCCCTTGTAATGCAAACCTAGCAATACTACTGCTCTGACATCCTCGCTGCACATACACAGAAACACACACATTGCCTCGCTCACTGTCACCAAATCCATCAACCAAGTTATTTTCATGTTAATCACAGAGCCTTTATTGCCTCTGCTGCCCTCCTTACCCCCGACCAACCTGCCCACTCACCTTGCTGCCTGCTCTGAAAAGCTCTGATTGTCACATAATTTTCGGGTGCCTTTGGGTGACTGTGGGACTGCATTGTTAACCTTCAGTTCCTGAGACAGGATCCATCCAGCCACCCAGTCAGTTGCTTATCTGATACAATGGACCATTGATCACCTTTTAACCTTTCAATGAATCAACTCTCTGTTAGTTAAGTGGAGAATCGTCCACTTGGTAACCTAAAACTAACCTAATATATTGCTGCTTCAGGTTCACTGGACCTCCGCTTGTTGGTGTACTCCTGTTTCAGACAGCATCTGTGTATAATGCAAGGTGGATCAGATTCAACTGTGAATAAAATGGGATGTTGCATTTGATTTGAGTTGCGTTGATGCATGTCCTGTGCATGAGTTCAGACGTGTAGCAGTATATACTGTATGGCAGCACTTTAGCTGATCATCCCATCAAAGCGACGAAGCCAGTGACGTCACCTGAAAATAAACAGAAGATGTCAATTTCTTCTAAATTCTAAACTCTATTTTATAAACCATTCTGTTTAAGAAATCCCCCCAACTATTCCGATCCAACCCGTCTCATCCTGAGAAGCCATCATAAACCTGATGAATGACTTTTCATCTGGGCTGTAAATATTTATCCATTGCACAAATCCAAATTCCATTAGGGGAATAAACATAAATATATTTCTTTCTTAAACAGGCATATATGAAATTAAACAATGTAATGCTGACAAAGAGTTCAACTAAGTGCCACCATATGGTCAATGGTGGCTCTCAGAGCTGCATTGTTATTTGTGTGCGCAGTCTGTTTCTGACAACAGCTTGGCTCTCATCAGCCCTTCATCTCTAAACACACTGCATGTGGTGCTCCCACCAATGTGCCCCAGCTAAACCCCAAACACAGGAATGGTTTGTAATTTGTCATGACTGTGTCAGAAATGTACTGATGTGTTTGGGGTTGTGTAGAAGATCTATTGAAGGGAGGAGCCGATGAATCAGTTGGTTTGTTGTGGATGTCAGTGATACAACAAATGGTTCACACACACTTACATGACGTCCACATCCCTTTGTAACTAGGTTTACGTTAGCACTAAGAACCACAGGCCCGAAGGGTTCCAAGAAGTGGTGGAGCGGAGGATAGTGGACTTTTTGTTTGTGTTTGGCAAATTATTTCTCTCTTCTAATGATGTGCATCATTTTCATATAAATGAATGTCAATTTTGCAACTCTATGACCAATTTATGTAACACAGCTGTGGTTCAAGCTATACCCTTTTCTTGAAAGTTTGACATTGTCCGTTTTGGTTCTTAGAACTTCATCTGGTGAGTGGGAAATAATTTTTCTGCAGCAATAACAAGAAAAGGAGAAAAGAAAGTCCAAGGAAGAAGATGTCACAGTACTAGCCACCATATCTGATAGATAATTGTCATATAATGTAGTACAAAATACTGCAGAAATCACTGTGTTGCAACAAATATATTACCTGTTAAAAAAATGTTTGAAGCACCAATTCCTGCATCAAGTTCAAATATTCCCAGACTGATCTTCAGTGGCTTTCCAAGGACCCTGTGTGTATAAGTATACCTCGGGGAGCTCTGCAGAGGAGGCAGGGGGATGTGGCCCACACCACATGCTCCCATTTGTGCGTTAGGGAGCTCATTAGCCACCACTCGGTCCATTACTGGTTCCGGACCTCGTGGCACCAAACTGTCTGCACTCTAAGAGGGTGGAGGTTGGAGGGTGAAGGCTAGAAGTTGGTCCCCTGTGCTCCCCTAAGCCTGAGCAGATAGCATCACGCCAAGAACAGCAGCAGTTAGACCCAGAAACCTAACCACCACCGCCACCCCACCCCCCGACTTAATTAGGCCATAATTTTACTGTATGCCACAGTGTGGCGATATCTGCTGTGTGGGGAGAGGGAGGTGGGGTGAACAAGGGTTTAACAGTGGTTCCAAAAGTCCCATTAAAGGATTTCAGCAGCTTTCCTGGGCTCAAATTGTCATTCTTTCACCCACAAACGTTGTGTTTCAGTGCAGGTCAGCATTCCTTAATACGATCAGTGGTTTTAGATCAATAACTGTTTGAAAGTGGCACCCCAACAATGTAATTCTTAAATTGAAAATATGGTTTTGCCATCAGCTTGGAGAAAGTGCTTAATGGCTTCCCCCCACAGCAGTACACTGAGGTGAGCCGTACCGCTTCAAGAATGTGAAAATGGGTAAATAGATTACCATCTCGTACTATTTTCATTGGAGCCCTTCCAGCTGGCTTATTACTGAAAGAAACAATGTGTCCAGTGTGTAAGTATTGCCTCGTCAAAGTTTGGGCAGCAGGGTGACAAATGTTTGCACACACATATACTTTTCACACTTTCGCACATCGGACCGCTCTATTCACACTCACACAACTGAAAATACACAAGCACACATGTGGGGTTTGTGCACACGCTGACAAGACTGCCATTTCGTTATATCTTGTCAGTGTTACTCAGCAGTTTATTTCTCCAACTGTTCCTCAATCTGGCAAAACGCAGATAGGTAAAAGAACCCAAAACCTCACACCTAAAAGAGGAATGTTTTTCTGACCAATGGGGGAAAAAAGCTGTTTTGCCCTATAATTCTTTCAGACACAGCTAAAACCACAATCAAGCACACCAGTCCCACTTTTGGTCAAAATGGTGTATTTTAATGAAGCCACATAATTAACAATGCATATATTATACCATAGTAAATGGGCTAGGCTAACCTCTACAGTTAATGGTTTTTATACTCTGCACATTCTTTCATGGAAGGAATGGAACAGGGTGCTAATAAAGCGCCAAGAATTACATTCAGTCTCCCAAATCCTCTCTCTCTCTCTCTCTCTCTCACCACTCTCTGTACTGTACAGTATCCTCTCTCCCTCATCACACATCTGAGTCAATCAGTCTTTGTCCTCGACTTTGTGGTTCACAATTGAAATTCGTACAAGCATGCATGCATGTGTCTGTATTCAAACTGTGTGTGCGTATGTTACTATTTGCGCTGTGTTAAACAAAACATGCTGGTCTCTTTTATTGCTTACACATATTTCACAACTTTTCCTGCCCTGGAGCCAGAGGAAGACCAAACATCCTCCATCGTAAATTTTCTTCCCAAGCACAACCTGGAGAGTATGCCATACAGGAAACCATACACACACATGCATAAGCACACACACACACAGGGAGAGAGAGCATCATATATCACAAGCACAAATAAAGATTTTCATTTCAACAGAGAATATTTACCATTTTAACACCTATTCAAATAAAAGGATTCCAATCACAACATGGTTGTTTAAAAAGTTATTTAAAACAAACTCAATTGATTACCTTATCCAGATAAAGCATTTTAGCCCATCGCTCCTCATATGAATAAACATCATATCAATCACAGTGGATGGCGTGATGTTTGTGACTGCCCCTCTTCACTTCACCGGGCTAATGGGAAATCAAATCTGGGGAATGTCTTTTGCTCATTGCTCATCTTCAGGACACCTGCCCAATTAAATGGATTCAATTTATCAGTCATGATTCATCCCCAACACAAACTCATATTTACCTCAACTGTGATTGATGAGGATCATTATGATGATTCAATTTGGTCCAAATGTGTTCGTATGACAGCCCTCTTTTTCTTCACAAAGGGTCTCTGTCTCTCCCTCTGTGGCTCTGCACTGTAAATGAATTTATATGTCTGTATGTGTGGGTGAAGACAAAAAAGACAAAAAACGGGAGTTGTTAGTTTTTATTGTAGGTAGGTAGTGTGTACATGTGTGCAGTATCAGTATCATGTGTGGTGTGTATTTGCCATTAAGGAAATGGACTCCATTTTCTGTGGTCTCGCATGTTTCGTGATTTTGGTTTTGGACTCAAGGCAGTGACCGATGACTGGACACTCTTGGGAACTTGTGGTCAGCTATTTTGTTACACATACAAGTTTTTAGCTTTCTCACACCAAGGCATTGGTGAGGAGCCAGGACAGCGTGTGTTTGTATTGTCCAGTGTTTATTTGGTTTCTGTTTTGAGTGGGTATGTAGATGTCCATGATTAAAATGCAAGGGGTAGGGGAAAAATTTTTATTTCCGTCCAAAGTTGAGTAACACACTATTTGCTTTTGTGACAACATTCATGTTGGGAAAGGCAGTTTAAGCAGTGGAGTCATTGCTCGCTGTTCATTACGTTCATTTTAGCTTGTTTATTTGTCCTGGGAAAAGACATAAAACTGGTCAGACTGACGCCTGAGACAAAAGACAAGGGGGCAGCCCCATCTATGCTGGTGCTACAGAGATGGTCGAAACACATACACAGAACCATACATAAACTGTATTTACACATATTCCCTTATTACTGCCGTTGTGTTAAAACCTTGCATCTCCAAAACCTTTCAGGAACTCGGGAAGCAGCCTTGTTTTAAGCTTGCCTGCAATCTCGAGATCATCCAGTAGCTTTGTGAAAGACTGGGTAATGTTCTCCTAAAGACAAGCATGGTATCTTTCAACAAGTTTAAACATAAAAATGGATGCAAAAGGTTTTGGTCTTGCAACTACAATGTACATTACACATACGCATGCCACGTATGCATGCAAATGTACAGATAGAAATACAGATCTCTACACATACAGTTACATACATACAATAATATATACTGAATAATTTGAGTAATGCATGTGATGTGATATGAAATCAGATTGTCAGATTGTTTTTATTGTTGCATTCCATCTACAGAGTTGTCTCCCCACAGCCACATATAAATTAGAGAAGTGCTGTTGCCAGAGAGTATAAATCCCCCCAGCTGAGCACTAATTGCATGATTTAAAGCATAGCTGTGAACACCTTGGAGAGGCCCCGCATTGGCTTTGTTTGGACATTATACAGGCAGACCTTCACAGGGACCGGAAGACAGAAAGTGGGGGGAGGAGGAGGAGCTGGTGAAGGAGGGGGTATAAAGAAGTTACAGTTGCTGATATGAGACCTCAGTGCTAATGGGTAGCACCTACCTGATTAGATTACCATACGACCAAAGCCCCTCCTTTCCTTTTTCTCCTTTCTGTCATGTGGATTTCCCAGTCAGTCCCTCATGCCGATTTCTTTTAACAGTTATATTATATTGCACGTCATATAAATGACTGCAGTAGCACATGCTGTCCTGTGTTGTGTGACCTGCAGAGCAAGTGGAAACCATTTCAGAGCCACAGGTGAATTCACTCTCATTTCTATGGTGTTAAACTGATAAGACTGTTGCCTTCCCTCTGGTCTGGCCTGGCAAGTGTATGTGACTGTAACAAAGACCTCAAGATAGTCATTCATTTTTGGGAATAGTCACACTGGTTGAGTTTGATTTATGGTCACAATTATATAGAGGGGCAGAGTTGCATGTATTTTTTATCAAATTTAGAATGAGCTAAATACAAAATATTAGGTGTATAATCTTTTTGCCCTTTATGCTCTAGTAGCTCTACTTTGCATTTCTTGGCAAACTGCCACTGAAGTTCTTTGACTTTGCCATTCTGTAAGCCTATACTTGTAGAAAGAGGACAAAAGAGAAGGAAAAAAACAGGAATAGGAGAATAAGTCAGATTAAAGAGTTTCCCAGTTTGCAAGCTGAAGTTCTCTGGAGATACTCTCTTGTCACTAGCACTAAGTGCTGGTCCTGGAGGAGTTCTAAAGCTCCCACAATCCACCTCACCACACTCATAGCCATGAGGCCTGGGAAGACCATAAAGCCTTTTTACAAGGTGACATGACATAAAAACGCAGGGAGAACAGAGAAAGAAGGGGGTAATATCCAGGAAAAAAGACTAAAACCTTTTTCATTTGCTCTCTTTCTTTCTCTATTGTTTGCACTAGTGCTTTCTCATTGGGTATGTGTGTGTGTGGAGGGGGGGGGGTGTCTGAGAATGAATATATGTTTTCACATGTGTGTTTGAAGCTGCGTGGCTGGCTAGAATGGGTGGGCTGGTGAGCCGTTCCTTGTCTGCCATCACCCATGTCCACTTACACACCCTCTGGGCCTCAGTGGGAATGAAGAGGGGATTATGGTTCTGACTGATCCTGGAGGGGCACGCACTTAACACTACTGTAAACAACAGGGCCATTTGAGTGGTTCACACCAAGCTGAACTTTGGAGGTGAAAGCTGGGGGACACAATCTGACTGCATATAGAGGCTTGTGGTGGTCTTATGAAGATTACTGATAAGTAGAAAAGCAGTGGTGTTGAGGAGAAAGAGCATCCTTTGTTCATCTGTAGTTTTGCTGATTTTCATGCTTTAAAGTTAGAGTGCGGGACTTTTACATATAAATGAACGTCCATTACATTCAAGCCCTTGCCAAATGAATTCACACAATGTTGATTAAGCCTATCAGGGCCAGGTAAATCTCTCCAAGACATGACGCAACTCTCTCTCTACATGGCTCTGGGACAACTGTAGCGACGGAGTAGGCTACAGCAACTCTCCTTCTTGGAGAGCGCTGAGAGAAGAGAAGGGACTGAGGGCAGACATAGATGCCACATTACTGCTCTTGGACAGGTTGGTACAATATTTGGAGTAGGCTATGTAGCTATTACATTTACTCTACCTAAAAAATAGATTTTTGTCTTGGATCTATGGAAATTTCTCTGTATTTTTGTAACTATTTCTGAACACGAGTCTGGGGCGAACACACTGAAGGCATACATCATAAGCACGGGTTGACAGCGTTTGTGTAATTACTCTCACTGCCAGAAGGAGAGACAAACGTTCCGCACTCCAGTTTTAAAGAATAATTGCAGTTTAATACAACTTGGGTCTTGTTTCTCGTATTTTTGGTCATCATTTGTCTCAGTGCAGATAATATTGTACTCACCAAAGTGATTGCTGAGATCTGGGAAAATGACATTGCTACAACAAGCCCCAGTCACATGGGGCAAGAAACATGACTGGTTAGATTATCAGATGGCTTGTAAACAAGCCACAACGTTTAGCTAAATTATCTTTAACCACTTTATTTGGAGGTAAAACCACAGGTGAGTACTAAATGTTGGTGAAATCCCTCAACTGCACCGCAAAACTATGGTAAGTACAGAAGGTCAAAGTTGAAGCAAGAAGTTGCCCCATAAACGGTGATGGGAGACTCTTGAGGATCACATGACCGTCAGTACGCCAGCAGTTTAGCTTGCTAGCAGTGGTGCTAGAATCTCAGTCGGTCTCGTGACTCTCACCTTGCAGGTTGTGGCGGTCCCTCCCAAACTGTGATGGATATTTACAATGTACCGTTTGGGTAATATTTTCCTGTTTGCCTTAATTTTCTCTTCCAAATACATTTGGCTAACCTGGGGGTTCGTCTGAAAACCCGTCTGATCGTCTGACTGCTCATGTTTCTTGCCCAATCAGACTTCTTTTTAGTGATTCCCAGTTCTCAGCAATTAACTTGGTGACTACATCATTGACTATATCATTCATATTTATAGCATGATGGCCGTAACTAGAAAAACAATGCCCAAGTTGCAAAAAGAAAATGTCCTTTAATAATTGAATAACTTTAAAATTGTACTGTGTGTGTCTCCAAAGGATGAGAAAATAATTTTGATATGATAGTTATGACATGATAGTTCCAGCTGTGCTTGGGATTGCTTGGAGGTTTGTGACTCAACTCCAAAGCCTCAGAGAGATGATGATTTTTGAATATATTGATCGATCACTGGGTTACATTGTCCAGGCCTATCGATGTGACTTGCTTGTTTTTTGTTTTGCATCAAATTCTCTGAAGTGGTCTCTGCAGGGCCTGGGCTTTTGCTCTTTTGTTTGTTTTCTCTCCCTTTCGATTAGGGAGGCCTCAAGGATTCAACATAATGGCCTCACTAGGATGAATGGGATAAAACAGGGCCCGTTCCAGGAGAAGGAGAGCTAGAGATGGGGCTTACTGATGTTTTTGCGTGACAGAGGTTCATATAAAAAGATTTTGGTCCATAATTTGCTTAGCTTGGGCCAGCTCCAGAAAGGCAGAGGAATTTTATTCTGTTGCAGGAGTTGGGGGATGGGGAAGTACAGAAACCTGCCCCACTAAAACAACCGGCACAATATGGTTCACATTTTTCTCCCTCATACTAAATGTACCATGAATTATCTTGCTTTCCAGTTGAAAGGGAAAACTTTGATGTAGCAGTGTGGCTGAAACGCAGCATTGAGCTCTACAGTATATGCAATCCACAGACCAAATTTGAATCTATGGGTTTGACTGCCAGGCCTCTCACTCTGCCACTCCACATGTCTCACTCCTTCTTCAGACCTACGTCTCCTGCACTATATATGTCTGGATCCAAAAGGTAAACAAACCCCATGAGTCAGGAGTCTGCCTCTTAATTGTGTTTGCAGCACCACGTAGTGTGTTGATCATTCCCATTTGTCTCTGCTGATGACAGCCAGGGCACAGACTTCAATGAACATAATCACTTTTGATGACAATGACTCATCTCACACCATTTATTCTTTTTTTCCTTCTTTTCATCAATTGTCAAGGCATTCTACACGGGCAGCCAAATGCAACCTGAGCAGGTTTCTGAGTGCAATTCAAACATCATTATCATCATCATAATCATCCAATACAATCATCAACAAGCCAGATCACATTCACGGATTTGTTTTAGAGATCTGTGCGGTGAGGTTTCTGAAGTAGTTTTGTGCTGTACTCTGCTGCTCAGTGTGAGGCCACTCTTCTGCTCTCCCATGAGAATGATCTTCAGAGTTAAGGCTCTGGAGCCAAGGAATTTTAGCAAAGCACCAATCGTTTATTTTTGCAGCCCTCTGTGGTGTGTCTCAGCCTAGCCTAACCAGCTCAGCCCAGCCTGGCTCTGTGCAGCTCACGGAGCAGTTCAGGAAGGGCCCGTCACTCCAGATGGTAGTTCAGTCCCTGCCAGCGAGAGGGTCTGAAGGCCTGGCTGCTAGCCTAGAACCACAACCTCTGACAGGCTAAAGCCTCTGGCCCTTCTAAACCAGCACAAAGCGCCTTTTCAGGGGCCCTCTCTCCTTTTCTCCCCCCTCTCACTGCTCAGCCAGGGGCCAGCCACCTCGTTGAGCCTGGGAGGGAGTGTATTCACCGCAGAAATTAGCTGAGGTTCAACCTACGGATTCATATGGTCTCAGCTGGGACAGATGGAGAAGACCAGACAGACTTTAATCAGTTCATAGGCCGTGTATACATAATATCAGAATATAGACAAGTTCAGTGTGCAGAGGAGGTAGAAGCACAGCAGCAATGCATTATTGATCAGCATCATATTGATCCAGGACACAGAGTGAGACTTACTGCAGCAGCTTTAACTCACTCAAGAACCCAAACTCTTTCCTGGAAAATGTGAGAAATGGACAAATGTTTCGGGCCTAGAGGAGATGGATGGTAACCTGCGAGTGAACCCAAAACTCACAGTGCGTCTGAGTTTAAGCCTGCAGCACACCTTGAACTGTTTGCCCTTCTCTGTGCATGTACGAACTCCCATAACCGCAACACTCTGCCCACACCCGTTATTGTCTCTGAATGAAAAAAGTAACAATCCATAATGTTGCAACACTTTACTATTAGCAGGTGGCGGCAAACCTGAAAAGAGAAGGCGCAGAGAGGCATAGAGGCAAGAAGCTGTAGAACTAAAGGGCTTTGAGGTAAGTGATTAAGTCAGGAACTATAATTATCCCATCTTGCCTGGGCAGGACAGAGCGGGCTCTTGTTGTTTCTGAGCAGACAGGCAGGTATAGAGGCACGTCACTCACTGCACACTTTTATTTAATGACCTCCTTACTGTAGAGAATTAGAAAAGAGAGAGAGAAGTTTCCGTTTACCTGCCCCCAAACTTTCAGCAGCACACAATCATTCGAGCCATTCAAGTTAGAGGGGGGGTGGCGTGAGTGACCAGGGGAAAAAAGAGTGAGGGAGGAAAAGTAGGGAGACGCAAACACAGGCAGAGAAAGAACCAACAAAATGTTGAAAGCATATTTGAAATTGACAAATTGAGTAGAGGGGGGTGAAGGGAAATGAGCTGTGTTGGCATTCAGAGAAACAGTGGACTTCTTGTTAGCTGGAAAGAGTGATGCAGGTGAAAAGGGGAGGAGGGTCTTGGTGATGGTGATTTATTTCCCATGTGATTTATATCCCCTGTCTGTCACCATGGCATTGTCATGGTGATCATTCGTCATTTAGATTGTGAAAACAGTCCACCTGACAAAGGTAGGCGCCAACGTTTGCAGCTGAGTATGTATAAACTTTACTCCTGAACTCCTGGTGGGAAATTTTATTCAGTACGTATAACGTCACTTAAGCCTAGAAATGTTGGGAGAACATTGCGTTATGGTAGATGAAAATATTCATCTTATTCAGAATGACTAGAAGTTAAATATTAAAATTTTAATGGCTCCTAAGGAAGCAGTTTTGGCTCTGACTCATGCATTTGACAATTCTCTCTTCTACGTTCACTTTTGGAGACCAAAACAATCCTAACCTCCCTTTTCAATCAATCCTAACCTCCCTTCTTCCACTTCCTGCTCTTCTTCCCCTTCCTCCTCTTCCTCCTCCTGCTCCCCTTGCCCCAGCGCCAGTGTGTGTGTGTGTGGACTCCTGGGAGCCATAGCTCTGACGAACTGCCCTCCTGCACAGTTTCAATTAAACATCATTTATGGGCACTCTTTTTTTTTTTTTTTACAAGCGTTTTTTTATTGGCCTGGGCCTGTGTTTACTCATGACAGTAACAGTGCTGGAGTGGTTAACTGTCCTGTGTGTACATTGCAATATATCTCCATCCAGTCTGTCTCCTGACACGGAGGCCAGAGGAAGCAACAGACTCTTTACTGTCTACGACGCACTAACAGCCACCTTTCTGTCCTCCTGTCAGTAATATACTGCACTTCCAGTTCAGCTGAACTTGTGTGAGGGAGGAACTGAAGTATGTCTCTATACTTTACCTCTGATTTTGTTGTTTGCTATTATCTACTTTTTTCAGACACATTTAATATGTGTATAGTACAGTACAGTAACTCCAAGAAACATAATAATGTAAATAAACTGTAGAGAATCTCTGCTGTGACTCTGGTCACACAGCTGTCAGCGAAGCATGAGAGAAAAACAGATAAAACAGAATACATGAATTAATAACTTCTATCATGAAATGAAGCCCACTGTATGTGAATATAAACTTTGAATATAAATGGTGTCATGGAATCAACTTAAGGCATAAAGAAATTTTATAACTGCAAATAAAAAAATTCAACTAAAGGGGCACTACACCAATTTTACATGTCAAAATCAATTTGTAAATCACATGGAGTAGTTTTCAGCTTGTGAAAACAGTTGTATAACGTTTTCTGTGGCTCTGAAGGAGCTTTCTAAAGAGATTTACTCAAGTGACATCACCTGAGTTTCTCGGTCAGGGCTTGTGGAGACTGCAATTTTTTAATGGAAAGGCTGTGTTACAAACTGGGGAAGGTTTAAAAGACGTTGGTGTTTACCAGGCAGGGAGGACCTAACGATAGGCACTATTGCGTCGCACTGTGGGAAATGTTTTGGGTTTAACCTATATTATTATATCTCGACCTCTGCTGCATTCATTTTGACCGCTCTATAACTTTATGAAAGTGCAATTCTAAATTGCTGGTGTGCTCTTTTAAGCTCAGTTTCTTATAAAACACTGCCTTAGTCACGTGCTCGGTCATAAGCCCAAATAAATCTTTGCTACATGAGGCATGATTTGTTTGTGCAGAGAATAAAAATCTTGCCATTGGAAAACCCATGTTTGACACCTTGGCAGGACAGCATTAGCATGCGTCAGGGTTTATGGCTTTTGATGTCACCAGTGACATCATCACTGCAAGACAAGACATGGGGGAATAGGGCTGACCGATGGGGTGAGTGTTGTGATTGGCATCACTGGGCAGGGAACATTATGACTAAGCTCATTTATAGAACACACCCAGAGCTGTAAAACATGCCATGTTAGCCCAATGTAACAAACCTCACCAGTTTAGAGTGCAAAATAATTTTGCAATGTGAAATTCTGTATGTATAGATCAACACTAGCACTATTTCCTAGTGTGTGCAATGTTTAACCTACTTAAATCTGACTAAACACTATCAAGTGGAGCACATTATTCCCGTCTCCTGTTTAGTCGACAAACAAAAGCAGTCTAAACTCTACTCAAAGATGTTAGTTCTTGAGTTCTGGCAATTCTACCCTGTTATCCTCCTCTAAACAATTTAGTTTCAGTTCTTCTTTTTCCACTGATTACACTCCAAGAGCTGTTACCTCAGACCTTTAGACATAGCAAAGTCAGCATATAAACTAACTGGAAGTGGAATCTGTGAATTACAACTGCTCAGACACAATTGCGCCATTAGTGAATGTTTAGAAGATCCCACAGGGCAACAAACCACACACATCCTCGCTCACACATGCACAACAGTCCACACACAAACACACACTCGACTTGTTTATCCTTCCATGCAGAACCAGACACGGTGCCTTGCAAGCCCTTAATCAAACACAAGTAGACCCCTCCCTCTCATGACCACTGACCTAGCGATGAACCATTCATTATCTGCTATTCAATGCAAATGGTAGGTTGAGGAGCGCAGCCTTGACAGATGCATACTGACCCCATTGGTCAATGGCAAAGAGTTTAGAGAAATATCTGCTTCAAATGCAGGAAATACAATAATAAGATTGACATGGGGGGTGAGATTTTGGCTCCCTAGTAGCCTCACTTATTGGACAAAACTGGTTTGGTGAGGGGAGACAGTTATGTTAAGGATTAAGCCGTGGGTATAGCGGTCACTTGGCCGCTAGCTTAAACTTTAAGTCACCCTCTAAGTACGCCCACCAGCCTCCCACAGTCTGACCCCTCCTCCTTTCTCGGGGTTGGTGGGGTCTTATCTCCAGTGAATGTGGGCTCCTCTGGCTTCACACAAAGCCTTATGTTGACATTCCAGAGGGCCGAGCCTTGTGCAAACACACCAGGCCCCACCAGATGGCTAGGCGAGGGAGGACAGGGCTGGGACGAAGGACGCAGAGGAGGACTAGGAAGGACGAGAAGAAACGAGAAAATCACCACCAAAATGTCAGGCTACCCTGGCAATTCATCACACACTGCCAGATGGCTTCTGATCCTATCCTCTGACAAATCTGTCAAATGTTTCTTGTTAAAATAGCTGACATTTGTCCCTCACATTCAATTCAATACATACACTACTGAACAAAAAGTGTTCTACTTGTATCCTCCAGCTAGTACCCCATCTCCCTAAAGTGATTCAAAGCTAATATTTGAGGGTCACTGGGTTAATCTTGAGGGCTTTAGGAAACCATGGAGTAAAAAGCTCTCCAAATGAAAAACTCATTTAGGGCTTTGACTGAGCGTGGTGGGCCGTGTTTATCAGTGGAGGGCAAAAAATGATCACTGCTCCATGAGTCCTTGGGGCATATGTGTAGGAGTAAAAAATATCAGAATGCATTCACATTGAAGTAAATATATACCAATAAAAGTTATGCAAAACTATGTCAGAACATGTGCAATCATACATTTTAAATTTTAATTTTAATGGATGAGGGAACTGTGCAGCATAGAAAGAAGGTTCATGGATTGTGCAATACAGTGTAACCACATTCATAGGGTGATCTAAATTCATGTTGTAAATTGAAGTAATAATATGTTGTGTTTTGCTGGAGTAAAACTCACTGAGGGTTGTCTGTTTTAAATCAGTTGTTATTTGATGACCGAGCTCATAGGTAACCCATCTATTTATTTACCGCTACATCATTATCAATATGTAAACAGAACTGACAATTTATCTCTTGAAAGAACTAGCTTTTAGTTAAGAGCCATTGCGTCACATTACTGACATCAGATAAAGCGTATTTGTCTCACATAAATGCAATGGCAGCTCAGAGGGCATTTTGTCAAGATGGAACAAACTAATACTCTATGTGGTCTCCCTGGAGTTTATCCCTCCCTGGTCCCTGTCTGTCTGTGTGTGCCATCAGCCTACAGCACAATAGACAGCCGCTCTGATAAAAGTGTGCAATAGCCAGTGTGGATATCCGGCTGCCTTTCTCTCTGCTTACCCTGACCCCCCCTTAATGAGGGCATATGGTGCTGTGGTTTATCCTGCCACTCTTTCTTTCCAATCCCCCTCCAATCCTCTAGGGCTGTAACTGCTTTCTTCCCCCTTATTCTATGGAAAAAGAGGAATGTTTTCTGACTGACTTTTCCCTCCAAGCCCCTTTCAGGTTCCAGAGACATGAGGGGACACGTCTATTGGAGGAAGACTAGGAACTGGTGTGTGGGTATGTTTATTCAGAACAAGTTCAAACCTGGTAATAGAGGGGATCAAGATTTATGTTAAAGAACACTTTTTTTAAGTTAATACTCACCTTGCCAAGAACCCATATTGCTGCTCCCAGTTTGCCTGTTTTAGTGTACATAGTGGTAGTGCTCTGTCAATTTGTCCACTTTGGTCCAGAATTAACTATCTCATCAACTATTGGATGGATTGTACAGTCAAGACATTCATGGTGCCCAGAGCATGAACCCTGCTTACTTTGGAAATCCCTTGACTTTTTATCTAGTGCCACCCACAGGTCAAACTTCTTACTTACCAGTGAAATATCTCAGCATCCACTACATAGACTGCCACAAAATTTTGTACAGACATTCATGGTTCCCAGATGATGTATTGTAATGATTTTCATGAAATTTGATATGGACATTCACGTTCCCCACAGGATGAATTGTAAATACTTTGGTGATACCTTAACTTTTCATCAGGTCAGAATTTTAATTTGTGCAGAACTTTTGTTTATGACCAAATCCCTTTAAGATTAATAACATTCCCATCATCCCCTGTACTTGTGTTTAGTGCTAATTAACAAATGTTAACATGCTAACACACTAAACTAAGATGCTGAACATTACTTGCTAAACATCAGCATGTTAGCATTGTCATTGTGAGCATGTTAGCATGCTGTCGTTAACATTTAGCTTAAAGCACCGCTGCCTAAGTACAGCTTCACAGAGCTGCTAGCATGGCAGCAGACTTGTTAATTCTATGCCTCTTATTACATGAACCTGCAACAGAGAAATATTTATAATGACTACTGATATGAATTATATCAATACAGCTGTTGTTTCAGAAGCTCTTCCTAATGCCATGACCTGTTAGCTCTATCATTGTCGGACTATGTTTTGAGAACATTCTTGCTGTGTAGTTGATAAGCAACCCCCATTACTAATTACGACCACATCCACGGCTGCCACTATCAATCACACTCGCTAATAGATCAACTTTGATTAGCTTACATCAAATCAGATAAATAAACTACTCACTCTGTTGAATTGAATCTGTTCTGATAAGCGAGAAAAGGGAAATCAATCAGCTAACAGAGCACCTGTTAGTCTGCCAGGAGGCTAACAAAGACTCTTTATCTGATCAATTCAGACATATCGAGACACAGAGACACACTATCATGACAATGATGAGTTCCCTGTTCATTGACAAAATTGCTTTGACCACTGGCATAAACTCGGTATCTAACTTTGATCCCATTTACTCTGTGTTTATGCTGAGCTTAGCAGTTTTGCACAAAGCCTTGGCCTATCAGGACAACTGAAGAAAAACATTACGCCACTCTTATCAGAATAAACTAGTCTGAAATACAGAAAAACGTCCTCTTCCCACTTATTGAGCCCCTGCAGTTTTGTCCAGTTTCTCTGAATTAATTGCAGATACGATGGAAAATCCCTCTCCTGGCATATAAGTAAAGAATCAAAACATACAAAGCATTCTAGTAATGACAGCTAAACCATCTCCGCCCATATCAGATAATGAGAAATTTAGCTCAGAGGAATGTGCAGTTTAATGATAACAAATTCTTCCAACTTAGAAAAATAAACAATTGCAGCCACAGTTATCTCTGCCATTCACTGCAAAAATGCACAACTTCATACTTACTTCAACTTTAATACCCAACAAAGTCAAAGATCAGGACAAAAATATATTTTTCCATCATTTATTTCGCAAATGTGGCATGAACACTTGCATAAGAACATCTTAAAGTTGGTCCAGTAGAAAAAGACAAAAAACACTTGAATGATTTAATACTTTGTTTTTCAGCTTTCAATTGTGTCAAGTAAATTTGGAGTCTATATTTAGTCTAAAAGAGGGAGCGGATTGCAAGTAGGTATTTCCAAAATCTTTTTCTTTCAATCATATATAAATATCCAGAAATCAATCTCGTTTCCTAAAGCAAAGCTAAGAAAGAGTAAAATGACTGGATAGAAATGGCATCAACATCTACATAAGAAAGGGATTAGCTGACTATAAAATGTACAGTTTTTAAAATTTAACTTAATATTCACATTCATATATAAAACTTACAAAACATGGATCTTTCAAACCCACTGAAAATAGCTTTTTTTCTGTTACTGCTGAAAGATCATTTTAAATTACCATACATTTAATGGATTATTTATGTATTATCAGCATCATTAATGTCATAATTTTTGCCATATTGTTTTTGTTCTTTTTTCCAGACTTTTTTGATTCATCTCAAAAAAAACATAAGTCAATAAATTAACATGCTACCTCAGTCCCTGAAAGCCAATACTCAACTGTGTTACTGAGTGAGAGTAAGACAGGTGTTTGTGTATATTAAAGTGTGTATCCATGTCTGTATGTGTGAGTTTGTGTGTGAAAAGAAATATAGGACACATAACCGTTAGCATACCTGCCTCAAACTCAAAGTAGGGTAGGGAGGGTTGGGGTTATTTCGGAGACCATACAAAAAATAATTCATTGTAAATATATAATATATATTTATACATATTTGAATATATTTACAAATATACCCAGCACTATACATTCTACTGTGTATTTTTTTTTCTCCAGAATAATTGGGAAGGTTTATCAAGAGAACTGAAAAAGAAATGCATCAATATTACAAAATAAACAGGAGAGCAGTTTCTATATGTGCTCTCCTTCTATTCCTCTGTTTTGTTAGTTGAAGCTCTGCCTCTCAGTTATTTTCCTATTTGTCCTCCTCTTCTAGTCCCTTGTTTTTTAAGTTCACATCGGTCCATACATTCCTCCAGGAGCAGTCTTGGAATGCCAGCCACTGGAATGGGATCACCAAACAAGTAACGTTGTGAATTGTATAAAAAAAAAAAATCCTCTGGGTACAAACATGAGAACCAAAAGAAAATTCTGTGTGTTTATATGAAGGGAGAGGAGGAGGAGGGTCCCCAGGGAACGTCAATTCATTCAGTCAGTAAAAAACAGCTTCTGTAGCGTCCCTGTCCTCTCCTTTAAGACCTCATGTGAGCACGTAGTGTATGTAGTGTGTGTGCATGGCAGTATGAGTGTGTGACAGCAGCGCTGCCACCAGCCCAGTCCCGTCTGGGTCCATTAGTCCACTGGGAGCCAGAGGGGTGTTGGGGGGGCAGGAGGTTGGGAGGATTTCGGAGAGGGTGTCTGTGCTACGTGTGTTTTGGGACGTTGAGGGGTAAGACTGGGGCAGGTCTAGATGGGAGAGAGGGCGAGTGGGGGCTCATGTTTTGACGTTTCCATTGATGTGCTGGTACTTGGGGAGGCAGGGCTCGTCCGGTAAGGGGTCGTGGGAAAACACAGAGTCATCACCGGAGGAGCAGGAGCTGCGAGTGTCGGGGAAGCTGGGGGAATACTGCTCTGCTGGGGCGCACAGGTCCAGATACTCCTGTAGACACAGACAACGGAAAGAGAGGGTTGGGTGAGATAATTTACAGACACAAGCTCATATGTTACAAAAGGGACAGACGCTTTGCAAGAGTGAGAGGCGAAAGACCTAGAACAAACAGGATAACATACATGTAGTGCTGAAACCCAGTCAAAAAGAACAGGGATTTTCCAGAAGAGGGTGAGAGAGGTGGCGGAGGAGAGTATCACCTTCATTATGATATTTATCTAAACCATACCAAATCACCCTGAAAGGATTTATGAAACAGAACCAAAGAAATAATCTTAAACTGGATACTGTATGAAAATATTTGCAGGAATAGTAGGTAATAAATTGAATGTTGGACTGCTTGCTGATCCAGTGGAGCTTGAAGATAAGAGGGTTGACCTAGTTGTGGTTTTGGTCCACTTTAAAATGGTTTAATGTGGTTGGGAAGTTGGGGAAAAGGGGATACATTTAGACCAGAGATGTGGCACCGTAGCCTTTACAGCCTCCTTTCACATCACTCTCAAGTTCAGTCCAATCGAATCTGACATCTGACACTGAAACACCCAACATAAACACTATAAGATGGCTGGAAAAAATAAAGAAGCTGGCAAAACACAAGGCGCACCCCCTTCCCAAACAAAATGAAGATGAAGAAAAATGAAAACCCCAAGAAATCCTGTTATTAATTTTTCTCGGTCCAGTGTTGTGAAGTTGTTTTGGTCTTGGTCTTGGCTGAGGCACCCTTTTTTCCCCTTCTGCTTGTCTTTCATGGCTGTTATTGGGACTAGTTGTGAGGAGGAAGAGTTCTTGGGGTTTTCTAGAAAATGAGTGCTGGCTTCCATTTTCCCAGCTCAACACGAGAAGGCTCACATTACTAAAGACCTCCACATCTGCCAGCGGTTTGGGGCAGAGGGAAAGGAGAAGGGGGGGCAAGAAAAAGGCGCTTTATTACATTTCAGAAGTTCAAACTCAAAGTTGGGCTTTTTTGGCATAAATTCATGAAGTTCCAGCTCCAAAGTAGACGAGTCTTGACAGCTTTCCATCGACGGCCTCTTTTCAGGTCGGCACGCGGATATCACATCAGACAGGAAGGGGAATGGAAAGAAACGCAGGCTATTATAAGGAGCAAGGCATGGATGTGATGATTGGGCAACTTCACTGGGCCGTAGCGGCCATGTTGGGCCTGGATCAAATCATCCGGCCATTTTTTCGGTCACCATTTAGGCCTTGTGTCAGCAACGTGGCTGCTAATGCTCCTAAAGCTTTCAGCAACATTCTGCTGAACCCTGCATGCACTGGCAAGAGTGTGATTTAGTTTGGATTGAGAAACATGTTACTGTGTGTAGGAATGTATCATATTATTCTATTTTATTGTTATGAAATACTGGACTCCTATTTGCCAGGAAATTATAGGGTTAGTGTAGCACGAATTCTGACCACCCTGACTCCAGGAACTTTATGGAATAAGTGTGAAGAAAGAGCTGCACTCACCTCATTGGTGTTGAGGGTGAGGATGCGATCCAGATCCTCTACTAGCTGCTTGAAGGTGGGTCTCTGGGATGAAATGGCATGCCAGCAGTCTTTCATCATCATGTACCTGAAAGAAAATTAGAATCTGGTTATTAAAAAAGAAGAGTGGATTAAGGGAGACAGAAAAAAGTAATTCAGGGAAGTGTTGGAGGCATTATTTAGTCTGTCCAAGCTCCAGCTGTGCCACTCCTCATCTACCTTGTGTTCAAGTTTAAAAATTTGCCAGCTGAAATGATTTATGCCTCTGGACTCTGGTGTCTCTATATCAAAGCATAAATCAAAACACCAGAGTGTTCTCTGACACCATCTCATTTTAAAATTTGAAATTTATTTCGGCCTGCAATCAATAACAGAAACAATAAGTCGATAACAGAGGCAATTTTTATGACCTGCTGCTGATCACAAACATGTCTCCCAGTGTTTTGGACTTTTTAAATACTATAATGTGTGTGTGTCATGCACTGCTATTGTGTCCGTCTGGCACCGTAGCAGAGCTATGCCATTGTCCGCTGACTGCAGAGGGCTCATTGTGAATGAGGACACCAATAGCAGCCAGTCACAGCTGTGCAGAGGCCCGACAAAGTGGACACAGAGCCCGGGTGTCATGGATCTGATGGAGACTGGGATGGCATTAGAGTCTGTGTGAGCTAGTGTGTATCTGGGAGACAGTGTGGGTTTGGGAGGATGTAAGTTTGGGAGAAAAAAGCAAAGCTAAGACTCTTACAGCTCGTTGGTGCAGTTGCCAGGCTTGTCCATGCGATGTCCCTCTTTGAGCAACTTGAAGAGCTCTTCAACAGGAATGCCAGGGTAGGGGGAGCCCCCTAGGGTGAAGATCTCCCACATCAGCACCCCAAATGACCAGCTGATAAGACAGAAAAACACCGATACACATTATGAATATAGTCAAGAATGACAATGAAACAGCAGTATTCATCTGTAAATACTGTTCAAGAGCTATCAGTCTTTTTAAATAACATTAGGCCCAATGAGTGTCACTTTCCTACAGATAATTTACATAGAGTCGCTAAGCCAAAGTTTGGAAACAACTTCAACAGTGTGACTGCAGTGGTGTCAATGCCCTCTTTCTGCCGTCCGGTGGCTTGTGGTGCGAACCCGCTCCCAGTGCCACTCTGGCCCTGATCTCAATGATGGCTTTTGTGCCCGACTGGCCCGTCACACAGGCTGGCATTGTCCAGTCACACCACACCAAAACAAACAGTGGACCACCCACAGCACACAAAAGAGGAGGGAGAGGTCCAGAGATTGCTAGTGACTATTAACTATTAACTACTTCCTCATCCTAGTGCCCGGTCGTTAAGTATCAATGATTCCATGCCGCAGCTCTCCATCACTATCACGCTGCATGTTTATTTTAGAGACTGTGGATCCACGGCATCTCCAATCAATGAATCATTCTTGCACTGACAGCATGCTTGATTCACAGGCAGACACGCTTACAAACACTGATGAGCACGTACGCATTCAGGCAGCATGTTAATGGTCCCACCAGGCAAGTAGGCACGGACAGGCAGGTTTGGCGTTTATCAGTTCCTCCATCTGTTTACACAACCAGCCGTGGGTTCGCTCTCTCCTCTATCACTGCGTTGAATCTCTTCACTTGTTGAAACACTCATCTCTCCTTTCTGTGCTACTTTGTAATCGTCTCTCAGTGCTTGTCAACCTGTTGCTCTGTGCAGGTTCGTGTCCAACGGCAACCAACCTTGACTCACCAAATAAACACGCAAACCAACATGCTCCGGGTCACTGACTGGCATTTGGCCTTACTAGAGTGTACTTATGTATTCCAACCGACTAGATACATAAACTACACTTGAACAAATCAACCAATCAGTATGAAAGTGGCTCTGTACTAGCAAGCTTCATATTCTGGAGTCGTATTCATGGCTCATTACATTCATATCTTAGTTATGTTCTCTGATGCTGATATCGATTGAAAGAAACATGAATATAAATGTCGGAGTCAATACATGTACATGCATCAGTGGATCTGATCAAAATGTGAAGATTCAAGGCTCTGTAGTGTGGCATAGGAGCAAGCGCTAAAGGAATACATTTGTTCTTCTTCTTCTTCTTCTTTCTTTCTTTTTTTGTATTATTTGGTCAGGGGGAGGGGTCAGATCCCCCACATTTCCTCCACCAGGTCTGGCAATGATACAGTCTCTCTGGGCTTGAGCCACAACTCTTTACCCTTACCTAAGCCAGCCAGAGCCGAGTCCCCTGGGCCCATTTGTCAAAACAACAAGGAGAGAGTTTCATTGGAATTCATGTATTCATTTAATCTGATGTCATGTATGGATCGCATACGCGTCCCTCCCCAACGCCTCTTTTCATCTTCCTGTTCCCTTCATACGCTATGTGAAAAAGCCAATTACTAAAAGTGAGTGATGAAACGTAATTAGCAGTGAGCTGACAGAAAGGAATACAGTCGCCACTTCATGCCTGCACCACCCCCATTCAGCCCCCTGTACTCCCCCAGGTTATTGACTGGTGCTGCACCATGAAACATGAAGGGCATCATGTGCACGCACACATATTATTTATGTGCACACACAAGTACACACACAAACATGGACAGCAGAAAGACTCGCTATCCAAGTGCTTAACTGGATAAGAGCTATGTTTAGTGTGCTACTGGTGTATGACTCACAGACGCACACAAAATCTCCTTTCCTAGGGGTCAGCATGCAAGGCATTTACCTAATTGCCACATACACTTTCTGGCGCCCGTGTCTGGAGCAGAAACTTCAAACAACGCTGTCAGAACACATGAGACTCAAACACCAAAAAGAGAAGGATGCTCTTCCTTTGTTCTGTTTTTAGAATGAGTACTCTGGAACTTAAAAAGAGAGCCCGAGACGGGTCAGCAATTCACATACCAGATGAATGAAAATAAGAACAGTGGGGCGAAAGGAGGAGGAGGAGGAGGGGGGTTATACTGATCATGGAGCAACTCGAAAACGATGAGCCACATGTTCAAAGTGTTGCTGAATGAGGAGAGGAGAGTGAAGAGGGGATGACAGGGTGTTAAAGGAGGAGGGTGTAGGAGGATGAGGCCCGCACTGGAGGGCCGCAGCATTGTTGCGTTCAGACATGTGTGGAGGCCCAAAAGGAGGGGAGACTTCCGAGCTGAGCCGGAGAAGCGAGGGGTGAGTTGGTGGGGGAGGAGGCGCTGGTGGGCTCCGGGCTCCTTCCAGGGCCCTTTGAAGCCGGTCAGATTAGTAACACGGCATTGGCTACAAGTCTAGCGTGAAATCCTCACTTTTGCCACAGACCAGCCAGTGCTGGACCCCTATAGGCAGCCACCCCCCACCTAACACTCACCAGCACTGCACCAAAACACCTCACCCACTCCCTGCTCCTATACTCCTGAAAAACAACCATCTGAATCTGACAGCTAGGCTCAAACTTAAATCTTAAATATAGTAGTGTTCGTGTGTTTTACCGTATGAGTTGGTTTACTTGATTCACTGATGTGTGTAAATGGATTTTCTATCATGTATTTGTGGTTGTGGGACACAAAAGCAGCTTGTTATATACTTACACATCACTCTGGTGTGTGTAGACCCGGTCGAACAGCGCCTCTGGAGCCATCCATTTTACCGGGAGACGACCCTGAGGACACACACACAGCTGAGAGGTCAAACAAAATCTACACACAACTCACTCCTGGATTTCTTAATTTCTGGCCTGATAAGCATGTTTGAATTCATTCACTCTCTGGGAGATCTCATTACTCCTGGAAAGGCTGATATGTGAAAGCAGCCTGGGGAATAGAGCACTAGAGCGAGTGTCTGGGAGGAGGATTTCCCAGAGGAACATTTACATTGTTAAAGCAATACTGCTGATAAACAGGATCACAGATAAAGGAGACAGTTTATCTCTGTGGGCCATTAAAACACTGGCCGGGGAGCTAAGCATAGTTGACAAGGCAACCTTGGTCAATATCTGTGTGTTAGAGGAATGGCAAGAATAATCTCATCAGACACTCTGAATTACTAAATAGAGGGATAGCACCTAAATAAGTCCTTATGAAATGCATGTTTACTAATACCAAAATAAGAAATATGCAAGAAAAATGGTAATAAACGCATAATGTATATCAAAAAATTGTATTGTAGGTTTTCATTCATTACATAATACAATAATAAGGCCACTTTAAATTATTCCGTTCCTATCAGATTAAAGAAAAAAGAAACAGAAATAAAACTAATTTTGCACTACAATGATGGCTCTGTCTAGATTGGTTTAACGCAAGTGATAATCATTGTCGCTGCTGTCATTGTCTTCATCATTACCATCAACATCATAGCATATTGTTGTTGTTGTTGACAGCTAGTTCTCAGCATGATTGTGCATGCGATGAAAAGCCATCCATGCATACTAAATGAGGATGTGCAGGCAATACTGCCCTGCGGTGGGAAAGAAAGACACCACTGGGCCACTATGGAGATGTCAATTATGTTTAAGCCGCTCCCCTCTCCCTCTCAATCTGTCTCTCTTTCTGGCTAATTGTATAAGTGTCTATGGAACTAAAGGAACAAGAGACTGAGGGATAAACAAGGCAGAGTCTCCAGAAGCACTACATTCACAGGCTGCCTGGGAACCTGCAGCTTCTGCCAAGACACCAGCAGAGGGAAAGAGTGAAATAGAAAGATGAGGGAAGGGAGGGAATTAGAGAAATGAGAGAGACGGGTGGACTAATGTCACACTGCGGCTCTCAGAAACATTCCACTCCCTTAAAGCACACATCCCTCAATGTGCAGCATGCAGGTTGAGGACTCACATTGGTCGTCTTTTTATAGTAGTCGATGTTATGGACATCCCTGGCCAGGCCAAAGTCAGCGATCTTCATGACGTTGCTCTCTGTGACCAGGACGTTCCTGGCTGCCAGGTCTCTGTGTATACACTGGAATGGAGAGAGTGAGGAATGGGGGGGGGGGAGGTCACAGAGGGGAAAAAGAGAGGGGGAAAGAAGAATAAGACAGTTACCTCATTCCATAAATAAATCAACTGAAACAGGTGTGTACTTAATTTGGAATGGTGTTAAAATGTTTGTGGTGCATGTAATCATCGAGAAATCTCCTGCACAGAGGTAGCACTTGACTGCGTAACTTGACACCACAATGACTGCGCCATGAACACATCCGGATAAGTAAAAAATTTCTCACATAATTGCCACATATATGGCCGAGGTTGTTTCTGTGCATCAGTGGCATGTGTAAGCATGTACGTGTGTGGGTGTGAGACAGTATGCTCTGTCACATTCCAACAGTGAGCGGGAGCGTGAGGCTGCCTTTGGCCAGCATGGCTGTACCCCCATTGTGAAAACCTCACAATTCTTCTACACAGAGGAGCTTTTGTCGTGGAATGGGAGACAATGCAGGGATTGGGCATGGGGTCAGAAGAGTGTTTTTAGGAGACAATATTCCCACAGTGACGCACAAGCAAGCTTCCTACGTAAAAACCTTCCTGGATACAGCACAACATGTGAGTTTGTGTGTGTCCTCCTCTTACCTTCTGAGATGCTAGGTACTCCATGCCCCGTGCCACCTGATAAGTGCAGGAGACCAGATCTTTGAAAGTAAGCTGTTCGTCTGAGACACGGGCGATGTCATAGGAGTATTCCATGCCGGGCGGCCGGCGGGCTCGGAGATACTCCCTAAGGTTGCCTTTGGAGGCGTACTCCACTATCACATAGAGGGGTCCTGCAGCGGAGAAAAGACCCACATTACCTCTTCAACATGGTCATAAATGATTCCCTTTGAGAGAAAGTGACACTGAACAAAAATCAGAGTGCATTTTTAATGGAATACAGTACATAAAGATGAGGCACCTCGTTTGAATGTTAAGAATTAAAATTAAATAATATAAATAATATTAAATAATATAATAATAATTAAAATTTCTGTTATGAAACACGAGGAAGTCTGTATGGAAAACACCTTCCAAATGGCCAGACTGTCCAGTGCTGCATCCCAGCATTTATGTACATTTTGTGAATAATTTTCCACAGGGACTGAAAGGTTGTGCTTAGGTGTGAAAGGGGGCATAACTGCAAGTGTACTGCATATTATTCCTTTTCATTTTCACACAATCATGGCTCCAGTGAGCTTCATGAATAGCTCTGAGGAAAAAAACTTTCTTAGTGTGCTCAGCTTCATCCACTCTTCCCATCCAATTAAAACCCAACCTCTCCATATGACATACAAATGGCTTCTAGCTAGCTCCAAAAAGGTAGAGCACCTTGTCCTACACTACCTGGCTGACGTGGTCTGATGAAACATTTTATGAATTTGTTTGAAGTGTACAGCAACCTTTATTACAGCATTATACACCAAGTTAACAAGGCAGATCAAGCTGCCTCGGCAGCACCTTAAAAACACAATATGACACTGAATACTAAACCAACAATACCTTGCCATCTTCTAAGTGTATTACTTGCAAAAAAAACATGTGTGATTCCCTTCTTTAGGTGGTACTTTATGATGTTGTGTCCCGTCCTACTCACCGTCTTGTGTACAGGCCCCCAAAAGATTAATGATGTTCTTATGTTTGCCAATCATCTTCATCATTTCCATCTCTGACACCAAGTCAGACAGGTCTTTCTCTGTGGCGTCATCTATTAACAGAAGAAGTTGGATTGGAGGTTGTCAGGAAAATACACCCTAGTCCTGTCTTCCCTTTAACCCTTGACTAAGGACTCAGTAGCTACTCTGTGTGACAACACCTTGTTTTGTAGGTGCTTTTGATTAAGTGCAGCTGACAGACAATGTGGGCTAAAATTACGGCAGTGAGGGAAGCGCCTCACACAGACTACAGAGGCATCCTTTCAGTGCCAGGGGGAGGGAGGGGGAGGAATTAAAGACGTTCAATCTGGATTCATTATCTGCTGCACAGGCTCCTTTTTCATGGGACGGATTGAGCCAGTAGTGGTATCCAGACTGGCATTGCCTGCATTCCTCTGCACCATTGCCTTACCTGGAGTCGTTATCAAGGTTGCTCCACTAGCCTGCTGCTGTACCTGATCTAACTGCCCTCCCCCAACCCCAAAGCAACCCAGTGCCCCTTCCTGCTGCTTTCATTAATCATAGCAGCGCTGCTAGTGTGACTTGCCTCTTTGTGTGGGTGCTAACTGAGCTCCAACCAGCTGCTGCTCTGGGGTCAGGTATGTGACCGCCCCTAACCCTTACCTGTCCAACCCACCTCCCCCTAGCCGTCACTCAGCAACCACCAATAACGAATAATAATGACAGCCCCGGGCTCCGCCTTGCACCTTTGCTGAACCCTCACTGGAGCATAAATCACCTATAAAATGTACTCAGGTTGCCCACAAGACATAATGAAGCAGTGTACATCTTATCCCAGAGGTCAGACGTTTACCATTACAACTTCACTGTGATTGTGCAGTAGCAGGAGACCCACTTACCTTTCAGCATCTTGACAGCAACAGTTACAGCCTCCTTGGGTTTGTCCTTATCGATGCCCAGGGCCTCTGCCATTACAACTTGGCCGAAGCAACCTTCACCTAGGGGCTTGCCCAGGGTCAATCTGCAGCCACCAGACAGCAAACACAGAGGGGGACACAAGAAAACAGACAGAAAGCTGTTTAGCTGCTGAAACAAACTAAAACTCATCAACCTGATCTGACTGTGGCATCAATTCACTCCCTATGCAGAAGAAAGCAGGTTAGACAGAGTGTGAGAGCGAGAGAGGGAATGAAACCAGGCACCCAGCCAGTTTCTCAACCTCACCCTGTGTTTTGTTTTGTTTTTTTACTAGATCTCTCTCTCTGCTTCAATCAGATTGTGTCTGTGTGAGTGCTTTATTGGCGCGGTGACTGTAGCCCGTGCCAGGGCAGTAGGTAGGAAGGCAGACAAGGCAACGATAATCACCTGATAAAGCCAGGGAGAGGCACTCATTTCTAAACTGTTTACCCTGCCTTGGCATGTTCCAATATACACTCTTTACAAGTCATTACACAGGGCTTAGCTTAGCCCTGACACATTAGCCTGTGACAGATGGAATGCTGGTTTTGCGTTGCCATACAGGTGGGCCTCATTATAATACCAGATGGAAATTTACTATTTTATTGTAAGCCATGTCACAATGGCTGGTGTGTTAAACTTTATGTCCAAACTATATTACACTGATTGATATAGTGAAAAAATTATACTCAAGTACAAGCTCTTTCACAGCTATCGGTCAGAGCCACAGCACCTATCTGACCCCTGAACTAGCTACTAACTACCTTGGTGCGTTTACATTTGATTGACAGGTGTAGGCCCCACCCCATAAGGCCCAGTGTCCTGGCTATGTAAACATTCTTTGCAAAGCCTAGGGCTTGAGGCCGGCGCCCTGCCATAGTAACACAATCCCCTATCTGTCCACACACTGGCCACGCTCAATGGCAACCATTCTGTCCATCCAGCCACACATAATCAATGTTATTTTTCCTCCACGCAAACCGCAAACGTTAGCATTCCTCAGCTTTCTGCAATCCCAACATGATCCCTGAGGCACTGGGAGGACAGGCGAGGGCTAAAGACCCAAACAGAGAGGCACACAGAGATTTATTCAGCCTAGACAAAACATCCCATTTGGTGGGTTCACCAATTAAAATCTAAATTTTTCACCAGAATAACAGATGAGTGATGACAGAATTTATGATCCAAGCTCTTTTTACAACCATTTTAACAAAAGACAGGCCTTCATGTTTATGGTTCGGGATTTTTCCTTTTCTTTCAAAACCAGAGGCCTCAAGTGGTTATTAAACTATTCTAACCTTTGCTGTCCTATTAAATCCACCCTAAAGCTTATCACTGGCCACTGCAACTGTGACTAACCGAGACCTCAGCGGTGCTAATTCCTCTTGTATGAAACCAAGCAAACACTCCTAGCCCAAACATGCAGATGAAAGCCGCGAGTGCTAACCAGTAATTAGCACAGCTCCATTCCTTACCATCAGAAGCATGTGTGTGGCTATGTGTGAGTGAGAGTGTGACGTAGCAGCAGCTGTACTGATGAGGCAAAGGGGCAGGGAGCCAAGTTCAGGTCATTTTACTACTGCACCAACAGATGAATCAGTAGCCTTTATCTCAGCCACCACAACCATTATTCACCAGTTAGTCATTATTGCCTGCTGTCTATCAGTGTTAATAGCACTCTTTCACATAGAACAATAGTTATCTAATCATTTGACAGTCGAGATACAATCAGACAGATGCTCATTGTGTCGCAATCTTGGTGTTATCAGCTACTGTAATGCACCCTGTTAGCTAAAGATGGTTGAAGAGACAATGATCGCGCTGAAAGTTGTCATGCATACTGTCAAACAGGTACTGTATGCAGGCCTTCATTTCTGAGTGTGTTATTAAGAATACCCCCTTCAGATAAAAGTGGCACTGCATAGCAGATCGACATTTTAAAGGTTTTTTTATGCTTTATGCAGGAGCTGAATACTAATATTTACATTCGGCCAAGTTGTAACCATTTTGCATTTTGCAAAATGGTAGGACTTGCAATAATTTCTATTTTCAATGTAACCAGCAGAATCACTAAATCATATTACCTTCAAAAAAGTCTGCCATATAGTTTCACTTGTTTCTGATACAAAATACCTTCTGAATAAATAACACCAGTGTGCACACGACACTGTCAGACAGGATGGTGGATGTCACAGGAGAAGGCAGCAAGTGATCATGCACATGAGAAACAGACAGCCCTCACCTGTCCCGGGAAAACTCCCAGCGTGGATCCTCAGGAAGGTCATACTCAGGGATTGGCTCATCATGCGCAGAGCTCCGCCGTGTTGTGATGCGTACCAGCGGCGTACTGGAGTTCATGGAAGAGCTTGAGTCTGCCGACACCTATAGGAGGAAAGAGATTGGCTGATCACCGCAGTCTGGGTTCATAGGTCAGATAAAGCTCCTAGGCATCACTAGAGGAGTCCGAGTAAATGTCTGATTGACTGTGGTACTTTTATTGAAAATACCACAAATGTTGGTAGGTATGGCACATTAATATGAATATATCCTTAATTTCAGAGATCATTAAGAAGTGAGCAACAACAGTAATTCTCCATCCTAACTCCTCTCTCCATCCTAACCTTACCTTGACACAGGAATCAGGCTCTCCGCAGAATGTAATCCAGCACTTTTTGTACCTTTTGGAGCGTACCATTTGGTTTCCCTTGAGGGAAAAGCATGGCTCACACAGAAAAAACTCTGGCTGTAGTTTCAGGCAGCAGTGCTAACTTGCTCAGAAATGCATTCCTTCTAAATGAGGCTGGAGGTACATTGTTTAAAATACCATAACAGTAATTACTATGGTGTGTGGATTCCTTTTTGAATACAAAATTCAATGAATAAGTACTTTGAAAAATTAACCGTGCATCATACATTTTTCAGCCTTAGCCACCTACGTATATTTATTTATGAAATTAATCTAGAGTGTGTTGTCTGTCATTGTATTTCTGCAGCATGTCTGCAGTGTGTGATTTTTCTCCTCTAGGGGTGTTAGATGCCATTAGAACTCTTTATCTACTTTCTGTTACCTGGCGGCGCAGAGGGATCTGCTTGCTCAGTTTGTGGACTGCCGGTTGGCCCCCAAAGTCGGGTTTCTTTGCAGTGTTCCTCATTCGGCAAACCACCACAATGCCCACCATGCAGGCGATGAGGAAGACTCCCGCGCAGTATATTGCAATCTCCACATAGTCTGGGGAAAGGGGCCCGGGGGTTTTCTCGAGGGCTGAGGAAAATAAAGGGTGAGGTCAGGTGAAGAAAGCTAGAGGAAGACTCTCACTGATCACCCTCACACACACGTATGGGTGACACACAAGCACGTTCTCCATTTGAACAGACACACATGGGTATCAGACAGGCAAACACAGAGACAGATTCTCCG
Source organism: Siniperca chuatsi (assembly GCF_020085105.1). NCBI lineage: Eukaryota > Metazoa > Chordata > Actinopteri > Centrarchiformes > Sinipercidae > Siniperca > Siniperca chuatsi. The sequence goes on from NC_058052.1 coordinate 9,020,843, forward strand.
GAGATGACTCATGCGTAAATGTTATCACAATCGGCAGGCAAACTAAACAGAAATGATTTTGCAGCATCCTCCTCTCTCTCTTCTTCCCAGGATACCAGCACACCTATTTTTTTTTCTTTTAATCTAACAGGTCTTTACAGGGCTTAACAGTCTCAACAGGTTTTAAATCTTGACTCAGCCAGTACAACCAGGCCTGCATATGTCTGCATTCTGTGCTAATGTTGGAGACACGCGAGCACAAACACAAACACACACCCACGGACGATGGAACAATAAGCGCTTCACTTCAGATAGCAAACAAGGGAGAGCGGTGTCCTTCGTGGTTGTATATGGCCTGAACTTCCTGTCGAGGAAATGGGCTGAGTTTGTGTCTGTGTGTGTGTGTGTATGTGTGTGTGTGCGTGTGTGTGTGTGTGTGTGCTATAGAAATGGACTGTTCCATAATGCATAGCCCTCCAGACCACAAACAAGGCTCTTGTGCAGCACAGCCAACCAAGCAGCCCGTCAGCCAGCTGGAGGTGAAGCTATATGTAGGAACCTTTCTCCTGTCTGCCATGTATCTGCTGGTCCAAAAACCACAGCGCAAACACAGAAGCCACAGCCTCGAAGGCGCCATCAGTGCTGAAAGAGCACATCAAGTGCAATAAATATTACATATTACTCAAAGAGGAAATGGCCCGCCTGTGATCATTATACTATATTGTTTACAGACAAAACAAAACCATCATCTGGTTCCGACATTAAGGGAGGGTTGATAACGGTTGTCTGTTTAGGGCTGCAGACAGTCAACTACTCTTATCGATCATATTTAATGCCCACCCTACTTTCAGCTAGAACTTGAGCAGAAACATTTGTCTGTTTAGCCCGGAGTGAACTTGTGCACTGACACTAAGTTTTATGTATTTGATCTTCACTGTGCATAATTACAGGCTAGACATACAGCAATGGAAAAAAATAGGATAAATCGAGTTGATAAATGAGAACACACAAGAGGACAAACATTCACATGCACAAGTCATTCACTGTGTAGAAGCGGAGAGGTTTGGCCCTGATAATTGAGAAAGTCAAGCCAACTTGAAGCGAGTGTTGAGCTTTACCTTTCCATCTTTATTTCAAGGAGAAATAAGGATCTTAAAAGAAGCCAATTATCAGAGCCAGGAAAGGGGTGGAGAACATTTTAAGGCGTAAGTGAAACACGTGGAGAGAAAAAACAGATTTATTTGACATGCAAGCTTAGAATCAAAATGTGGCACTGAAAGACTTTCCGCAAGGAGCAGGAGGGAGATGTAACAGAAGGAAAAGAGAAAGCGGGCAACAAACCCTCCCCTCCTTTTGGAGTCTGGAGACACTCGAGCTGCTCTGGGAGATTCACTTCCGTCTCAGAGTTATAATAACTCGTCGGCAAACTACCCCGATATCTGCTCTGAGCTTTCAACAGCTCTCCAATGCAGATAATATTATAGAATATATGCTCCCTGCGCTTACGTTACATTGTCTTGGATGTTGACCAGGCTGGTTCATCGCAGTAATCTAATATTTGAGCTGTATGCCTCGGACTCCGGAGGGAGGACTTGCCTTCCACAGAGGTCATTGAAATGACATAATCCAACCATTTTAGAAAAGGCTGGGAGAGAAAAAGAAAAAGAAAAAGAGAGGACAGTATATTGTGTATATACCTGGAAGCACCGTCAACCAAGCAGTGTGATAGGAGATCCCAATAGAATTACCCGCCAAGCACGTATACTCCCCAGCATCTTCAAATGTTACATTGGGCAAGTAGAGAACTTCTATCTCCTTATCTGTAGTGTTAACACCTGCGGTCTGGGGAGAAGGAAAAGCAGAGGAAGAGGAAAAGGGGGAGGTGGAAAAGAAGAAAGAGAGGGTCAAAGATAAGTGCAGAGGGGGAATGGAAATCAGAAATGGGGAGGACAAGTCACAGAGAAAGGGGAGAACAGAGAGAGATAAAAAATGAGACCCAAAACACCAAGAGAGAAATAAGAGGAGCTGGATGGCATCCATCGTTGAGGTCCCATCTACAGCAAAGGATGTTGGGACTTTCCATGGGTGAGGAAGAGGAGGCCTCATAAACAAAGACATGGATAGAGCCCAGTATGCCACCAAAACATGAGAAAATAGAACCAATACACCAAAAATAAAAACACAAAAGGTTCCCGTCACCAACAGAACCTGCTAATAGAGGCCAGTCTAATCCACACATTGGACACATGCACAAACAAACACAAAGAGCATGGAGAACACTGCACTGCAATACCATACACCATCTTGACACAGCTTGCAAGAGAGAAAGAGATGTGAAAAAATGTGAGAAGTGCACAAGCTGTGAAAATTTCAGTGTCTAGGTATGCAGGTCCAACCAGTGCTTCCATGGCTGCACCTGTCTCAGCAGTGGAGGCAGCAGCTGAAACACATGGGTCTAACATTAGGGGAGAGAAGGTCTGTGAGCCCCAGGGACACCAAGAGACCACCATCAGGACCACCACAGCAGGGACCCAGTTCAGGAAACCACACCAGGGGGAGGGAGATAGGTAGGTGGGGTCAGGTCTCAAGGGTTACCTGGGATGACAGTCAGCCAGCCTGACTGGTTGGCCTCGCCTATATAATTGGAGACTTTACAGATATACTCTCCAGCATCCCCCTCCGTCACGTTGGGGAGAGTGAGAATCTCCACGTCTGAGCTGTTAATGCCTGAACGCTGCAATCCACACATACACATACTTAGACATGAACATGTAAAATCAGAAAAATAAGTAGAATTAATCACACAGACATCATGACTAAAGCTGTATTTGGATCTGCAGGAGAGAGCAGGAATCACCACCAAGAGCCAGCATGGAAAAAGACCTATCAGTTCATAAGGAAGGAAATATAATGATTAGCTCCTTATATGACTTTTGAAATTCATCTGAAACACCTGCAACCACTGGCAAAACACCAAGAGAAAAAGAGAAAAAGATTTGCCTCTAATCAAGGGAATAAAATCTAAAAGAGGAAGTGCAGGAATGTACCTTTAACACTCGGACATAGGGGTGTCCGTCGGGGCCATAGCGACTGCCATTCTGAGTAATGTGCTTCAACCACTGGATGTGAGGTTGGGCGTCGCTGTAGACCTTGCAGACGAAGCGCGCGTCCTCCCCAACGTTTACAGTGGTGTTGGCTGGGAGACCAGCCTGGAGAATAGGCCGGTGAGGGGACCGTTCTGTTGAGAGGGAGGGAAATGTTAGTTTTAGGAGGCTGGTTTATTACTTAACAGATACGTTGACCAACAGGGAAGTGTCTCAAAAACTCGGTATTTCCCTTTCCGAGTTTATCTTTGCAAAAGCAGAACTTCACGTACTGTGAATGTTTCCCAGCAACCGTGAGAGGTAAAATCATGACTGCGCTGCTTCTTTCTTATCTTAGCATTTAGAGGCTTCACACAAAACAAAGAGGCGGATGCATTTATCACTAAAAGATAAAGAACTCAGGTGGAGGAGGACCTCCGTAAAGTAGGGTGTATATATATTGCATGTGAGTAGTGGGTTAAGCAAAGCTTTGTGCCAGTCTTGGAAAGTGAAACACCTTCATAGCACCCCCACATCTCCAGCTATCTGCATTCTTTTACAAGCAAACACTTGGCCTGTGAATACAAACAGAGCGAGACCTGTTGAACAATGCCCCCTTTCAAACACTACCCGTCCTTCACAACCACAGTGAGGAGCCCACCAACCCCCACACTGACAGCAACCACCCGCTGCCACCACACACACACACACACACACACACACACACACACACACACACACACACAAACACACACACACACACACACACGAAATGACATCACTCAGCCTGGGTTGCTGCATTGCCTTTCCAAAACAAAGCCTTAAGGTAGGTGCAGTGAATTTGTTTTATGTGTGTGTTTGTGAGTGTGTGTGTGTGTGTGTGTGTAAGGTCGGGGGTGGGTCGGGGAGATGGTCAGAGAGTGAGGCTGTGTGATGAAGGGTGGAGGCTGGGTTTAAGAAGGAGGGCTAAAAAAGGGGGGAAGAATTAGCAGGGTGAGTGAAGGGAAGATGGATGGAGAGTGCAGAAACTAGGCAGAGACTTTTTCGTCTGCCTGCCTGTCTTCCTGCTCCATCTTTCTGAAATCTGTCAGATCAGATGATTCCCACCCCTCCTTCATCTCTACCCATCTCCCTCCTCCTTCCTGCACATTCCTAGGACTCGCCTTGTTTATTGTCTCTCTTTCTCCCCCCCTCCTTTTCTCTCCTCCATCTTTCACAGGCCTTCTCACCCTCTCAATCTTTCCCGAACAGAGAAAAGTGATCGTCTTAAATCTAACAGTCCGTCGCCAAACGCTCTCTTTGTAAAACCTACCAAACAGAATACTGTCTGGCATGATATATATTTACTAAAACAGGAAAAAGGGAAAAAGCAGTCATGCAGAGAGAGACATGTTGGCAAGCCAAAAAACTTTTGGAGCTGTCATTTTTTAAAAATTAATTCTAACCTTCATTATAATCCATCCAAATGTCAGCTGGAGCATTTAGAGCTGCATAGCCGACAACTCAGACCAAATGACAGAATGAGTGTGCAGTGCGAGAAAATAGGCCACATCATGATTATGGAGAAACCCCAAAACAATAAAAGTTTGTCGAGCAGTTCCTGCTTAAATTAGATCAAGGACTATCGTGTGTACGTGTGTGTGTGTGTGTGTGTGTGTGTGTGTGTGTGTGTGTGTGTGTGGGCATGGGCATGGGCAAGTGCAGAGAAGCTCCTTTATGGCCCATCAACCTCACACAAGAAAGCTATACTTAGGGAAAGACATGAAGGAAGATGGGATATGAAATAGTAGTCCTCTCTGTCTGCAGCATGAAATGAGGGAATGGCGACAGAAAAAGTTAACGGGTGGTTTCCATGTATCCAGTGGTGGAATGTAGCAAAGTACATTTACTCAACTACTATACTTAAGTACAATTTTTAGGGACTTGCACTTCACTTGAGTGTTTCCATTTTATGGTGCTTTATACTTAACTCCACTACATTTCAGAGGAAAATTTTGTACTTGTACGACCATTAGGTTGGGAACCACTGGACTAAGCTCTATATAAAGTAGTTAAAACTAGCTCCACCTCGAGCAGCTACGACATGCTGCTTATACATTAATGTGTCAATATTGACATTCTAACAATGTCATATAAATTAAAATATCAATCATAGAGGACATTTTACTGCAGAATGAGTACTTTTACTTTGCTACTTTTAAGATATATTTTGCTGATGATACCTGTACTTTTACTTAAGTAAGGTTCTATATGAAGGACTTGTGACAGAGTATTTTGACATTGTTGTATTAGTACTTTTAGCTAAGTAAAAAGAGTACTTTCTCCAAACTGCATCTGCAACTGTATCAAATAAAAAAGAAAGAGCAGACCCTGCTGTGCCTTATTATGTTTTGCTTTGACCGATATATAGTGACCCGTTTCAAAACTGAATCCATTTATCAATTAAGTCATTAGTGGAGAAATTTGATGGCAGCAGTGGTGGGATAGAGGCAGAAAGAAGCGTGAGGAGACGGACCAGGGGCATTCCATGGTGTCCCATGCGAGACCGGTGAACTCTGGGTAACCTGGCGGCTTGGCACACAGGGCCCTAAGGGTCAGGGAGGAGTAGAGGCACAGGAAGAGCGCGGCACGGCACAAGATGGCATGGGGCTACCAACAAAGTGCCGCATTGCCACTGGGTGCCACAGTTCTGATTGAAAGAACTGGCGTTTGTTTTGACTCCTCATTTGTGTCTACTCGTGGATGTTCAACTGCGGCCCTTTCTCCAGAGGCCAGTTTGAACCAGAAAAGGCTGGTTTCTCTTGGTTTCAATAGCTGATCCTGCAGGTCATTTGGGCAAAAAACAAAAAAGGCTGATAAGAACAGTCTTCTCTGTCTCTGTATCCCCTCCTTTTCTCTTTCTCCCCCTCTCCTCCCTCTGTCCACCCCACTATAATGGAGGAAAATGAAGCAAGAGGTTGCAGGGGGCAGTGGCTGTGGAGCCAGACGTGGAGGGGGTTTACTGCTCTGCAATAAAACAGAACAAAAAACTGAAATATGCAGCCTGAAGGAGAGCTTTACCTAACTCCAGAGGGGAGCAGAACAGGGGGCCGGAGTTGGGAAGCGTGTGTGTGTGTGTGAGTGGACCTTCATGTGTTTGTGTGCATGTGCCTGTACGCTCATTGTGCAAAAACCCTCAGGTATTCAATCTCCATCTGATATAATGAAAATAATACTCCTTATTACCATGGAGACGCTAATCAAAACACAAGTGTGTAATTACAGTAGGTCTGCTTAGGACAATGGAGACAGTAGGAGAATAATTCTACATACAGACATTGAAGCACGGAGTGACCGGTGGCCCCTAAATGCTCTTCTGTGAATCAAACTGCTGCAGCTGCATGTCTGTCCGGGTTATCTGTGGATTATTGACTGGCCTTTAGAAGAATAACTGTGTCAGATAAACTTTGATGTGTACTGATTGCTTGTATAGCGGTTCGAGTGACGCCAAAGGAGAGCGGGTTTGCATCAAATTAAGGGCAAAGTTGCTGTATGCTCTCAGACAAACACACATGCACACATTGATCTACTATCTTTATTCGCCTCTCCTTGTTGTCCCCGCTATTTATCGATTCCGCAAACTGAGCAGAAAAACACTCTTTGCTGTCTGCGCTCCAAAGGTCATAGTGAGGGGTTGACTGAGCTGGGTCTGAACTCGCTGTAATAACGCTGAGGCCAGCACTCTGTCCTCAGAGTGACACTAAATGATCATCCGCTACTGGTTTAAGTCCCCATCATACCTCAGCTGACCTTAAAGGGTCAGTTCACCCAAATCACACAAAAAACATCTGTCCCTGTCTGATATTGCGCCATGCAGATAGTTTCTGTTTTATTAGTCAAGGTTGTGGTGCTCAAATCATGGAAAATTGCATTTGGAAAACCAACAACGTGTGTTTTTACACACATTTAATCAGGATATTCCACAGACTTCATTGTTAGCAATTTTCTGAATAAAAAGTAGTTCCAGTGAAAAATATTTTTGTGATTTGGGTGAAGTGACCCTTTAAATCGATCTTTAAAAATAATTATTTGAGTGAAGATGGGGGATGGGTGACAAAATAACCACCAAGTTGGTGTTACAAATATATTAAAACAACTACAATATGTCATAAGACATAATAAGAAGAATAAAGAATTACAAAATTATATAAATAAATAGAAACTACATTCAAACTGTTGACACGTGCATCTTTAGCTTCCATACACTTGGCAGCAGTCCTTGACCTGCACCTGCATCTAGAGTGCACCTGGGCAATCAAACAGCACACACACACACACACACACACACACACGCACGCACATACACACTATTCTCACCGTGAGAACTCTTTCTGGCCTCCCCCATCCTCTACCTCTCCCTCCCTCTATCCCTCCACTCCACCTTTGTTGGCCTCACAGGTGTACTCTGAGTCTGAGTGTGTGTGTGTGTGTGTATGTGCATGTTTTGTGCATGCATGGTACTGACCTACTACATCCAGGGTGTATGTGTGGTTGATGGATCCAAACTCATTCTCCACCAGACAGGTGTAGTTGCCCTTGTCCGACGGCACCACGCTCTCCATGATCAGGGTCCAGTGCTGGCTACGCACCTGGGTACAAGAGGCAGGGGTTTCTTGTTATGAGTGGACAGAAACACAGACACATTCACTGATACACATGCCAATAAACGTGCAAATACAGAGAAATGACAGACATAATAGCTAGCGCTACATGAGAAAGATGACAGAGGGGATTTGGTTGGAAGAATGAAAGATGAAAGCTGATGCTGTGTGCTGGAAAACAATATTGAGGCTGATGACAGGCTGATTCCACCAGAATGACTCCACAGCATCAGAATATTGTCTTTATTCCAGTTACATCAACTGCTGGGAAAAATATCCCAATTTCTTTTATATTATTAGTTTTTGGTCATATGGGGAGTTCTGAAAAGTAGATGTCACAGAGAACTGGATAAAACAGAATTGGATACAATTTTTACAAAGGTAAAAAATAAATTCAAATACACCACCACCACCCCCCCACCCCCATACTTCCTTGTAGTCTTCTAATTCTTCTGTCAGTCACTGTTATCTTGGATAGTAAACCCCACCCTTATAGTCTAAGCACAGCTATTCATAATTATTGGCAAAAATAGTTTCACCGCAGGTGTGAGCTAACATAGTGTTTCCGTCTGCACACTGAAGAGAGACTGTAGCTACTGCTTGTACAGGCTTACATTTCACACAATGGAGATATTATGCCACAGGGCTGGGCTCAGGTACAGGCTTTGTCCAATATTTGTTGACAAAAAGAAAGAAATAAGCTGCCCACAGTGTATCTGACAGCCTGACTGTATCATTTCCGTCACGTCGTGGCTGTTTTTTGTCTACGCTGTAATGAGCCTGCTGAAAGCCAAAGGGAAGCGACATTAGCAGCTACATCAACATAATCTGCTCCTAAACTTTCCTGGCAGGGAGATGTGTTTCCTCATAAACTGTCAGTCATTAACCAGGAGCCTTAGACTCGTTCAGCATCACCGGATCTTTTCTTAAATTTATTTCACAACTGTCTGTTTAAACAGTTATTCCAATCTATCAGTACAGCTCTAGTATATACAGAAAATGCTGCTTGTTTTCAGAGACAAAGAGAGGAATTTAGGAGCAAACATAACTAAACTGTAATCCAAATAGATTCCGTCACAGTGGAGGAATTCTTCGCATTAAGACTAGATGTAGCCGTTTTCAGGTTTTTTTATACAAAGAGGAAATAAAACACAGCAACACTAGCTTTACTTTCCCATGACATACAGAATCAGGTATTTTCAGCACATATATATCAACTCAGACTGTTTTATTTCCCGAAACGTGACTAGGGCAAGAGACAGTTTCACAAGTTAAACAAAGCTTTTTTGTTGGAAACAGTGTACTATGCATAGAAAGTCATACTCATTTAAGTCTACTATTGAAATGGAATTAAAGTTATGACCACTTTTCTTTATGCAGAATGTTATAAACAGAGAGAGAGTTAGTAAGCTGCACAGCACGTCAAGCTCCTTCAGTTTAAATTTTAACCAGCTCAGCAACAGTGTTTGTGAATCGCATTTCATAACAATAGAATCACATGCTAGATTCACATAGTAGTTTCTGACCAAAGCCAGTGGGACCTGTTCTCCCTGATTGAGTTACCTCAGCATTCTCAACTCATTTCAACCCTGACACTACCTACTTTCTCTATACCTTACTGTCTGGGGGCATTTAACCCTTAAGTCCCGGGCTTAAGTTTCTAATTGTTGGGGGTAAAGAACCATTTCGAGTTACAGTGAGAGGCTCTGCAAAGTATCCTGGTGAGAGGAGGCGCACGGATGAGCAATTCCAATTTCACACCAGAAACCCTGCCCTCGTTTCCTCTGTCTACTCTCCTCCCGTCTCTCCACTGAAGGGTGGAAAGGGGGTGAAAGGACAGCCAGGGAATGATTGGAAGTAGGAGGCTTGACGTCCCTTGTAAATACATTCACAAAATGGCCAGAAGTACTGTAGCACAGAAAGCAGTAAAAAAAAAAGCAAGAGAAGGCAGAGAGTTGACATTTGCAATAAAAAGTATGATGTATTACTGTTTATCCTACCTTATACCCTCCCATGCGGTCCTCTTGGCGGAAAGGCCTGCTGTTTTTAAGCCAGCGCAGCTTGGGCCGGGGGTTGCCTCCTGCAGCACAGCGGAACTTGACTGTGTTGGCAGCTGGCACCGCATGCAGCTTCTTCTCCATCTTTGCTGACAAGGTCCAATATGGAGCGCCTACAACCAAAGAACAGTTGGTCTTCAGTCAGGGTGAGATTTCCTAATCATGTCCTCAGCATTAACAGTTTGCAGTTTGGCTTCAGGGCCTTGGACTGGCTAAGACAGATATACATGGAAGCGTGACCGCAGAGGCAAACCTGAACCATTCCTAACACCCCCCACCCGCCTCTGGCAACACTGACTGACCTGCCGTCTGCATAACACAACCCAGAGCTCCACACTCACACAGTTAAATAAAAACACACACTTTCCCTGTAGGCTCGGCGGGGTGTTGCAAAGGGGGAAAAAACATCAGCTCTGAGGGGAGAATGTGCCTGGGCGTTGCCAAGAGGGTAACTAGACCATCACATTCAATTTCATCTCATTCCACTTAGCAGCTTTTTTTCTCCCTCCACTTCCTCCAATTACCATAGCTCCCCTGTTTATCTGCCTGTCACTTGGCTAGATATGGACGGCAGGGCCAGGGATGCTTATCACCCTTGGAAAATCATTATGTGCCGTCAGGGGAGAAAATGAATGTCACGTTTAACGAAGGATTTCAGAGTTCTCCACGCACACTTTTGTCCAGATTTTATCAACGCCAAACTGTTACCATTTTTCCTACTGAAATCTGTCACCATTTTTCCTACTGAAATCTGTCACCTTCCTTGTGTTTTGTCCATTCCCTGGTTCCCTCTTTTCTCCCAATTTCTGTCTCTCAGTCAGCTGGATTTTCCTCAGAGCCCCCCACCCGCCCTTTCTCTCTGCACCTGGGAGCGTGATTGCCTAAGCAGATGGGGCTCAGAGGGGAAGAGGAACTCAAAGTCAAACAACAACCCAAACAGTCTTCCACACAATCACTTCCTCTCCATATAGCAGGCGTACAAGCAACAGAAGGAATACCCATAGATAAGACCCCTACTGACTTTCGTATGACCCTCAAAGATAAGTTTACATCCCAGGAGAATATTTGCTTCCAGTGCCCTCCCTCCACTCTATCCCGCCCGTCCAATCTGCATACTATCAGACACCTCCCATCATTTTCTCTGGCACGCACAACCGGACAAGTCGCGCATACTTGGATAGTAAAGTCAGTAAACAGTGCTCTTCCTTCATGAATGGATGCATATGGTGCTTGCTCAAACTATAATTAGGCATTCCCCTTTCTTCTTCTTCCTTCTCACTCTCACTATCTGTGCTTCTCTTCCTGCATCTTCACCTCGCAGTCCCCTCCACACAGAGACAGATTAGGTGGAGACCATTGCGAGGCTGTCTCTCTCCAAAACGACCTCTGACCCCAAACTGGCAGCCAGGTTGGAGGATGAGGTTGGGACATGAAAGGTGAGCAGTGCAGTTTCCCATGCTCTCCTTCAAACGAGACAACCCTCAGACCTCCCTCCAGATGAAGCCAAACTCTCACTGGCCCAACTGCTGTGGACTCCAGGAACCCCCGCCTCCCCCAAAGCCCCGTGCATCCGGATCCCCACTCACGGCTGTTTATCCTAAGCTGGCCTGGGGTGAGCTGAGGTTATCTAACTCCTTCACTATGAGTCAAGATTCCTCCGGAGAGCTAAATCCATCAGTGACCCAAAGTGGTATTTCAACATTGAAACGATTTCTTGTTAAACTGTGATATCCTCCTCTTTACCATGTATCTGTGCAAGCTAAACAAGGCAACTTTGTACAGTGGATTATGACGGCCACTGTTGGGGAAACAATGGGAGTTTCAAGAATACAGTTTCAAGAGTATTGGTCCTGTGAAAACCATGTATCTCCAAAATGTTCCAAAAAACTTTTCATGAGGAGGGAAACCCTTGTTTTCAGCTTTTTTTGCTAATCCAAAGGGTTTTTAAATTGTTTGAAAAGCTTAAGAAGTAGGATAATTTTCTCCACCCCCAAACGATCACTCGATTGTTTTTTCTGAAAAATTTAAAAGCACCAAATTTGGAGATACATGGTTTTCTTTGAACAGCGACAACTATGCTAATGAAGTTATAACAAGCTTATAATGACCTATAACTTTAGATCCTGCATGTCCCTCATTTTGACATGTAAGCCGATAGACTACTCTCACCTTTAAAGCCCCTGAAAAAATTACATATTCATAACTAAATACATAACTTTCAGTAAAAAAAACTTTTTAAAGTTATTTTATATATAATCATTATTGGCCTGGCAACATAAACTAACAACCCCACAACTGTCACCAAATTTTGATTCAAGGATTGTTAAATCTTGATTGGTTTATGTGGCATCAACTTTTTACTTTATTGAGTCCCACTTCAAACAAGTGAGTTGAGCTCAGACAAAATAAAAATACAGAAACCGCTGTTGTGAAATAGCAAAACTGTTCAAACTTAGAGAGAAAATTGATCCATGTAGAAAATCATTACCCATTGTAAGAAGCTGATTGAGTAAATAGGTTTTTAGGACCTTTAAAATGTTTTTGTCAAAACTTTTTTCATAACATTATGACTTTTTTCTTGTAACCATAAAACTTTATTTCCATAAAATTTGGACTTCTTTCTAGAAATTATGACTTCATTCTCATACTACAATATTTTTCTCATAAACGTACAACTTTATTCTTGTAATATGACTTTTTTCCCACAACATTATGACTTTATTTTAGAAATCTCTCATTTGTTTTCCAACAGTGGCCATAATCTTCAACATAAAGTTGCACACTGGAGGACCCAAATACAGTTTATCTTTTGAATAGATAGATTTATCACTTCAGTACCCATAACATATAACAGGACATCAGCAAAGAGTTAACAATTTTCATTAACAGGAGACAAACTGTTCTCTCTGAGCTGCGCACGAGTGCTCTAGCTGCATGCTTTATGTTTCAAAGTGTTCTGTCACTTTTATTCCTGACTTCAATTATGCTGGTGAGATAACTCTATTCTTCCATGAAAATCCTGACATGTGCAGCTTTAACTAAAGGGGAGCCACAATGACAATGAGTGATGATGTAAACAATAATGAGTAAAGTCGTCAACTGGACAACATCAGGACTGAATGCGGAAAGCAAAGGTCCACGTTGCTCTTTAACTTCATCATGACATCAGTGTTACCCTCCACCACTACCCCCACCCTCACCCTTCCCCTAAACACAGCTCCCCTCACAGATCCCTGCAGAGGCTCGTCCATGTCTCCTCCAATAACACCACCCACTGCTGATGATGGACAAACACTCTGGACTCTCTCCCTTTTTAGCTTTTTTCACCGGCTTATGTTGTTCAATCTTCTATACAAAGTCAAATCAAAACGCTCTGCTTTTGCGGTGGCCTGATGCCCAACCCATTCTGAGCGCTCCAGAAGAAAAAGAAAAGCCACGAATATAAAGCTACACCCCGCACTCTCCGCTCTCATTCCCTCCCACGCCTACATGCACCCTCCTCCCTTGCTCCAGTCCTCGGCCCTCAGCCAAGGCTCCACGCCATGCTCAGAGAAGTGTTGGTACTGATCCAACAAACTCCCCCTCCTCTCCCTGCCTATTTTCCCTCTCCTCTTCTTCCCCCTTTCTTTTAATAATAATCTCGGTTTTGAATTTTCAGAAACACACACAGCGAGAAAATGCAACTGTACTGCCAGAACAGCTTTCTCTTTGTTTTCAAACAGCTTATTACCACCAGAATGCCTGGATCTTTTCCCTCTCCCCCATTTTTTTCCTCTTGCTGAGTTCCTCTCTCTCCCCCATATTTAATGGATTTCAGGCAATTACAGTCAGCCCAAAAGTGGAGGAGGAGGACTCACGGTGAGACACAATGCGTGTGGAGAATTTTAACAAGATGTGGAAGCCCTCATCTTTTTTGCTTCAGTGAGCGTATGTGTATGTGAATGCATGTATGTGTGCACGTGGCTACATAAACACATTACTACCCCAGATACTCACCAACGCTTACACAAACTTGGGTAAAAACTTTCTCTTTCTTACACACATGCACACACACACACACACAGACACACACACACACACACACAAGCCCATCAGGTGGGTAACTGGGTCCAGATGGGAGTCTTTCATAATGGATGAGCCCAGCTGACCGACTGGCTGGCTGGCTCCACGAGGCCTCACTACCTGAGGGACACTAGCTAAAGGAATGTCAGGAATCTCTGTATTCCCTGGAGACACACACACACACACACACACACACTATACAACACACACTCCAAAATCTCAAAATAAAGTATAGACCTAGACAGGAATGTGAAGGTATAGAATAGCAATAGAGATGTGGGTGCAGGGCAGAGCTGAGAGTTTTGGCATTGCTAACAGCTGTCTCCTCCCGATCCTGAAAGAATAGAGACCATCCACTTTCTCTCCTGCCTGAATCATAATCTGAACTGTGCTAATAAACAATGACAATGGTAAGAAGATTAATTCACTTAGGGATTAAGTCTTTGTAAGTGTTTGGCTATCACAATCAGCATTCCAGACTTGACATTCTGTTAATTATTCTTTTGGACCAGGATATGACTTAAAACAAAGGAGGTATGTAAGATTTTTAGAGTTTCTAAGCTTCTTAAGCTTTAGATATGGGGAGATGTGTGACTTTAAAATGTAATTTTTTTAGGTTTTATCTTCAGTGTGACATCGCTGCTGCTTTCACGGAAATCTTACCTATGAGAAACTATTCGCATTGTGATGTAGCATCACTGAATCATCATACATGAAACAACTAGAACACCATCACAACATGCTGACCATATAAAGTGAAGGCACACAGGCAAGTTTACACTGTGCGGCTACATATTTATTTGCTTTTATTTCTAAAATGCTACTGTATAACTGTGGTTATTTTCTGTAGAATGAGGGTCATGCATTTATTACTTTTACTCAGGGAAGGTGCTGAAAAAATAGCAGTAGCTGCTAGGAGAATGAGGGTTGAGTTTACTATAGAAACAACATTTAACAGACAGAGAAAGTGACTGTGGAGAGAAAACAGGGTCAGATCAGTGCACCCGCAGGCTTCTACTGTCCGCTTAATGTGCCTTGCTAAAGGGCGCCTAATCTTTGGGAGTTGGTGAGGAAGGGTAGTGCATCATTGACTCATTCATCCCTCCTTTCGTTCCTCCCATACTCACTTATCTGCTCTCCGTCCGCCCCAGCGTCCTCCGATCGCTCTGTATCGTCTTCATCATCCCCCGACGAGATGGCATCTGCACAGAGTAACCACGGTTACTGCCACCCTCTCGCAACCCGCATACACACACATACACTATTGCATGCAGAAATTTTCATGCAGTCGCTATCTCGTAAATTTGCACACACAAATTTGTGAAGAAAATAGAGTGGAGCCCTTTTTAGACAAATCTGGTCATGTGCTGCTGTAGTTGTACATACACACACACACACACACACACTAGACCCCAGAGTTGTTCAGAAAGAACAAAATTCAGGCTGTTCATCCCTGGCCATATCTTCTCCATGGCCACTTCCTGGACTCAACCAAGCTCATACCAACCCTAACTTTCCGAACTCCCTGTCCCATCCTGACTGTCTTCTCCCTGACTCACCTGTGACATTCACTATGAAGCAGACCGTGTCTTTGCCCACACTGGTGCAGGTGTACAGGCCCGAATCCTTGGCCGTGGCATCACGGATCTGCAGCACCTCCTGCTCTATCAGCGTGCGGTTGTTGGTGCCCAGAGAGCTGCCGTCTTTGGTCCAGGTGATGGTCCCAGTCGACGGCAGAGGGCAGCTTAGCTTCAGCACCTCCCCAGGGTGCACTGAGCACACCGTGGGCTTAGAAATTTGGTATTTGTTGGATGCGTCTGCAGAGCGAATGGGGTTGGATTGGAGGAGGAAGAGGGTGCAGAAGAAGGAGGAAAGAAATGTGGGAGAGGAAGAAACAAGCCATAGTTTAAGAATCAAAAACACCACATAACCCCTAATGGATGCACTTAAATCAACAGGAAGAGCAATACAGAAAAGAGTAGGCCCATTTTTTAAACCATCACACCAACATGTCGTTACCACAAACTCACAGTCACTGAGCTCTTCATTTGAAATGGAGCCCTTAGAAAATACCACTATTCTGTCATCAAGTGTGCAGTGTGATTGGCATTTATAGATTCAGAGCATGCAGTTACGGCCATAGGAGAATGTGTACAGAAAAAAAAACAACAATTGATGCTTTGCGAGCAGGTGAGAATTGGATATTACTGTGTTGAGAGACAGCCCCCCAACCCCCGCCACCACCACCCATCCCTTTTAGCATAGATGCCAAGCAGTCAGTGTGTGTGGGTGAGTAGGAGCAGTACAAACAGATCTCTGCAGCATAAAAAAAAGTAATAAAACTCCAGCACGTCTGCCCATCAGAGAGGAAAGCAGCCAGAAAGGTCTAGGACGGAAGCAGTTGTCAGGCAGGGGAAAGGAGAAGGGGGTGGGGGGGGCGCTCTGACTTTTGGCATTTCTCTGGTTTTGACTATGCACCTAAGCTCCGAAAACCTTGATCTGGCTGTAGTCTGACTCTTCTGTTTTCCATCTCTCTCTTCTTCGTTCTCTAGCATAACACGGCCATGGAGGATCTACAACACCCTGCACAGATTCTGCCGGCCAAGGCAGAGAGCAAGAAACTCTGCACGACTCCAAAGTGCATAAAACCTTCACTTCTGGGAGAAAATCCAAGTCCGCCTGTGAGTGCATGTGTGTACACCGTGTCCTCTGACTTGTACAACTGCACAGGGAGAACGAGGTGAATGTTCCATATATGAAAGGGAATTCGGAGCATCCGTGGCTGAGACTGCATTTCTACATCAGGACGGATCCATGCAAACTCTAGACTGTGACTGAATGTTGAGCAAAAGGTGGAAAACCTGCCTGAAATACAAGCTGGCTTCTGCCATATTTATATCGAAGCCAATTCCAGTCACCCTGAGGCTCTTGCAGCAAGCACACACAAACACACACACACACACAAACACACACATTCATGCACAAACGTGTACATTCACTAAGCTCAAACATACATAGATCTTGACACTCTGTGCAACCATCCACAGTGAGAAAACACTGGAAGAAATTCCGAGTTATCTTTATTGCAGTACAAAAATGTCCATAACTGTGTGTGTGCGTGTTTCTTCAGAGGGAACTGAAGAAAAGGGGCAAACAAAAAAGAGGTATTAAAAAGATTTGAAGCGGGAAAGTAGCAACATTGGAAAAGCATCCAAGCCAGTGATGAAGGTATATGTAGTGACTGAAGGCTGATAGGTGTAATTATAGAGGCAGTGGCACTCCCAGCCTTTCCTGTACCTCAATACACCTTTTCAACAACATTACACCCCTATTATGTGTGTGTTAAATGTAAAGTATACACACACACTCCCCTCGACAGGAAAGGAAAGTCATTCCGCCACAATCCAGTGGTCGAGGCATGTGTGCAAGCCTCTAAACGTTCCCCTTAGGCAAGTAGACACACAAAGGTACAGTTCCTGTATTGTCTTTTTTTTCTCTCTCTCTTTCCGGAAATAATTAACCCCTCCTTCGCCCCCCAGGACTGAATGTGTGGTCTGATAAGAGGTGGAGCACCTGTGCTGATTGATGGGAGCTGTCTCCGCTACCTTTTTACGACATGGTTTTCCACACCGGAGGCTACTGCCTTTGCTTTGACATTATTTCTCGCTTCAGCTCTTCCTTCATTGTTTATTTTAGGATTTTAGAAATTTAGAGATGTCGTAACTACCAGGACACAAAGCAGTGTAGGTATCTCCTGGGAAGCTAGCAGGTATGGACAACTTCAAGATGGTGGGCCCCTCAATGAGGCTAATGTAGCAACGCAACACCTGGAACGTACACACACACACACACACACAGACACACATACACACAGGCTGCATTGTCTGTCAGCACAGTGAAGAGAAAGGGAAGGCACTGCTTCATAGAAAGATGACACTCATACAGACGCATGGATGTGTGTGAGTGTGTGTTACACTACAAGGAGACGGAAGGAGAGATGGAAGGAGGTAAAATAAGTACAGAGGAGAGGAAAGGAAAGGAATCTCTCCAAATGGTACGTCTGATTAAAGAAAGCACACGTGTTAGTTCCTTCATTATTTTCTTATCTCTGCTGTGTTCATCTGTCCCCCTCCATCAACTCCTCCCCTTCCTGCTGCTCCTTCGTTTCACTCTTTCACCTTCCCTTCAGCTTTGCCTTCTCCTTCCCCCACACATCTTCACACCCGCTCCCACCCTGCTGACCCTGCTGACCTAACCCTGACCCTTCCCAAACCTGTTGACACCTCTGGCATGCCTGATTTTTCATGGGAACCTGTGTCATGTACACACACGTGCAAACAGGCACACACACACACAGTAAACCTAAAGGAACTTTATACACACTTGAGAAAATACAGAGTTGCACCTTAATAAATGCATGTATAATACCGTGCACAAATCAAGAGGCCTCGACACACACTTACACACACATCTTGCTCCACTTGAGTCCAGGGATGCATGCTGGGTTGAAGAGTTGAAACACTTCACTGCAGATTTTTCCTCTCTGCAAAGTTTCATCCCCCTCTGCACCACAGGAGGGGGCGGGAAGCCTCTCTATCTCACACTCACACGCACAGACACACACTTTTGCTCTATTTCTATCAAACAGCTTTCTCCTCTTCCCTCCCTCCCTCCATCATCACTATCATTTTGCCTCTCTTCTGCTGAAGCACATCTCCATTTCAAAACCCATCTCTCTCTCTTTCTCTGACAGCTATTACAAGTGTCTATCAGGTGTGATAGATTCAGGCTGTCCACTCCTTGCTATCTCTTCGTCCTCATTCGCACCGTCTTGGCTGGCAATAATTAGTCTTGCAGCCTGAGTGTCTGCGGCAAAACGCAGCAAGCAATTCTCACCAACGTCCCCCAGACGTCTGCTCGCCCGTCTGTCTGTCAGCCAAGCAGCGATGCTGGCAAAGTGGCAAGGTTTACGATTTTTTTACGTGAATGATCTTATGAATTTACTTCTGCAGAGAGGCACATTCGGCTGCAAGTCTACTCTAGCCATCTCCTCCCCGTCGCGTTCTGCACAACGGGATAGGTGGACTAAATGAAATGACTGCCATTTCGGAGGCACGCACTCAGCACGCATGCAGACCAACAGGCACACACACAGACACACACACACACAGCCAAATCACATTATCTCTGCTGCCTTTCTTATCCCTCCTTTTTTCCTCTCCTCTTTCCTCGGTATCCTCCTCACGCAGTCAAATCCCAGGACTTTTCTCCCCTTTTTTGTCTCTCCCTCTTTTCTGATGTCCGTGTCCTTTCACATTCAAATCCCTCCTTAGCTTTTTTACAATGACAAAAGAGCAGCTCTATGAACTGGCTCCTGCTGGCGTCCATGGCAACAGCCCCTCCAGTTCGCCCACCCCTTCACCCCTCATCAAGGCATTCCATGAACCCCATCCGACCCCTTTAACCCACTGGCTACCCCTTATCTTCAAAATCTTCTTAGGTGGAGGTCTAGTGACCCTCCAAGTAGACCTTCCCTCTACTTTGCTCTGGCTTCTAGAGATTCATCTTGAGAATTTAATACTAAATCATCTGAACATATAAACTAAGGCTGCAACTAATGATTATTTTCATTATCGATTAATCTGCCGATACTTTTTTCAATTAATTGTTTAGTCTATGGCTTGACAAAAAACAGTGAAAAAATACCCATCACAACAACAAAGTGACATCTTCAGATGTTTTGTTTTGTTCAACCAACAGTCCAACACCCAAAGATATTCAGTTTACAATCATATAAAACAGAGAAAAGCAGCAAATCCTCACATTGAAAGCTGGAACCAGAGAACCAGAAAACATTTGACATTCTTTTCATTATTTCTTACTTGAAAAATGACTGAAAAGATCACTTTATTATCAAAAATGTAATTTAATTGAATCGTTACAGTTCTAATATACACATTTGCATTATAAGTGACACTTTTCCCAGAAAAGTGAGCAGACAGGAGCCTCAGTTCCTTGCACAAAAACACATTGAAGGATGATGTAAGGCTGATGCAGGAATCAAATCTGTGACTTTTTAGATCTAATATAAAAGCACCAAAACTACTCTAAGCAATATATACAGCAGGTGCAACATTATCTAGTTAACATGCATCCTAATTGAAAATGGTAACAAATCTGCAGCTTCACAGAATTAGACAAGAAATTCCTTTATGCATTTCATGATTTTGTTTTTATTTTAATTGGGAAATCGCATCACTATTTTTCGTCAGTGTCTAGTCTCTTAACCAATATATTTTTTATTTTATTAAGTGGTTTTAGTCAGTGTTTTTCCTCCTTTTTCCTACTGCATCCCATCAATGCTGGCTCAGATTCCTCTAAGCCTCCTGCCGTACACCGGACAGTCCACTGAGACCTGAGGCACAAGCTGGCACAGGCAGCAGCTCTTCCCAGCCTCTTATCAGACAGGTGTGAGATTGAGCGGTGGAGCGACAAGGTATTTTCTGGCACATCAGCCAAGGCAAATAACAGTCCACAGACACACATACACTCACAACCACCAACACACTCAAACCTTCAAGATTAACACCAGCCTACGGCAGGCTAATAAAAGTCATTGTGTGAAGGCCGTATATTCTGCCCAACTGCCCCCCGGGCACACCACCGGCCGACACACTGCGTTTGTTTAGAGTTCAGTTCCATTGCCATCGCCAGTCACACACACACACACACACACTCTATGCCATTAATCCTCCAGCTGACACTTTTATACTTTTACAGCCGTACAGCCTACTGTGTAGATAGCACAGTATTACAGATAGGTAATAAGCCAGCAACTCCTTGACATTTTCACCATCACACACAGAATCACACACTGACATATAACTACCAACAGTCTACTGAAAACTATGATCTTAATTAGCAGTCTATAATCACCACGACTGTTAATGAAATAAAGGCAATTGCTACTCTGTTTAACATAAGCTGACTCTGTACCTTATTAAAGAAGGTACAGCATACAGGTGGAAATTTGATTAAGAGTAGAAATCATGCAGCAAATAAATATAGAAATGTGCCAAGAGAGCAAATATGTTCCTACTGTACCCAAAAACTCTTTGAGAAATAAAACGTGTCTTTTGTTGACAAGCATCCATCCTTTTTGAGCATGAAAGACTCATCCTTGACACATAAGGTAGCCTTTCTTTATTTAACCACTCAGCTGTTTTGAAGTTTGCCTCCATGCTGATCTGAGCATTTTTTGAAGAACAGAGTTTGGCAGGGAGTACACGAAAGTACAGCCAAACCATGAGGTGACTTTTGTCAGCCTGCGTTCCAATGTGCCTGGTGCCACGCTTCTTCCACATTATATGCAAAGAGGGGCCTGAACAGACCACAGAGCAGAGAATATCTATGTTAAAGACACACATACACACACACCTTCTGTGTTTGGTAGCATTGTTATTCAGCTCAGTCAGAGTATTTTAATCACTGTGCAAACGGAGACTGTAAACGGTGTCTGGACAAGGTAAACACTCCCATAGATACTGACGTGGCTACAAGGACAACAATAGGCCTGTTGTGGAGGCCTTAACTGGTGTGCTCGCTCTACTTCTACTGTTACAGCAGCCACAGGTAAACAAACTAGCAAGGCCACCAGGAGTGCAGGCGTGGGCTCTATAGAGACAACATCGATATGCAATCTGATGAATCTACAGCAATTACAGCTCCCACACACACAGGGAGCGGTGCGGCCGAGACTGCAGGGCAGAAAGGGGGGTGGAAATCCTAAACATCTCTGTAGGGGGGTGTTATTAGGACAGAGAGGGTGGGACCAGCCAATCTGTCTCTCTACATCGACGCCCTACAGGTGACACCAGTGCAGCCCATCAGGAGACCACAACAAACTGGAGCTGCGAACACGCTGATTCAATCACACACAGCTGCGTACAAATCTGTGTTTGCCATGTGCAGCAGAGAAAGTGATTCGGGATCAGATAAGCAGGCCAGGTTCTCTGCGCCCCCTGTTGATCCCTCATCATGTGACCCCACAGGTCTAGCGACTTAATCTCCAGTCACATGACTTCACCGCTTCACCAGAGAAGTCAAATATGCACAAATCCTCTTAAACCTTTCCTGGAGGATTGTATAACTCTGGAAAACTCTCCCTGTCTCCCTCCCTCTGTCCTCTCTGTGGCCATGTAGCGTAGCGTCCGGCCCTATGGGGCTCTGAACCCACCGGCTTGGAGCCAAACAGTCTGCGACAGAACAACAAAAACATCAACAGGAGAGGCGAGCTCAGGCGGCCTCTCATCAAGGTAGCTAAGAATGATACTTGACCTCTAGGGCAAAGGGCAAGACAAGGTACAGTGAACAGAGTGTATGTGTGTGTGTAGAGAAAGAGAGATGGGGGAGTTGGCTTAAAAAAGTGATGCTCTGTTGTTGGCCTAACTTACAATTAGCATGCATTTTAAAGCCCGAGAACAAAAGGCTTTGGAATGTGAGTTACCATCCATCACATAATTAGCTAGTCTCTGACCAGACTGAGAGGCTGGAGACAGAAAATGGAGAAGCTTCAAAAGAAAATTTTTAAAACAATAAAGCTGTCTGCACTATAGAAGAGGACTGCCTTTCACAAAAGGTTTCTCAAAAGTTTTTTGTTTTGCCAATAAAAAATATGGCTTTCAAATATTTAAAATGACAAACTTTGCAGAAAACGCAGCACAGGCAGAAACAAAGCAAAGCCCTGAACTCTGTATCTTAATTTCTCCCTTTCCCTCCCTCTTTGTGCTTCTTCCCAGGCAAGCAGGGCATGAGAGAAATGCCAGCATAAACACTGTCCCACCCTCCTTCACAGATCCCACTTGTCCTCCCACACGGGGTCACAAACCTGCCTTTAACACTCAAGTATACCACAGACATCGGCAAGAGAAATACAACAAAAACGTGTGAGTCACACGCCACACTGTGAGGAAAACAAAAGGGTTGCCATGCCGGGGTTAGTTGTTCCCCTTCTGTTTATTTATTTGAATCCCCCCTAAAATCTTACACGAACTCCATTGTTTTTACTTGTTAGATTTTTCATGAAGTTTAAATGGATAGAAGGGCTCAAAAAAACAGTTTTCTCTGCGAGAAATTTCAAATACTTTCAAATACTAACTTGTAAGTGTGCAAGTAACAGTGGAAACAACTTCAAATCAGAAAATTCATTCCCATGTTATTTTGTTACTGTTATAACTTCAGTGGATGAAACTGTTGAAATCTAAATATCCCTGTTTTGCTGGAGGCCAAATCGTGGATTTTTATCCATTGATGTTTAAGTTAGATAAGGACAAGAATTCTACGGAAAGGATGCAAAAGTTAACCAAAACTCTAAAAGTCAGGTTTAAGGGGGGGATACAAACTTGACAGATCTACACCTGCTCTCTAAAAACAAACCAAACAAATGTTTTTTTCCCCTGCTCCACCTCCCAGGCCCTTCTTTTCTGTGACTTTCCTTCCCCTGCTGTTTACCTTCAGGTTCCAGAGTGGCCTCCTCCTCCTTGGTGGCGGTGAGTGGCGGCCGGGCCACGCTGACGGTCAGCAGGGACAGCAGGACGGCGGCCAGCAGCCAGGCCCACGAGGCCATCCCGTTAGTGGGGGCCAGCGCTCCCCATACCCCCCTTCTCCACCTCCCCCTGGACACTGATCCCATCTGAGGGAGTCCGCCCAACCATCAACTGCTGCCGGGTCGGCCTGTCACTCAGTGGAATTCACCCAATCACCTGGGCTGAGAGGTGAATGAGAGAGAGAGAGAGAGAGAGAGAGAGAGAGAGAGAGAGAGAGAGAGAGAGAGAGAGAGAAGGAGGAAGGGAAGGTGGTGGCAGAGTGATGATTGAAGTGTGAACAGAAAGGGAGTGAGAAGAGAAAAAATAGAGAAAATATGTTAGTGTGGAATAATAACTCATACTTCAAAGACTTTGTTTCTGCACCATTTTTCCTCTGACTTTTTTTTTTTTGACAAAGTGAGACAGAAGAATGAAGCGAGAGAAAGCAACAGAGACACAGTGTTTCAAAATGCTGTCAAACAAGCCATGCCACAGACATACCGAAGCTGTGAGGCACCAGCAGTCAACACACAACCAACCTGCATCTACCTTTACTTCTCATCTATAATCATATGCAATGAAATATGTTTTAGAGAAGCCAATTAAAATACATTGTAGCTCTGTAAGTCTTAGTATTCACAGTCTAACCAGTTTGGTGTTTCCCTGAGTCAGTCACACAACTGCAATATAGCTGAAAGATCAGACTTTTTGTGCCTTTATTAAAATGGAATTTCACACAAATCTGATGTGGAGAAATGTTTACTCTCCACATATTCTCCTCTATCGTTTTACCATGCTGCTTCTATTTTTCCCAACAAATTAATAATTAAATATATTCTTAACTGATGAGTCACAATATGTTTTGAAAATATCTCTGGCACAGGACAGACAACACATCAGCCAATATGGCACCAATTAGGTTTAGTTGGACATCGTTTATTCCCGTGCGCAAACAGATGCGCCAAACCTGTTGCCCATGCTGCTGCATCTGTGTTAATTTTATTCGTAAGGGGCTCTTATTGCGTCTCCGTGACTTGATTATGAAACCAGTAAGGCTTTAATTGAAATGCAATATTGCAATATTGGGACACACACACACACCAATCTGTTTAACCAGACATCTGCGGTTCAACCGCGCTGAAGTGTCTCTGGAGGTTTGGTGAAGTCACGCTTCCCTGCGCTCCTTCTGCTCCAGCTGGACGGATCGATTGGTTTAACCCGCAAAGACACATGTAGTTTGACTTTTAGAGAGCCAACCTGAAAACGTGCAACCAGATTTATCTTTGATTCGCCCCTCGGGGGCCGCACGGTGGACGCGCACATGCTGTCTGGATGATTTGTGAATTTATCCCGCCATCCTAACTTTATTAGAGAAATGCACCGATTTGATTTGTGCAATTAAAGCGAATAATTCTGCATCGTTACAGCTCAGGCGTATGAATTATTAATGAACTGTAAACCAATCAGTGCACCAATCAAACACCGGGCTTCCCGCTGTCTAAAAACTTCAGCAGGACGAATAGAGACCAGAATTACCCAGAAACCTCCATTCGTTTTACTTCATTTAAAAATGTGTAATGTCTGGAGCACGATAAAGAAAATTATTATTATTATTCTGCAGTTATCAAATGTAACCACACTTAAAGAACCGAAAGGGTGAAAGGAAAAAATAAAATCTGAAAACACACAAAACTAAACTGAAAAAAAAAAGATTTTAAGAGTTGATCTAATGTGCTCTCCATGAAAAATCTTGTTCTTTATGCATGTTGCTGACGACATGACATTTGGACACATGAGGGACTTTTCTCCATACATGACCACAGCCTTCATTTAAACCGGGCTTTGAATGAAATGTCTTGGCATTGATTGAATTCCTATTGAAATTCAAATCAGTTGGCTTTGCCACAATGGGGGCTCATTTGGAGCTGCTCAGTGATTTAGGGCTCCGGCACCAAGCAGTGAAAAAACAACTGCGGTCACGGGATAATTGGCACCATAAATGCAATGTAGAAAATTAAGCAAAGTAATAAATAACCAGGACACTTGTTAATGGGCCTTAAAGTGATGATGCAAGGTGCTGTATAGTTCTAAAATAAACAAGGATATGTTTCACTGAATTAACTTTAGTGAAGGATAGCAGAACACAACATATAAATAACGTGCATTGCATTATTTTGTTGGGTGTAAATTTAAGAAAATCTCAAATAACAAACTTTATGGAGAACTTTGAATATTTTATAGACTTCTGAAAAGTCTCGAAAAAGGAATTACTGGCTAGAAAACGCTGTAAATTGAACTATAAGAAGAAAAGTGTTCTCTTTTTTTGTCATGCAGCCGTAAGAAAACCAAATAGTACAAACCAAGAAAAAAGCGCAAAGCATTTCTACTCTCACGAAGCCTGTTTAACATGACAGCCGAAACCTTGACAGATGAGACTCTGAGGAAGCTTTAGACGTAAACAGAAAATATTTACCAGGGAGGAATAAAATCGTGGAGATCTCTGTTTTGGCATGCACAGATAAGGGAGGAGAGAGCATGAGCTGAATCCAAAGGGAGGAATGTCTCCAACTCCTCAATGCACCAAAAAAAAAAAAATCTGCGAGGCGCTGCCTTTTTCAGTTTACTATTCCACAGTCAGCCGGCATCAACTCAGATCAGAAGATATATTCCAAACGCGACTGGCAGCGTAGTCCAATGCCATGCAAAGAAATCCGAGTTTACACGCGTTATCCTTCCAAAACAGCCCGGAAAACCATACCGCTGTCCCCCCCCGAAACTTTCCTCCCCCGTCACCAAGTTTCTTCTAGGGCGCAAAACATGCCCAGTGTTCCCGAGCAGCGCACTTGTCAACTAAATAGAAAGTTTGCAGCTACAAAGGGAGGTGGAACGGGGTGTAAAAGGTAGGCTACAAGTGGATAGTTGTCCGATGCAAAATGTCATAAAATCCATCAATGTGCGTTCCCCTAGTGAAAAGAGCGTCTTTCGCGTCTGTTTCTATTTTTCCGCCGACAGTCCTCGCACTGTTTCTCAGACGCTTTGTCAGGTTTACAAGCTTTTTTCTCCTCCTTGCGTCTCTACACACTGCCCTCCTCCTTCACTCCAGTGGGTGTCATTCCCCCCGCGAGCACCCCCGGTGTAATTCGAGCCGCTTCCTGGCCGCAGTGTCTTTGGGCCCTGCCTTCCTCCGCCCATCAAACTGCAGCGCTGCTTGTCTGCTGCCTGCCTGCCCGCCCTGCGCTCAACTTGCTCAAACTGGGTCCAATGCGAGGGCCCCTGCTCCGCTCCGGAGCTGTCAGACCGCAGTAACAACGCCCCTCAGTGGCCGAGGCATGACATCTGCGGGAGGAGACGCACAGAACACACCACACACACACACACACACACACACACACACACACAGACCCACAAAGCATCCATACAGTAGGCCTATATTTCAGAATATTTAGATGTTGCAGTGGTGGAAGAAGTATTCAGAAGTAAAAGTAGAATGTAAAATATCGTCCTGCATTTAAATACTAAAGTTTTATCAGCAAACTGAACTTTGCATAGAAAACATATAATCAGCTTCTAAAATATGAAATACTGTAAGTGAAGTACTAGAACATCAAAATTGTTCTTAGATAAAGTATCTGAGTGAATATTTTCCACCACTGAGATGCTGCATGAGGTTTGACCAATACGATTTCAGAATCAGAATCAGAAATACTTTATTGATCCCCGAAGGGAAACTCTTTGTTACAGCAGCTCGCCTTCACGTCAGTGCACACAGGAGAAAGTACTAGCAAAAAAATATAATACAATACACTATAAAAACAGGTCAGAAAATAAATTACGTACCAGGTGGGTATAAGTATAAAATAAAATAAGTGTGAAGTACCAAGTGGGTTTACCGGTTGATGATGATAATGCGGTATAATAATACAATGTAATAATATAAGTAATTTATGTAGCACCTTTACAGAAAGTCAGCTCGTGTCTTGCTCAAGGACACTTTGGCAAGCCCACTAACTACTAACATGTCATCTGCCACACGCTTTTACAAGAAGGGCAGCTGGTCAGTGAACTCTGTCTTTTTTTATAGCAATATGCACATGGAAATGCATCAAAATGTAAAAAAATGAAAGCAAGGTGTCATATATTTAGTATTTGTATTTAATGTGGAATAATGCCTTTGCATGATGGGGAATATACACATTTGGATAAAGAGTGACTTACACACAGTGGCGCAATGTCAGATTTTGAGGAACTTGTACTTTACTTGGGTGTTTCCGTTTGATGCTACTTTACTTCTACAGGTTCCAGGTCTTCTGCAGGTTAATTTGACACACAACACATGTGATCAGCTTATAAAGTATGATATAGTACCTAACAGTAGATTAAATAGTCTTGACCAGTTACACCCTTAAAATGCTGCCTACATTCTAATGCATCAGTGATAATAATCCAATAATATAATATAATAATATAGCACTACAAAACACTGAAAGTGGCCCTATGTCAGCATAATGAGTACTTTTAATTTTGGTACTTTCTATAAATTTTTCTGTCAATACTTTCATACTGCAGATGAAAGTTTTGAATGTAGGACTTTTGCTTGTAATGGAGTATTTTTACAACATGGTATTGTTATTTTATCTTACGTTTGGATCTGAATACTTCTTCACCACTGCTTACACATGAACAGTATATATTCATTAAATATCAAATAACAAACATTATATTATATGCATCCAGTATTGCAAAGTAGATTACAATGACAACATGAAAGCAAAGAGCAAAGAAAAGAAAAAAGCTAAGGTTAAAGAGAGAGGTAGACAGATTTTTTTCTATGATACGGTGCAGTGTTGCAGAATTAGGAGTAACTGAAGTTCATAACTTTTCTACAAATGAACAGATCAGTCCATACCCAGAGAGAGACTGAAGGCTGGCCCCCTGTAGCTCGTCCCCCACTGCTTCAAGCTGTCTCCTGCATTGGTTCAGGCGTTCAAGTGCTCTGAAAGAGACACAGGGGAGGGTGGAAGACTCTAATCTCCGCAGACTTTTTATTTTTGTCTCACTTCCACTGCTGAAGCCCTCTTTTTTTAAACAAGGGAGGGAAAACTCTTCCATTCATTTTGAAAAGAGGCACTAACAAGGCTTTTTTTTTTAGAGGCAAAGGTTTGGCCTGTGAATGGAGAGTTCTACGTCTGTTTTTCTCTCCTCTCCCATCTCTGCCTCCACCAGTAAAGCCATCAGATAACAGTGGATCTGACAGGTTGGCCAGAAATAAAGAGGGAGCGAGAGGTGAGGAAGGAGAGTTTGACTCATTTTTCAAGAGAGGCACAAAATACCCCCCACTGTTTCTCCCTCTCTGTGTGTCTCTTTCCTCCCACTGCATAAGTCTATTTACAATCGCCCAATTTATTTTCTACTGCTCAGGCATCCCACATTTGAAAGAAACCTCATCAAGCAGTCTCATGGGTCTTTGACTGAGAACTGGATGGACTCAATGCCCTTGCGCTGTGGTATCCGTCAACCTGTCATTGTCCCTCTTCATCTCCAATCTTTTCTTCAGTCCTATTTCTTCCTTAATCCCTCCTGCGCCAGCAGCCACAGCGTTTTGAATTAGGGAACAGAGAAAGAGGAGAAGAAAGTGACAAGCTAATAGCTCGCCATCAGCATCTTAGATGAACATATTGATTCCTTGTCATTGGTGATAGAAATCATCAGAAGGGTAGCTTATTGGAGAAGTTCTTCAATAACCGCGTGTTTTATGGTGCAAATTCCTCTTACTGCTGTGACAATTGAAGCTGACTGATGTCTGAGGCAGAGCCACTCACCGGTCATTAAGCATGCCTCCTACTGCTATGCAAATTTAAGATGCTGTTGAAGTGAGCTAATCAACAACTAGCCTTTACTTCCCTTTGTCCATGGACCGGCTAATTGGTTCACATAAAGTCCCCCTACAATACAAAATGTGTTTTGCTTATTGTTCACTTCACGTGGATGTTTGACCTTCACTGTACGAAATGATGTATGCGCAGAGTTTGACACTAGAAGACTGTTTTCACAGTCATCTGCCGATGAGGGAAAGTTTCTCTGTGCTCACCTTTAAGACGTGTACGTACAAACATGGTTTTGTGACATCACAACTAGTTTGGAAGCCAATCGGGCTCCAGTATGCAACTTGTACAAGTGTGATGTGGAGACTTGAAAAACATACACTTTTCAGTGAAGTAGGGGACATCTTGCATCCAGCAATTAAACTTTTGAAAGGAAAAATATTTGCACATTCAGACACAAATTATTATTCAAAGAAGAGTATTTTTCTATGTATAAACATGTCTGGAGGGGACCTTTATGCCTCATCACTTTATAGTGATAATATTTTACTTGGTGCCAGTCTACCTTTGGCTCTATGGATGGCAATGTCAGTCTGTTGGTTGGTCTGCCAACCACTTTGGTTCAAACTGAAATATCTCAACAACTATTGGACGAATTGAAATGAAATTTTGTACGGACATTCGTGGTGCCCTGAGGATGCATCTTAATGACTTTGGTGATCCCTTGACTTTTCCTCTAGCGCTATAATCAGGTCAAAAGTTGAATTTGTCCAATCCCTTCTTCTGTTTATGAACAAATACCTGTGAAACTAATGTAATTCCCATCAGCCTCAGCCATACGTTGTGTTTAGTGCTCATTAGCAAATGTTAGCATGCTAACACTTTAAACTAAGATAGTGAATATGGAACATTATACCTGCTTAACATCAGCCGCACGCTTAGTCCTGTTTCTTATTCTGATGTTATCAGAATCGGAATCAGAATCAGAAATACTTTATTGATCCCCGACGGGAAACTCTTTCATTACAGCTGCTCATTATCACGTCAGTGCACACAGGTATAGAAGTACTAAGCAAATCAAAATATAATACGCTATAATACAGCTAAGATAAATTAAGTACAAAGTGGATATAAGTATAAAATTAAAATAAGTGTAAAGTACAAAGTGGATTTACCGGTTGATGATAAGTATGTACGGTATAATAATACAATGTGATAATATCAGTAATAAGTAGTAGTGCATGTACTGTCAAGTTAAGTGTAGCTTATTAAGATTATTATGAGACGGTGGCTATTGCTCAGCAGTAATGGAAGTATGCATAAATATCAATAAATTAAACTGAAAACTGCACAGCAGTATTAAACATAGAATACGGCACAATTATTTCAAGTATTGCAGTGATGTTAATGAGCCAATGTCCAGTTTAATGACTTACAGGGAGGAGTTAAAGAGTTTGATGGCCACAGGCAGGAATGACTTCCCGTGGCGCTCTGTGGTGCATTTTGGGGGATGAGTCTTTTGCTGAAGGTACTCCTTTGTTTGACAAGCACGTCATGGAGTGGGTGGGAGACACTGTCCAAGATGGCGTGTAGTTTGGCCAGCATCCTCCTCTCTGACACCACCGACAGAGAGTCCAGCTCCACCCCCACAATGTCACAGGCCTTACGGATCAGTTTGAAGTTATGAAGGTGTTTCTAACTTTTCTATTCCAGCTCACGGAGGGTCATGTCTCAGACAAGTCTATTTTAAGCAGCCGCAGTCACCGCAACAATCGTTCTCAAATCCCAACAGTGCTATATTAGTGATAACATAGGCAATGGTTGTGGTGTACGCCTCTATTGGAGTCAATCAACCATTACACAGTGCTTTTTTACTGCAGTGGCACATAGAGCATCCACTCCCTTACAGTGAACAGAGCCAGAATGACGAAACCCCTCCCTCTGTATCTCTGAATGCTATAGAAGCCTAACAGGGATATTCACTGTTTAGACTCACTGAGTACAAAACAGACTTGTTCTCCTTTGGAAGATCATTCTTTCTTCTTCCTTGAGGGTGCTGCTGTTAATCATGACTGGCAGTGATATGTTATTATAACTTTACTATGCCAAATCCTAGAGAGACCCCTCCTTTTTCTCCCAATATATCACTGACACTGTATAGTTAAAACAACAAATGTGGGTGAGTCATATCCTGTGCAAAATATGAAACAAATGCATAGAGCTGTGTGTGGTGGGGGAGGGGAGAGATTGGCGAGAGAAGTATGAAGTAGACGCACGCCTCAGGGTCTAATTTGAACCATATACTGTAGCTTCTCCGCAGGCCATGTGGCGATGTAAGAGGACCCTGACAGAAAGTACGAGAGGAAAGTTTAGGTGTTAGAGAGAGAGGGGCAGGAGTCAGTAGTAGCAGTACAAGAAATGTATTTGAAAATGGCTAATTATTCTGAGCAAAACCTCTTATTCTCATCATGTGGGCACTCTGGACATCTCCTCCATCTAGGAGGCCAGCTCTTACTGCTGAACCCTCCCACTCCGCCCAACATAAGCAATCTCACACAGCGGAGTCCCTCTGCTTTTAGCTCAGGAGGCATCGCCCCATAAGTCAGCGGGTCTTCCTCCTCACTGTCACTGATACGGCGTAATAACCTCATTCATACAGTCGGGCCTCCGCTGTCCTCTCCTCCCCCTCAGCAGGTAACAGAGAGCAGGGATAAAGGGAGTGGATGGAGGAGGAGTGGAGGCTCAATCATCCAGATTCCTCACATGTTTCCACCTCAGTACTCCAGAGTGTTTGAAATAGCTGGGATGCCTGCAGATTGAGCTTGCAGTGGAGCTCAGCTGAAAGGGGAGCACAAGGAGAAGGGGGGGAAGTTGATGTTTCCAGCTTGAAATTGGGAGTTTGGTAGTTTCAACTCCCGTAAGCTGCAATGGGAAACAGCAAACAGCATCATGTGAAGCAGAAACATGGTGCCCACTGCAGTTTTGCAGTATAACTCCTGATCAAAATGTCTGCTTTCCCTCCCACCTGACTGGCACCATTACTTCTAATAAAAATAACACAGGGCATTTTCCAGGGAGAAACACAGAGAAATGCTGAGTGGAACTGACAACTTTATACCTCGATATAAAATGAAGAATGAATAGATCTTTTTCCAGGCATTTTAACAGAGAAAAGGATTTGTCTCTCCCTCTTCTCCCTCTGTCTTTGTCCATGTCTCTCTTTTTATTTCACCCTTCCTTTCTCCCTTTTTTCCATGGTTCAACAGTCAACACAACACATAAGCATTATGCTCACACACACACACATACATACAAACACATTACACAGCTCATTTGGTTCAGAGAATAGGTCACTTCAGTCATTCTGGATATGACTCATACTTCAGCATGTGCTGACACAAGTTTGGTTTGTTTTTGTCCTCAAGCTAACAGTACATTAAGAATTACCTACAATAGCTCAATATTCCTCTTCAGTCAACCTACACATCCTGACTATGAGTTGTAAGACTTACATCATTGCAAAGCCAGAGATTCATTAGCTCACAGTGACTCAGGGCTCAGTGTTACTACCAGCCGTAAAGAGCTTGGACAGAAAAGATATTTAGTTAGTCCTTGTGTCGCTGTTGAAAGTCTTGAGTAGTGAAAGGTTATTTTTTTAAATCTTACAAAAAGTGAACAAATAGCCACCTATTTGTTACTGATGCTATTTCAAACTCTTCTTAAATCAAGTGACAATAACTATGAAATGTCTTAAAATGAACCTATGGAACACAAGTGACAATTACATAATAATGATAAATGCTAAAACTTAGTATAACAGTACCGCAAGTAGAGAAAATAAGCCATCAAGTCAGTAAACTACCTCATTAATATCCATTTTATAGAAACATCTACCCAAAGTTTGCTAACATTAGCTACCATACTGGTCATACCTGACCAAGTAAGGATGTAGCCACAAAACCTTTGAGCAATGGTACGTTTTTATTGCTTATGATTCATTCTTTTCATTTTTAGGAGCAAGAAAGTGTTATTTCTTCTTTAAACATTACATAATCTTGTTTTAAAGCAAAAGTTTGTCATTTTGGGAAATACACTTATTCGCTTTCTAGCTGAGAGATGAGAAGATTGATACCACTTTTACATCTATATGAAGCTACAGCCAGCAGCTGGCTGGCTTAGTATAAAAACTGGAAACAGGGGTAAACAGCTAGCCTGGTTCTATCCAAAGGTAGCAAAATCTGTCTACCAGCACCTCTAAAGCTCATTAACTAAAACTGAGGTGTATAAATGTCAGTTCGCCATTTTACTGGGGGTTGGGTGCTGGGCTACTTCTTGACGTATTGAACATAGAAATAGGAGAGTGGTGTTGATGTTCTTATCTAACTCTCTGCCAGAAAACAAATAAGACTATTACCCAAAATTTCAATTCCTTTAAAATGCAGGTTCTTAATTTTAAAAAGTCCATATAAAAGTTTGAAAGAATTTACTATCACCATTGAAATAAAACAAATTTCACTTGTTTAACAGTGTGAAAAATAAGACTTAAATGCTTAGTGTTAGATTACTTGTTTGAATGTATACAATTTGCAACCTGGTCCTGCTTCCCTGTTGTCGGAGGGAGTTAGACATTAGCGGTGACTGCAGTGATCCTTGTGGTTCCTCTGACCGGAGCAGCAGGATGTCAGGTTAAACATTACCTGGTGTACAGTGCCGAACTGTTCCCCACAACCACCAGCAGCGCTGAGTGACAACTCACTCGCTTTGTAGTACATATAATCTGCTGCTCTTACCAACAGCACTATCCGCTGCTATGAGAACTGATGCTATCTTTGACGATGTCCTCATGGACTCTCTCTTTAAGGCAGAGGGGTGTCTGAAAGACTTTCACTGCATTTTGAAGACAGGTGTTTTCTATTGTGAGTCTTTACGCCATTTGAAGATGAGCACTGCCTGTAATCTGGCTGATCTTTAGAAAACATTCAATGTCGCAGACAGTGATACAGTAAGGACTAAAGAAGGCTGAAGAAACAAACCAAAAGTATTTAGGGTCTCTCTGGAGTGCCCACCTCAGCGAGAGTCATACATTCCCAGCATACACATAGCTTTCATTGTGATTATAGATTGAGGGAGGCCCAGGGAATAAATCACAAGGTCAGTGAATGGGCTGTCTGACCTTTAACCCCCGGGCCGAGAAAAGACTCTGCTCTGTGTCCTGATGTCATCAGCAAGTCATTACCGCCAAGGCTCTCAACACCTCTACCATCCCACCCTAACTCACACTGCTGAGCTGCTATTGGACAAGCCCCCTGGCCACAGCACCTAAATCACTGTAGAGCGGCAGTTATAGACTTGACCTTGGCTTAGTGCTGTTTTCCATTCCCTGCTCCCACATTTAACTCTGTTTATTGTTTCTCTGTATCCCTACTTACTGCTCTGTCCAGTGGCAGAAGCACAAGAAATAGTAAGTTATGGGAGCAGTAAACAATATTGCTCCAACATGTTTTATTTGGTCCTGTTAGTTACATCTAACAACTGTAGCCTTAGTAGAGTTCCTAATTATTCTGAAAATATGTCCACTGGCATGACTTGTTCTTCTTTGTGCTAATATGGGTATGGGCAACTGTTTATCCATGTTTAGACATGTGTCAGTGGTCCTTTATGGCGAGGCATGTTTGCCCTTGTGTGGTTGACATAGTTTGTTAAAACGAGACTGAGGCATTGAGGCAAAGCATATGTTTTCTTAAGGGGCGATGAGGTGAGCTGAGGTTAACTATTTTGACCGTGAACGCCAATCTGAGGCCTAATTTGAGCTGAGCAGTCTCGTGAGAAGTCACCTCTTCACCAGGGCCCTGACCTTTCACCCCCTCAAGCTGCTTCTGCACTACATCCAGAGAGATAGATAAAGTAAGAAAGGGAAAGTGACTGAGAAATATGTCTTATTAAACATCTCTACACCCTGCATCCTGACAAATAACCCTTATGCACACGTGACAGTACCACAACTATCATAATACAAGTTTTAAAAAGCACAAACTTAGATTTCCACTATTTTTTCTCTGTGTGCACTTGTGCACACAGTTTTCCCCACTGTTTAGGGTTTCCCGTACTCAGTAACAGAGGAGCGACTGTGAGCGAGCTGGCTTGACTCAAGACTTCAGGTTGCAGCATGCCCACCTCCAGAGCACAGACTGACAGATTTACATTGCTGTCTACCACATTGTTCTGCACTTGCAAGTCCTAATCATGCTGTTGAGCAATGGCATCCCTGAAAAACCCATCTCTCAGCGTCTACCAGTTTCTATTTCTCCCGCCCTCTTGCCCACGGCAATGGCAGAAACACTGAGCTGTGCAAAGCAGGGCAGATTAAAAACTCCTACAAGGCCTGTAAAATAACCAAGTACTTATGAAGGCACCTGGATATACTCCTCTGCAGAACTGAATGCCCCTCAAGACAAAAGACCTATTGACTAATTCATTTATATAAAAGATTATGCCTACACCAACCTTGGAGGCTTGCCGGGGAAAAGTCTTTACAATTCTTTCTTCATGTAAACAGACATGTATGCCTGAACATGTGGCGACTAATGTATACTTCATTCTCGTTGAAAAACTGCACCGTACAAATAAATTAATCAAGCTGAGTGCTACACTTACTTTCAAAGCTCTTAGCAGTTTGGGTGCCCCGTTAGTGCATATTCCATCAATCATGGTCAAATCACTCTGGAAAAATGGGACGAGGCCAACATTCAGAACTGTTCCAACAGAGCAGCATTTTAGCAAAGAATGATGGAATTGTAAATGTGGTTTGTGTTGAAAAGTACAGTATGGATAGAGAGCAGCAAAGAAATACATCTGTGAGTTGAAATGTAATGTAATGTCTCTAAGTAAAGGATTTAGTTTAGTTTAGTTTAATTTGTGTCACTTTCTAATGAGATATTATAAGGTGGTTCCCATTTTGTAACTAATGGCATTATTAATGGTTCATAAATCATTTATAAATGCCTTTCAGATTAGTAATAAGCCATTTGAAAGAACACATTTTTGTAAAAAAAAAAAAAAAAAAAAAGTTTAGCAGTTGTATATCCTCTTTCATAATAATTTCCTAATTTCCTTTGTCTTCTTAGTTAGCTACTTAATTAATCACCCCTCCAATTGACTGTTTAACCACTTGGCCTCTGGAAAAGACTTGCACTTTCTAACTTCAGTTATCAGTTATAAATGAAGTAATACGTTACTTATATGAACTTATAACTTCAGTTATAAGTTATAGCTTACAACTGCAGACTTGATTGACTATAGTTTTGGAAGAACCCTTTATTAATGACTACCTCACTTTCTAAAGCCAACAGTTCTGCATTTATAAATGTAAAATGAATAAATGAAATTGCAGAAAGTAAGTGGCTGAATGCACCTTTACAGAGCTAGCTTTAAAAAACAAGTTGTGCAGGAAGAGGACATGCACCAGCAAAATGGATTTTTTTATTACATAGGGCAACACAAAAGTCCTTATTAATGGCTTATTGCTGATCTGTAAACATTATTAAACTATTTATTAATCATTAATAAAGCCATTAGTTACAACTTTTACTTACAACATTTTATATAGATGACATACTGTAAATAAAGTATGTCTCATAGAAAATGGTAATGTTTAGTTTGGGCTATAGTCCCTTTAATAGCATATACACATACATGAATATACACAAACCATGTATAGATAATAGGATAATTCTAAGAGTTTTAACAAAATCATTTTCTTGTATATTTTTAATGTACTGGTTAGTTGCCCCCTACGCATGCTACAGTTGAAAAGGTAAACTGTCAATATAAACAACCTGTAATAAAATGTATGTATTCTTGTAACAAGATGACATGCCTCATCAGCCTGGAAAAGCCACAAATAATCCATCATCCTGTGGTATCGGAGTGTTTCCTGTAATTAAATGTACAAGCAGTGCAGTGCATCAGTGTGGGAAAACCTCAGCTTGTATTTACTGTAACAGTGAAAGTCAAGGAGACACACCTTGTAAACTGATCCCTGAGAATCCTGATGTTCACACTGAACGCCACTCCCCTGTCTCTTCCCCCGGCTGCACAGCTAAGCTTGGGTAAAGTTGTAGGAGAACGCTCCCCCACTCCAAACACACACAAACACCCATCTCAGCCCCGGCCCGGCCTCTCTCTCCCTTGCCTGTGCTACCCAGCACGAGCTGTCACTCCTTTAGTATGTCACCGTAATTCACAGTGACAACAAACAACTGGCCATGCTACACACTACTAGCTGTGTGTGTGTGTGTGTATGTGTGTGTGTGTGTTGGGGGGGGGGGCAGAGAGAACAGAAAGAGAGCATAGGGTAGAAAGACTACAAGGAAAGGGTCAAAGGGGAGGGGAAGCTATTGTCATGTATATAAACCCATTATCTGTCATATTTGTTCAAAATCCATTTTAATATTTCCTTCCACATTATGATGTCCTGCTGCGTTGCTGCAGTGGAAGAGTAATCTGTTGTTATTCCAAAAAACCACAATGAGGCCGACAATCAATATAGTCCTGTCAGAGGGGTTGATAGGTAGAGGAATAGTAGGCTGGTGACCTCTGACCCCGAAGCATAGGAAAAAGACAGAGGTGGAGTGAGTGGGGGGGCAGTTTGAGTTTCACACCCCTTCTCAAATGCAACGCTTAGTTCGAGGTTTTGTACAAGTGTGAGGGCATTTTCTTTCCCTGAGAGACCTTAAGTACTTAAAAAGTGGACAAAAAAGCCAGGGAGGGAAATGGAGGGAAATAGGAGCAAAGGGAAGAATACCAATAAGTAGAGAAATAGGAATGAAATGGAAACAGGAGGTTAGGGGGAAGGCTAGGCGAAAAGAGAGGGAGAAAGAGAAAAAAGGAACATGACACAAGGTTCAGCTGAAGACAAGGCATAAATCAAAGATGGCGTGAAAACATGGCACCTTTGGGCTCTCTGTTTTGCTTTTCAACCGAGGAGCCAAAATGTTCTCTAGCAGAGCACAGCCACTTCTGAGGCTTGATGTGCTAATAGTACTAATCAGTTGTTGTTCATCTAGCATTACTCAGAAGAGATAATCAATCACTTTGTAAACATTAACCAGGGTGCAGAGAGCTGGACGGTGAGAAACTCTTTCAGGGAAAGAGAAGGAATTCACTCACACACGGCATGACAAACAGGGCAACTTCTCAACCAAATTACCCAGAACTGCAAACAGTGACTGGAGAAAGTCCTTACTGTTTCTATCAGTTTAAAAGGAAGTTCCCACAGAATGTGAGGAAATTACCAAATATTTACAAGGTGTGTAACATGTTTTGGTCATGCAACCCTTATCTGTTCAGTTTCTCAAGTATATTCAGTGAATATGATGGCATGAATTTCAGATGTCACAGTAAAACATATTTATTTGAACAAGACTTTTGACTCCACTATTTATTAAAAAAACATTTCGCTTAAACAAATAAAGCATTGTGATATAGTAGTTCTTAGACTCCAATACTATAAAGAGTTTCCCCTCAGGGATCAATAAAGTATTTCTGATTTTGATTCTAATAATAATAACATTTTCATTTAATCAAATGTGTTTTCCTTTATTTTTCCGGTTATTCTGCCTTGATTCAAACATGTTTTCACAAAACGTCCTAAAATTGAAACATAATTTATTTTTTAAGCTCAGGCAGATTTTTTCACTTCTTATAAGAGCAACAAGTTCTTAAGAAATTGATGATTTGTTAAGATTGGATGTCTTGTAAATTCTAACATTTTTATGCACTAAAAAGAAATGATCTTTACCAATGATAACTCATTCAGTGGTAAACTTCCTCCTCAGTATGCTCTTACAGCAGTTGTGCATGGGGTGGTGGCATGTGTGCCATGTGTATTTCTTTGGATGTCCTCTGTTTCCGACCATCACAGTTCCCAGTCAGTCTAGACAGGGAACTTGTTTATTCAACTGCAACAGCACAGAGATGCATACAAGCAAATTCTCCCATCTGTAACATTTTTTCCTGTGGTCAGCAGTGACAGTCAGCTGCCCACAATGATTTTGAATAGAAAGGATGTTTAGAGCTGTTTAGATGTGGTTATTGTTATTGATTTGTGGAACATCAGATATGTACTTCCTTTAAGACAAGTGTCTGTGTGCCAGTTTGTATGTGTGCACAGTCTGTATGTTCATAACTGACAGTGTATATTATGCATGCTACACAGTAGAGTTCTGCTGAAACTGAAGAGATTGCACAATAGAGAAGTTAAAAAAAGAAACAGAGTATAGTATATTTTAGAGTAAAGTAGGGTAGAATATAGTACAGTAGAGTAGAGCAGAAAGTAGCAGCGTAAATGCAATAAAGTAGAGTCAGTCTAGCATGTAACAGTGCAGAAGAGTAGAGTACAGTAGAGTGCAAAAAGTATAGTAGAGTACAAGACAGCACAATTGAATAGAGTAAGGGAGGGTAGAATAGAGGAGTAGCGCAGAGTAGAATCAAGTAAATAAGTAAGTACAGTAGTAAGGAATAAAGTGCGGGTGTGAGTAAAGAAGGCGGTAAAGTAGAGTAGAGTACAGTACAGTACAGTAGTAAAGAATAAAGTGTGGGAGGGTGGGTGTGCGTAAAGAGGGCAGAAAAGTAAAGTAGAGTAGAATACAGTAGAGTAGAGAAGAGTAAGCTAGTATACAGTAAAGTAGTACACAGTGGAGTAGAGTAGTGTACAGTAGAGTAGAGTAGAATAGTACACAGTAGAGTAGAGTAGAGTAGTATACAGTATAGTAGAGTAGTGTACAGTAGAGTAGAGTAGTGTACAGTAGAGTAGAGTAGTATACAGTATAGTAGAGTAGTGTACAGTAGAGTAGAGTAGTGTACAGTAGAGTAGAGTAGTATACAGTATAGTAGAGTAGTGTACAGTATAGTAGAGTAGTGTACAGTAGAGTAGTGTACAGTATAGTAGAGTAGTGTACAGTATAGTAGAGTAGTGTATAGTAGAGTAGTGTACAGTATAGTAGAGTAGTGTACAGTATAGTAGAGTAGTGTATAGTAGAGTAGTGTACAGTAGAGTAGAGTAGTATACAGTATAGTAGAGTAGTGTACAGTATAGTAGAGTAGTGTACAGTATAATAGAGTAGTGTACAGTAGAGTAGTGTACAGTAGAGTAGAGTAGTATACAGTATAGTAGAGTAGTGTACAGTATAGTAGAGTAGTGTACAGTATAATAGAGTAGTGTACAGTAGAGTAGTGTACAGTAGAGTAGAGTAGTATACAGTATAGTAGAGTAGTGTACAGTAGAGTAGTGTACAGTAGAGTAGAGTAGTATACAGTATAGTAGAGTAGTGTACAGTAGAGTAGTGTACAGTAGAGTAGAGTAGTTCACAGTATAGTAGAGTAGTGTACAGTAGAGTAGTGTACAGTAGAGTAGAGTAGTATACAGTATAATAGAGTAGTGTACAGTAGAGTAGTGTACAGTAGAGTAGAGTAGTTCACAGTATAGTAGTGTAGAGTAGAGTAGAGTATAGTAGAGTAGAGTAGTATACAGTATAGTAGAGTAGTTCACAGTAGAGTAGAGTAGTGTACAGTAGAGTAGAGTAGAGTAGTTCACAGTAGAGTAGAGTAGTGTACAGTAGAGTAGTTCACAGTATAGTAGAGTAGTGTAGAGTAGAGTAGAGTATAGTAGAGTATAGTAGAGTAGAGTAGTATACAGTATAGTAGAGTAGTTCACAGTAGAGTAGAGTAGTGTACAGTAGAGTAGAGTAGAGTAGTTCACAGTAGAGTAGAGTAGTGTACAGTAGAGTAGTTCACAGTAGAGTAGAGTAGTGTAGAGTGGGCCATGTCTCTATTATTCCCAGAAGTCAGTGGATCACGCAGTCTTCAGAGAAAACAAACAGAGAACACATTGATGACAGATGAGTTGATTTAATTTCTTCTGCCTCACGCTAGAA
Organism: Siniperca chuatsi; assembly: GCF_020085105.1. Taxonomy (NCBI): domain Eukaryota; kingdom Metazoa; phylum Chordata; class Actinopteri; order Centrarchiformes; family Sinipercidae; genus Siniperca; species Siniperca chuatsi. The sequence goes on from NC_058052.1 coordinate 9,062,003, forward strand.
GATGGACAGCGAGCGAGCAGCCACCATCTGGGTGTCAGGCTGCTTGTCTGTCTGCCTATGGTGTGGGGGTCTGTCGGGGGGTGTCGGGCCATGTGTCCCCTCTGAGGGGGGCACAGGGGTCCTGGTGGGTCTTGTAGCCTGTGACCATGATGCCTGTTCCCGTGACCCAGAGCACCACCCCTCACCCCAAACGAGACGCACGCATCCAAACACACATGCGCACAATACCAGGTCAATGGCCACTTTGGCCACCCAATCCATTAACACTCTGTTAGCTTTTATATGAGCTTACAATGTCATGAAAAGCACATGTCCAAAGGTTGCAATATAATGGAAAAGCTGGTGACCAGATTCACACTCGGGGTCTGGTAAAAGTTAGCAATGCCAAAATACTGTTCAACCACTAAACAGGACAAAATTAGCAATTTGCTCTGTTCATCAATGCTCCCTTTCTTATTTTACAGCCTTAGTTTGAGGTTTTCAGCTTTTAGAATCCTATAAATCTATGTTAAAACATAATCTTCCCTACCTGCATATGTAGGTCCCATCTTAAAACATAGAAACCCATAATCACTGGTGTTTCAAGCTGGATGAGATGAAGAACTGATTCCATTCTCTCCTGCAAGCAATGAGGCTCTACCAAAGAAAGCCCCAAAACACACCACAGACTTCCCATCCCAAACATACACACATGTAATGCACATTTCAGCAATTAAGACATGTAGAAAAGATGATGCAGCTACAGTTTAATAGGACATCATACTGTATTTTACTGTAAAATCCACTTTACCTTTTTCACCAGAATCACAATAAGAATACAGTCTCAGTCAATGTGTTCTCTCTGTTTTTACAGATTTGTCTGTACATTTTCCGTTGAGGTAGTATTTTTGTGTTTTTGCCAGACTATATAAAATAAAAAAGGGAGTCTGACACAAGCAAGTGAAGGTTAAGGACTATATGAAGTTACAAAAGAAAGCTTAAAACCATTCCACTTCTTAAAAATCAGTAACAATGCCAACAGCACTCTGCACCACTCCAAGACATATATGAAGCAAACAACATGCACAGTACAGTTGTAATTGGGCTTAAGAGTATAAGAGCGGGTGTGGGCCCATCTGCCCCTGGTATCCTGCTGCTGGCGTGGAGTCTGAATAGACCGGCGGCTGAGCTAAGAGAGCTGTGAGCACATGGCCTCCATGGCTAATCTGCTAATGTATTCCAGAGGTCAGGAGGGTTTCGCACCAAATCAATGGAGGGATTTACACAGCTTTCCCCTGGAATGTGCTCCATCCGCACTCTGCTTCGGGGAAAACATCCACCTCTGCTTTGCCAGGCCGTCCAATTTTCCGCAGCATTTAACCACAAAAGAGGAAGAGCGAATTTGAAACAAAACAGAGAGGTGCAGTGAAGCACTCTCTTACCCATCCCTTCTCTTTTACATGTCCACCACAAGTCAGCAGCTCAGTTTGCTGCAGAGATGTTTTGGTGCCCCTGGCTCTTTGTCCAACCATATGCAACCCCTTTGGTATTTAAGAGTTCACTGACACAGAGATGACTGAGCAGAAAGATAGCACCAAGCTTTTACATACGGGGGGAAAGGTGAAAGGACAGCAGGAAAGGAAGAAATAAAGAATGCATAAGAGCGGGGCGCCCCGGTAGCTCACCCGGAAGAGCATGCACCGCAAGTACAAGGCTGAGTCCTTACCACAGAGGCGGGCCTCGAATCCAACCTGCGGCCCTTTGCTCATGTCATCCCCTCTCTCTCCCACATTTCCTGTATCTCTTCAGCTGCTCCTATCAAATAAATCTGTTATTTGAACTGTGTATCCTCTCTAATCCAAACTGACTATAGAGACGCCTCAGTACCTTAAAGGAAAGTGAAGAAGCAGAGCTTTGATATATCTGTTGGAAACCCAAGACCAACTGAGAAAATCTGTGTACCATCAGTAACTACAGTACGTGTAAGTATGTACAATTTAGTTAGATTGCTATATAGATATTGTGTGACCCTCCTTCATTCCTGCAACACTCCCTCTCTTCCATCAGGCTGTGGCTGTAAATAAAAATGTGTTTGCAGTCAGTTGCCTGGTTAGACAAGTGTTAAAAAACATTCAAGACCCGGTTTCCTATAAAGGCAGAAGTCTTTATATGGTTTTTGGAGATGAGATGACACCCTTAAATGGTATTTCTGTTGCAGAATCAAATATCTAGATGAGGGGTTGTGAGAAATAATTTTTAAAAATGGCATTCAGTTTCAGTCAGTTATTTAAGGTAAATCCTGGGCCTGTAAAACAGAGCCGTGACCCTGAAACAGATGCCTACGGCGATCACTGCACAAAGAAAAAAAGGGGGGGGGGGGGGGCAAATAGTAGGGAGGGAGAGTGGCTCACTCTACAGCCTAGCACTCACAGTTTCTGATATGAGATCATGGGAGATATTTCCATCTCCTTATCTGTAGTGGGTCTGTCTGTGTTTTATGCGAACGTGTCATGTGCGTCAGGTCTTATGTGCGTAGGAATGCACCTGGGTTATGCGGCGCTCGATCCCTCCTCTCCTCTCTGTCTCTGGCTGTTGGACCGGGCCCGGCTCAGGTCATAAATAAGCCCGCCTGGATAGAGGAGGACGCCCGAACCCAGACACAAAGACGCAGAGTACAGGGGCCCTGGCCTTAAATCCAGACAGCCCAGCTTGGACCAAACCAACCTAGACACACACAGAGAGAGAGAGAGAGAGGGAGGGAGAGAGAACCAGGGCAGCTCACTTTCACTGCCCTTAAACTCAATTATAGAGGTCACAGGTCAGCTTCATATAAATGTGTTTCAGTTCCATTCGCTTTGAAAGGGAGATTGATGTTCAGCTCTACAGGGACTTCTTACATTATTATTCTTTCACATATCTGTCTCCCGGTGAGATATGTAACTCCCACATGGAAGGTTGATAAAAGGAAGAGTTGTATGTGAATAGTGGCTTTAGAGTGTATAGATCTCTGGGAGGGATGATCCATAAAGGCAGATACGGATTAAGATCTTTGCCCGATATTGCATTTGTTTTAATCTGACAAGCATAAGCCTCACACTTGACACTCTGCATTACATGTAACATCATCATTTCTCTTAAATCATACAGCAAGTATCACATACTTTTCTGAAACTCTTCAAAACTTATTCTCTCCCCTTCTCTTGTCAAACCTCCCCCTCCCTCTTACTAACTTTGGCCGTCCTTCTCTATCATCGAGCTGATCTGTCTGCGACTGCTCGCTTCACTGCTGCAATGCTACATGATCTGTTTACCAATACTGTACTTAGCTGCCGGGTAGAGGGAGAGAAACGACAAAAGTCTGCTGTGAGGGGATCGGAATTGCCTCACACAGAACCTCAAGTTCAGTATCTGACTACAGCACGCAGACGACTTGGCGGTCTCAGGAGAAGGAACATTTGAACACATAGTAGAATTTATTTGTCATTTAATCTACACAAGAGTAGTTTGAAAGAATTGTTTGACATGCTGGGAAATACGCTTATTTGCTTTCTCGCCTAGAGCTAGATGAGAGGATCATTACCACTCTCATGTCTGTACAGTAAATCTAAAGCCAACGCCAGCGGCTGGTTAGCTTAGCACAAAGACTGGAAACAGGGGGAAACAGCTGGCCTGGCTCTATCCAAAGGTAACAAAATGAAGGAGTTCAGTATATGTATGAACAAATCTCTAACAACAAACCTTCAAACTGAACTTACTATACTGAATCACCATGGTTACTGACCAAATCAGTAGCTTTTAGCAGTGTAGCTCCTCTCACTGGTGACTGAAAACACCTTTTTTTTTTGTTGTTGTTCTTCAGTTTTTGTATGGAATAAACAAATGAGTTACAGTGTTAATTAGTGAGATTTAGAGGTGCTGGAAGATTAATTTTGTTACCTTTGGACATAGCCAGACTAGCTGTTCAACTGTTTCCAGTCTTTGTGCTAAGCTAAGCTAACAAGCTGAATAAGCATATGTCAAACTATTCCTTTAAGCTGTTGCTTTAAGTTGTTCAGTATATGAATTTCTACATTTTAGAGGTTAAACTGAGAGAAGGATGCGCTTTATCCTCCTGTCTGAATCTCCATCCCAACCCACCCACAATTCCCCCTTGCTCATCTTCCCCCCCTCCACATGACTCAGCCCCACCCTGCCTCTTGTCCCGGGCCCCATCCTCCTCATTGACTTGATCTCTCCATTTATCTGCCAGAGAGTTTCCTGTGTACGGGGTGATGGGGGGTCAGCAGTTTGATGAACCCATAAAAGGCCCCCAAGTTAGCCCATGAAGGCCCTGGATGGCCTCTGTCACTCGTTCCCACAGCCCGCCTGTCTGTCAGCCCCTCTGACTGACAAGCCCTGTCACCCCACACCCTGACGCTCACACCCATTCCAACTACATCCACCCCCCCAAAAACCACACACATAAAACAATCATTCAGTCTGGCCTGCCATTCATTAATATGACAGACAAAAGCTTCGACCTCACACTCTTGGCCCTTGTCAGTCCACAAGTGGGGGGTGAGGGGAGGAGAGAGTGTGGGCACGGTGCCCAGTGACTCCACCTCATCCAGTCATGAACAGGGTCTCTTTCTGTCTTTTCCTCTGGCCCTCCACTCTTTGAAAAGGAAGAATACACCATGCTAAATCTGTCCACAAGGGATGGTGGGCGGTGTTAAAAGACTGACACTGATGCCACCCTCCCCCTGGCACAATGACACAGATGCTCCTGGCAGGAGGCTAGGAGCACAGCCCCGTGTCCTACAACATCACAGGATATTTAGTATTTGGTAGCAATTTGGCTACTGAGTATCAGGCTCAGATGTGTTTTTATACTTTTCAGTTGTTATTAACCAACACAAGTTGGTTTCAGTAATGACTCAAGGGACAGATTGAAGATCACACAAGGGAGCTGACATTCCCAACATAGATTCCCTTCTATATTTTGAAACCAGGACATCTCTGTCTGAAGGCAACCCTTTAACTCACCATTTAAACTTTGTGTATTTTCCAGGCCACCCTCTGTGTGTCTGTAAACTTCACAGTATCACCAAGCGCTGTTATTCAAGGAAGAAAGGACATGCATGGGTCAAAGAAATCACTTAGTCTTTTTGGGATTGGAGGTTTGTGAATTGAGATTACTGAAGCATTTATAGTCTCACTGTGCAATGCCAAAACTTTTTCTGGAAATTAACTGTTTTTTGTTTATGGTTAGGTTACCTTATTATAACTGCTGATATTTTCAATCTTACCTTGTTCCCAAAAGGAGACAGTTACCAGAAATGTTCTCTATCTCTCCATCTGTCCAGGTCTGCACCATACACCATGTAGGTTCTTGACCGCAACCCCATATCTCACCCCTACATTGAGGGCTGGGGCTGGGTATCCCAGCCAGCAAAGCCCGGTCCTGTCTCCAGACACACATCAGTGTGATGGAAAGTCGCCTTAACAGGCCAGGAACTCAGCTCACCCTGTCTAAAGCCAGCTGCTTTAAAGAACCAAAGGAGAATTAAGAGGAAACTTATGGGAGGGAGAGAGGAGGCTTTCTGTCAGAAGATGAGATAATCTGAAGGGGCAGCCTCACACACACACTCATACACACACAGGTTAATGCAGTGGAAAAACCACGGCAAGAAAAATGTATTTGGAAGAGTCGCATGGGGTGTTATCTTAAAATGATAATGAATATGTCTTTCCCTGCGAATGAGAGCGAGTTTCAGTGTCTAGTTTGTGATGTTAATTTCCACAGAGACGACAACCTGGTTCCAGTGTGGTGACCAGGGATAATGCAGGTCATGCATGACTGTTTCTGTCTTTTTCTGTCTTTGTATCTCACTCCATCTGTCCGTCTATCCAGCGACACCAGTTATTATTATCATTATTGTTTGTATTGAAAAAAAGGAGTCTATAAAACAAAATGTAAAATACAAAATCTTTAATCTAATTTGCATTCTGCTGCTGTTTTTTTTTAAATTGTTTGTAAGTCCAGGGGGCACAAAAAATCTGTTTGCCTTCATCCATTTCTCAACTTTGTACCACAGCCATACACCCAACCCGACGCTCTTCTCCTCCTCCCTCCTCACTTCTAGCTGCTGTATCCTGTGTGGTGAAGCTGGCACCAGGCTTTGAGAGCTTTCCTGCACAGACGTTTTTGATTCAAGCGCTGAAGTTTCTTGGGTTCTCTACATGTGTGGCGTAGACCATCTTCTTCCCTGCTCTGTTTACTGAACAGTAAAACCCAGCGGCCACAGACCGACGGGGCTCACTCTGAGGCTCCTCATTCCCACCAGAAAGGAACCCATTTCATGAAGAATAATACTAATAATGTGACCAGAGCCCAAAACACTTCCTTTACCGCAGCATTGCAGATCAGGTTTTTGTTATATTATTCTTCATATTGCAGTATTGGCTGCCAGAGTGCCTCATGAACAGTAACCCCAAATAATCTAGTGCTTTTTCAAAGTGATGCACTTGAGAATCTTTCTCAGTCCAAGCTCACACCAACAGTAGCATTTATTCTAACCCCAAACAGGCTGAAACAGTCCCTCTATGCAGGATGCTGGGGTCTGTAAATGAATTAGAACTGCCTTGAAAATATCCTTGGGTGATCAGACGATAGAGGGAACAAAGAGAGAGAGAGACGAGTGAGACGACAAGGACAGGAGACGATGAGAAGCAGAAAATTAGCGAAGAGAAGTATAGGATGTAGTGGGTGAGAGAAATAGAGTGAAAGAGATGAAGAGAGGAAGAAAAAGAGGAAGGAAAGGCCTGGTTTTCTTTTCCCTAACTCTGGATTCCTGGGTAATGACCGGGCTGTAATGGTACTGAGCCTCAATTGGCCAAATGAAACAAGAGGCCCAGCCAGCCCGTTGATGTTTATTTCTCTCCATTTTTCATCTTTTCCTTTTTTTCATTTGTGATAAATATATATATATATATATATATATATATATATATATATATATATATATATACAGAATCTGCATTTAATTTGTATGGCAGCCCACTGTTTTCTTCCCTTTTCTCATCTGCTACCCGCTATTTTTTCTTGCACATTGAGCAAAGTCCTCTGGCAAAAGCAGGGATTTGTGGCTTGCTAACCAGCGGAGGGGATATTTTCTGAGAAATCCCCTCTGCCAGCAGCTTTCTTCATCACGGCTTCATATGCTGACCTGAGCAAACGCCTTTTGAATCACTGCTGAAAGAGACTTTGGTCCATGCTTTCTTTGTTTAGCAGTGACCTAGAGTTGGTAGAACAGTGTCAAAGAAAAGAATTATGAAATATTTCTATTTAATGTAGCTGTATTTTGACTTGAATGAGTGCTGATGTGAAGAAATGGACAGTGAATCCCCAATCATGCATCAGCAAAGTCAGCAATAAACCTGCGGAGAACACTTTAAGCCTGCACACTCACGCACATTCAACAACCCCAACAACTGTGGAACAGTTCTGTGAGACTGATCAGCTCTGCGAGCCACCGATGGGCCCCGATCCAGCGGCCACAGTGGCTGGATGAGAGCAGGCCAGGCTGCATGCCACGGGGGATTTCTGGGATCAGTGAATCTCTCCTTCTATCTCCGTATGGCTCAGAGGCTCCGGCTTTTGGAGCGAGCATGATTTCTGGCCACGGTCCTTATTTGGTTCGATTTATGGGCGCCATGTAGCGACCGCAAAGTCAAAACCCAGACATGAATTCTCTCTCTGCGTACACTGTCCAAGCAAACCACATCAACCAAAGTATTTAATACAACTGTGGTTTATAGTGATGTTTTGGCTGTTACCTGAACTCACAGCACATGGCATTTTAAATAGATTGGCATAGTTTCACATCATTCTCCAGCAAGTTTTTGAGGATACACTTACAAAATAATTTACCGAATTTATTATGTAGAAACTTAAAATAATAATAAACTCTACTCACAATGGTGGGTAAATATTCCCTTCGCAGAGTCTTTACATCCTAACTGTGGCAGCTATGAACACACCACCACTTATGCTATTTAATTTCATAAAGATGGTCATCAAACTTTATATGCAGCTCATGAGAAATGCTGTTACACCTTTTTCCCAACTGAAGTCTTTTCCAGACTCCATTTGAGAAATGCACTGTGCTCCTCTACCCCATCCATCCCCCTTTCCTCATCCATCCACACATGGCAGCTCCACCAGCAGCCGCACCCTCGCACGGTTGTCCCGAGCCAGGCAGTTTGATGGCCTGTGCCCACTTTTTGCCAGAAATAAAAATATTTGTTCAGTTAAGTGTTTCTGCAAATGGCTTAACGGTCTCATGGGCTGTTGGGCAAATGGAGTTCAGGTGGTCTGGTCCTTAAAGATGGACTGATTTCAGTTCGGGCATCTGATTTCTCAAAGAAAGACATCAGTTTCGCCTTCCAGGCATGATTCCTGGATACATCGAGGGTAGCAGAAGCTGGCTGAGGTTTCATCCTTGAAACCAAATAGTGGACCCATGGCATGCAGCGCCTCCCCTCTGAACCCTTAGCTCCTCGGCCCGTAGCCTTTATCAGTCTTGTACGGACGTCTGACTGCACCAGTTGAGCTGAGACAAGGCGCATGAAACATTTCTGACATTTCTCGAATGTGTGGCTAATCAGGAATGGCTACTCAAGTGTGGAGGATTCTCTAACTGGGGGAGATGGGGAGAAAAAAGGGGGAGGTGATGCTGTACAGCTGTATAATAATTTGGGGGTAGAACACACATTTCTGCACATGATCTGCCGGTGATTTATATATTTTGATAGGTTTGTAGGCTGTTCACTTCAATATAATTTTATGAAAATATGAGTGTATGGGTCAACCATGCTGTGAGTACATAAATCCTCGTAACTGTATTATTTCTAGTGATATGGTGTAACAAAACCCTTTTTAGCCACTTTGACAATTAAGAACCTACTTTATTAGTACCTAGTTGAAACCTAATCACAAAAACAATTGTTACTAGTGGAAGAAATGGATTATAAAGATATTATAGGCTATTAGGAGTAAAGATTGTACTCTTTACTGGTTAAATTTGAGGGCCAACTGCATTTGGAGCATGAGACGAGGTGTGAGTAAAGGAGGAAAGTGAGATGCTGAGTGAATACTTGAATGCTTGTTGCTTTTACAGTGAAAGTAGTTATAGAAATTTCATCTACCTGGAAATTTGGTCTACTGTCTACTATGACACCTCTGCAAGAAAAACACCATTGACGACACAGTGAGGGAAAACAGTGTCAAAAGGATCCAGTTTTGCTGCTAGGACTTCTCTCGCACCGCTGGAGTTGTGTGGCCTGCGTAGGCCATAAATATCAGCATTTTTATAATCTTAATTATACAGAAATTTTTCTGTTCTCCTCCACGAGCCAGCTCCCCCTCAGACCCAGCAGGTTGCCGTGACGATGCCAAGCACTCCCCTCCACAACAACAGCAGCATTCAACAGGCAAAGATTTAGAGCTCTGCAAATATTGGCTGCACTGGCTTTCATGGGCCAAGAATGGGAGAGATAGAACTTTAGGAGGGGGTTGGTGTTGGTTGTGATTCTTACCTCTACCTGTTTTCTAAACTTCTGGAAAATATATTTCCCACATCCAATAGAAACTGGAGGGGACAGGAGACAGGGAGAGGGACATTTCCATAGTGGAGATAAATGAGATTGAGGCTAAAGAAGCAGCAGGTAGAGAGCAAGCGAAATAAGATTTAGATCCCCCAGGAGAGACAGCGCACATATTGAAAGGTGGATCAACTCCCACCACCGCCCGAAAGCTTTACTCTATTCATACTGACACATTAGTATTCTAATGCCAGTGGGAATATGTATGACCGCCTCAAAGAGAGAGATGCACAGGCCTGTGCCAGAGTAGCAGGAGAAAAGACAAAGAAAGGAGAGCGACATTAGTGACAAGAGAGACATTAATGTGGTAAAGACCTGTAGGGAGAGAGAAGGGAGGGAGAGGAGAGAAGCGCTAACACATAGAGGGGGTTTATATGATGATGACATTTATCTCTCTGCAGTCATTTTCTGTGTCTCCATGCCTACGCAGCAGCACTTTAAGGCCAGAGGGGCTCTCTTCTTATGCCTGTGCACTCTGGTTCAACTTTATAGTCAGACAATGAATTGATAATGATGAAGTGCAGTACAGCTTTTATTCTACAAAATAGATTTTATCATGTGTTTTTTATGTAAAATCTTAATCTGAAAAGCAACTAGTAATCATACCTGTCAAATAAATGTAGTGGCATACAGTATACAAGAACAACATTTCTCTCTGAATTATAAGTAGAATAAAGTAACATAAAATGGAAATGTTAATTTATATTAATGAGTAAAGAAAAAGTACCTCAAAATTATACTTATGCAAAGTACGTGAGTAAATGTACTTAGTTACAGTCCACCACTGGCGGTGAAAGGTAAGTATTCCCAATAGAAATAAAATGCACATTACATTTTAAGATAACAGAAAACAGCTGATTTACTGTTTGAGGCTCCTGTCCAGCCATGTAGTAGAAAATAAGGGAGCAAAATTCAGTCATTGATCACCACAAAGCATGCAACCATTAATATAAATCAAATGTATTTATGCTTCTTCCTTTCCCTTGTATTTCCTTATGAATTGTAAATCACTTTGACAGTAGCATCACACATTTAAGATTCAAGAACTTTATTATAGTCACATGTGCATGTAGGATGTGCAGTGAAATGAAAATGAATGCAATGAATGTAAACTATTTTGCAAATATATCAACTGAGCTTAAATAGTTTACTCTTGACTACATGCCTGCATCAGTACACTTCAGAATGACTAAACATATGTACACAACAACCTGATCCTTGTGAATGTTTTCACCATGTCCAACAGCGAGTTGGATCAACTTGAAGCCCCATGTCAAAATGCATTTTCTATGCTCCCTTAATAACTCAGGCTAATCACTTTAGCATTGTCTCTAGGGGCACAATGCCTCCCCTCATGTTCTGTATCCTAGCGAGGGGGCTAGGGAGCGGTCTGGTGACGGTGTGTTGAATTTGGGTGACAGGGCCCCAGTGGGAGTGGGCGCCCCCCTGTCCCTTAGATAATCCCCAAGAGAAAGGGCCTGCATTTAGGGTGCGATACGCTTAATCCGGGGGGGCCTTGTTCACAAAGGAGCCCAGCACTTCCTCTGGCCTGGGAGCTTCCGCTGGTCCGGGGGGCCTGGCGTGGGTGTCAGTACAAACATGCGCCAATAATACACGTCCGCATTACAGTGGAACAAACAACAGACATATAGAAACACACACACACACACACACACATACATGCAATGGTGGACAGAGGAGTGACCATGGGAGAATCAAAAAAACAAACTTGTAAATTTACACTGTCCTTATGGGGAGCCAATCCAAACAAGCAGCCCACGCACACAAGGGCTAGCAAGTAAACACAGTGCGCACACACACAAACACACATAAAAACACACACACATACTACATACTGTGGGCAGAGGCAGTGTTTACATTCTGCCCCCGGGTATGATGAAATGAACCTTGTGTGTTCTGTAGAAAGATTAGCTCAGTGAAGAACTAAAAAAGAGAGAGATCAAACAGCTTACTGCCTACAGATAAATTCATATTTACAAACAGGAAGACAGTGTCATGTAATAGCCTCTTCAGATGCAACACGGAGTCCCGGCTTTACTCATACATACAGTAGATGTGATCAGGGGATGCTGGTGGATGACGCATACACTTCAACTCCATCCCCTGGCAGCATTTGTGTTCCTACGGTAAGGGAAAATGAAGATTTAAAAAAGATAAAATCTGCAAAACTGTTCTTTTCCTAAACACATTTTTCCCTCTTATTTACCACAAAAGCAAATAATACTCACTAAGGCAGCATGTAACATTTAGAGACATTTACGTAAACAGCTGAGGGATATTATTCCATATTTCTCTGACATGATTCCACACGCAAGTTTGGATTAGACGTGGAAAAAGAGAAAACGACAGGCATGGTGTCTCATTTTCCTCATTTTCAGACTTTTCCTTCCCATACCATTTCACGCTGACACATCCTCTTTCCTCTGTGGGTCCCCTGGCATTTTCATCTGGCTACAAGCTACAGCAGATAGCAGTAAGTGCAGAGGAGGAGGAACATTTTGTTGTGTAACAGAACAGAGATACAAATACTTATTTACTTGAGCTTAAACTGACATTTAAACTGCTGCCACTGCTTACACAACCACTGACACTTCAACTAATTCTGGCACTAGAACTTCAACTGAAATTTCAGTTGCTTTCATCTTTTATATCTCAACCAACATTTTAAGTTCTTTCATCCTTTCCTCTTTAAATAACAGCTTATGGGCTTTCATGGCTTACACATTGACTGACATTTCAACTGCTTTCATCTCTTACTCTTCAGCTGACTCTTCAACTACTTTCAGTGCTTACACACAAACTCTTAATTCAACAGCCTACAAGCCTTAAAATTGAAACTAAATTTGCAAATGATTTCACTAATTACACTTCAACTGATTTCACATGCTTATGGCTCTGAAAATTCAACACTCCTTAACTGACATTTCAACTTCTTTAAGTGCTTCAACTGCGACTCACATACAACATGTCACATGCAAATAATTAACATTTTATATTATATGTTGTGTGCAGTTTTGAGTGTAAGCAAGCACACTTAAATTATCTTGAAAACTTAGCCGTCTCTGGTTCTAAATGTTATCTTACTACAGGGTCATACTCTCCTTTCCCAGCTTATTGGCAGTCTCTTTATTTTCCAGTGTGACAAACTCCACCCATTTGGCACAAACACAGCCTAAAATAAACCATAGAGTATTTAAACCATCTCTGTGACTCAGGTCTGACATGAAGATAAAGCCTTCTCTGCAGGCCCCTTTATTCTCTGAATGCTGACCTTTGGCTGAACGGTATTTCAGCAGCAGTGCGTGGTCAGTACAGACCTCATACTTAATAAGAATTATGAGCAGTGACACAATTATATATCAGCGTAATGTCCAAACCCTGCCATGCTGTGTCTTGCAGCATTATGGACTCATTATAAAATAGCCAACCGGTCCAGGCCACTTGTTTTGACAGAAAGAGGTCCACCACAGCACTGGCACATGTCCTTATGTGTGGCGTCCACCAAGACTAACTACTTGTGACAGTGCCAGGAGTGTGTGTGTATGTGTGTGTATGTGTGTGTCTGTCTGTGTGAGTGCACATTAAGTCTGAGGGGAAGCATGCCTAATGTGGGAGAGAAACAGTGAATCCAACATGGCCACTAGCCAGCATCAGTGTTCCCTTCTTGGAGAAATGGCCTGTCAATCCATCCTAATTCCAGAGGACACAGGCTGCTTTTAAACCCAGGTTGAGTTTAAACTGGAGAGACTGACTCTCTCTCAACTGTTTTCTCAGGATTGGGTGCAGACAGGCAGGCTGGCAAAATGTGTGGCAGGCCACACCGGAGAGCAGAGCTGCTGCACAAATACAAGTCTAGTCCAGGGTCAAGATGACAGGTTACACTTTTCGCTCAGTTAGTTGCATGACTGTGTCTCTAGGTAAGCATCCAGAAGAACAGGATACTCACCTGGCATGGTTAGAGATATCACACACACAACATGGCTAACCATCTCAGAAATACATTTATGTGTTCAGGAGGATTTAAAAAAGTATATTTACTGGGCATTGTTAATGTTGAGATCATGGTGGAAGAAAATGGCAGTGGGATCATCATCTATGTTGAGTTTCACCTGCAAACTTTACACCATTGTTAATGTTTGTTCAGAGATTCTAATGTTGAGCATGCAGTTGACAAAGAAGCTATTATCGAATACTTTCATTTTATGCTGTCATCACAAGAACAAATTACAAATATTGTGAAGGTATGTACTGCATTGCCATAGAAGTTCCTATTGCGCTGTAACCTTGGATTGTAAGACAAGTCAACTAAAAAAACATCTTAATTTGATTACTATCAAGGCAAGATTTGAAGTTATAAGGGCCGTCTTTTATATGATTTCTAAGTGGATTTATCAGTGATGAACATCATAGATTTGAGAGAACCTGGAAAGAGTGAGTCACACTGAGCGTGTGTTTGATGTTTGATTTCTAAATTGCGTCAAGCTGGTTCAAAGATATAGTAAATACGTAAATTCTATACAGTCTGAGAGTACTGTAAGTCCCAAAAAGGCACATCAGGTACAACATTTAGACATCTAGAGTTCCTTTGGAGCTAACAATAATACAAGGGTATCCATTAAATAGCTAGCTTAACTAAATTTAGCTAGTTACATGGAGGCTGCAAAGACGGATCTCTGATGGCATTGAGACATCCGCTGCCCGGTACTTCTTCTCCGATTAAAATTAGCTGAAATCATCCAAAGCACGTTAAAACCACCAACATTTACTGTAACTACTTAACTGAGAAGTAGCATTAAGATCCTGAGCTGCTGCCCTGAACACCGTAGCTTGTGTAGTTAAAAGCAAATATATTTAAGACCTGAAGCCTGCCTGCTGACACCAGCTCAGCCGAGCCCTGCCCTGGCTGAGGGCTGGACTGCTGTTGACACTCTGTTGGGGGGTGAGAGGCCATTCGCATTTGTGTTCTGCCAACTCATACATCTAACGCCTGTTGCTTGGCTCAATTCAACAAGTCCAACTCCAGCACTTATCTCTGTGTGTGCATATGTTTTTTTTGGAGGCGTAAGCTTACTACTGTATGTGTAAAAATGTACACAGTTTGTGCCAGCATGAGGACTCTTGATGAATTATTGTTCCCAATATCCCGCTGCCAGTGGATTCAAGGTTGTGTTTGATAGTTAGCATGCAAAGGAAAGTCACAAAGTTCAAGCAGGGAATATACAACCCCTTTATTTAGTTTAACCAAAAATAACAGTGTCAATATTAAAAGAAAAGCAAATAAAGCTATAAATAAAACAGACAAAAACATTGAAAACAGTGAGTTTTTTGCTTCACATAAACCCAGTGGAAAAAAAATGTTGTGGTGTACTGACGTTTTGGGATATAATGTAAGCAACTGAAAACCACCTTCAAAAATCACTGAACATTCAAAGGAGAACATGCTCTTCAAGATCCTGACATAAGTCTAAACCTGTGTCAGTTCAGAGGAGAGCTGTCGCCTGTGCGTAGCTAGATGCTCTTTTATGACATCATTATTTAAGCAAACAGGATTGAGGATGGCGCAAAAAAAAATCAAAGCGATGAATATATGATATCAAAATAACGTTCAAGGGACTGGTCCCTTTAGGGAGTCAAATTAAACAAAAAGATGCACAAGAATTGATGGTGCAGTATTAATTGATGAATGAAATTTTACTTGTAAAATAAATATTAATGAGACATAACTGATGAATGAGGCTGATGGGTGAATGGATATATATATACACAGTAGATAGTGAGTGGCATTGTTCCAGCCGGTGTAGAGCTAAGCATGGTGAGACTACGGGGAGAGGCAGCAGAAAGCACTTTCACAGACAGTGAGGAGACACACAGACGTACAGAAACAGAAACAGACTGCTGGGAAGTGCGTATTTACGTATATTAAAAAGGTGCAGTGGTGTGATGCTGTATGTTTAGGCGCGGTAGAGCAAGATCCTTTCAGCACAGTCCTGGCCAACCAAGCTGGCATACTGCTGCACCTCCGTCTCGTCGTTGGAGCCTTTGCGTTTGCGGGAGTAGGCTGCATAGGGCATGACGGTCCGTCTGTATAGCACCAGAGCTCGGCCCACATCCTTCAGCACCCGAGCATCTCCTACGATACAAACAGGCACACATGAGAACATAATAAGGACCAGTGTAGACACATCAAGAACAATAAACATTGTCCTTATTTTCCCCTCATTCTTATTAACCTCTGAGTGACTTGGCAAGGATACACCATTATTCCGAGAAGCTGTTGGAGGAGCAGAAAGCATTTTCCCCCCACAGCACTAATTCCCCTATGCCCTAAACCTGGAGTCATGGTGGTGCGTGAGCAGGCTAGTTAGCTGGCCTTGTTTAACGGGGGCCTTGCTCCCTGCTGGCTTGCCAAACCCAGCATTTCATCAGGTCCTGTGTCATACACTGCCAGCTCCCATTAGACCAGTGAAAACACTGCTAATCTCAAAAGTGTGCGTGTTCAGCAGCTAAGAATGGTCCTCTGGAGAGTCGGATGGAAAAAGGGTAAACCCCCACCCCACCCCCCCCCAAAAAACGATGACCCTTGCTCTGACACTAAAACCACTGCCTCTAGGAGTGAGAGATTGGGCCAAGCTGCCCACAGCTGGCGCCAAGAGGACATGTAAGGGGTACCACAGCAGGGAGTATCAACTGAGCCAACCTAACCCAAACATACTGCACATAATGTGTGAATGCAAGTGGGTCTCAAAATCCATCGTGCACTAATCACCTTCCCACTTGATTTGCTGTCATTCACTGGAACTTCAATAAGTATCTTATGTCACCCTCTCCTCACATCCCTGCTCTACTCACTCTAATTGCCCTGTTAAAATGCTTTTGTCCCTCTCCTTAGCTCTTAGCTAAGTCTTCTCCAAGCATTTTGCTGTTTCACCAATTGCAAAATGCCTAAAGTGTCAAATTTTATTGTGCCTTCTGAAATGCACATCCCCTACACATTCTACACACAATATTTCATCCAATCGGCCTGTCCTGTCTGGAGCAATCCTGGTCTGGCCTAGCTGAGAGGAAGCAGATGAAAATAAACTTCAGGCCAGGCTGTGGAGTAGAGTAGCATGCCAGGCCCATGGCGACACATCAGTCAAACAGGAGCGAGTTAGATTTGGTATTAATAGAGCTCACAGCCTCCCACTCGCCACTACCGCTCCCCCTGACAATACCCATGTGGCTCACAGCTGAGCACCCAGGTGCCCCGAGTGATGTGAGTGCACATATTTCTGTCTAATTCCCAAAATATTCACCATAGCACTGCCAAATCGCACCTGATAAACTGGAAAAACAAGACAATAGAGAGAAAAACTGCAAAACTGTGATGTAATGCCACAGACAAAGGTCTTTTCTCTTGTGCCAGATGTTAAAAGGGATCCCCAGTTTACAAAGGCACTCTGGACTGGATCTTGGCTGGATGTGATCAGAAACTTGATACATGCAATATGAGTCAACCAACTTTGCTGATGTGGTCAGTTAAAATGTTACAGGCCTCAAATATCACTGAAATAGACAATGACTAAATCAGGACAGAAGCATCAAAGGAACATTTTGAGATTCCACCAAATGGACTCAAGAATGAGAGAATGGTGACAAGGGTTTAGGTAGACATAAAGTAAGTAAATGTCCCAACTATTCATGCCATACCACTATGGCATCAAACTTGAACAGACACTACCTAAAAAGCAAGCCAGAGGAAAGAAGAGAGCTGAGTATAAACATAACCCCCCGAGGCTCCTTAGCGCTCACTCCCCCATCTCCATAAAGATATTTTCATATTTCAACTTTTTTTCCCCAACCCACACTGTGGATTCATCTTTTATTTATTAGCCTCATTTCCCTGCTCAGTAATGCCCTAACCACTGTGTCTTTCCCCTTCTCTAAAAACTGCTGAGTCACATAACAGAAGAATGTTTGAGACAAACTTTTAAATGAAGAAAATCAGCAGTATGTTGAGTCTCACCATGTGGGGAAATGGGTTTTAAAAGATGTAAACATGTTATGTAACTTCCACATGACCATAATTTTGGTCCATGAAGAATGAATGCGTCCTGATGGGATGAAAGCAAAAATATTTAAACGTTCGATGCTTCTTTAATAACTTAAGCTGCCTTCAGCATTGTCTCTCTAAGCACTATGTGCCTCCTCATGTTCTTCATCAGTGTGACAGCCCACTTACACAACAGTTACACAAAGTTACACTTTGTCAACTCAAATGTGTGACACTGGTTTAAAGCACCACTGTCCCCTTGTTCACGACTTAATATCTTCACATTTTACAGAGCAAAATGGATAGCAGCATGCAGCTTTAAGATGGTCTATTAACCTCAACAGTAATACTGAGCAGAGGCCCTATCTCTCTTTCTTACTCAAGGCAATCCAAACATCCGCTCCTCACATAAACAACTTTCATTTGGTCTTCACTCACACCGTCCTCCATCAATGTCCCCTCCTCATTTTGAGTAGCTCCAGACCCTGTTCCCATCAGGCCCACCGGACATTCAGTGACACGCCGCTCTGAGGTCACAGCTCCTCGGGGTCGGGGTTCAAGGGTCGGGGGGAAGAGGAGTGGTGAGGGTCGGTCGGGGAGTGAGAGGGTCAGGGCCAAGGCTAGGGTCCTTGACACCTCGCCACGCTCCTCTCTCTCTTCCCATCCATCTCAAACTTTCGAAACACTGCTTAACACCAGACACTGGTCAAAGGCCGGCCATCAGGTTATGACCACTTCCTATGACCCAATGTTGCAAATTCAAAATAGGGCTTACTTATGAAAAGAAAAAGGCCAAAACGGAGGTGTAGTAAATAGACTGCTCTTTGACTGGAAGACCTGGGTTCAAGCCCCTGTGTTAGCACACATCCGTCCAGCTGAAAGCGAGACCGAGTCTCTGTCGCTGACCATGAATTTTTAAAGCACCAAGAGAATTCCCCTGGATTATAAAAGGATATTATCAATTGTTATTAAAATTAGGGAACGGTTCTTCCACAGCGGTAAATGTGCAGCAGATCTGGGAAAAAACACTAACTGCATTACAAACACAACAACACAGAGGGGAGAGATTTCTGTCTCCCCTCCACTCTGAATGGGAACATTAGTGCAGGACAGGCTAAGGAGCAGAAAGCCTGGTGAAGAGCAGAGCAAAGTGGCTCTGACAGTGAGACAAGATATGAAAGTGTACACTGTAAAAGATAGAAATATAGTGGAGAAGGCAGGGGGCTTGGGGGTTATAGGTGGGTGCTGTCAGACACTGTCTTCTCCACCTAATGTTTTGGCTTCACTTTGCATGGCTGAAAGCACAGGTACTGTAGATCTCACAGTCAATCAGCTTGATGAGAAATTAATGTGTGTATTCCTATGAGACATGAAAGAGAGACCAACAGAATGAGAATATTCTATTTCAACAGTTTAGATATTTTAATAAATGCAACTTAGTGTAGTGTGTGTATGCAATATGTAACTTTGTGCGTCTGTGTTAGTGCCTGCTGGATGCACTTAAGGTCCAGGGGGGTAACTACTTCTGTCACACATTTTTGCAAGTGTTTATCCTGCTGAGCTGGTACTACCCCTACTTTTCTTCTCTGTCAAGCAAACACTGATTATGAGTGCGAGAGATAGTACATATGCACTATGTAGAATGTGTGTGTCTATGTGTGAGTGTGGCCCTAGGGCCCTTGATGTGTCAGCAACAGGCATGTAATCAGTGTGAGCCTCCTTTGGATAGAGTTTTTGTAAACTTTAGATTAGCTGTCTTTACGCACCTCATTAGGACAGCTCTGTAACCCGGTCACACTTACAATCTGAACGCACAACCAGCACCCCAATTCTCATACACCCCTGGGTGAGGCTTGGAGTTCGAGGCAGGGCCTTACAACAAGCCTGAGTTGAAATTAATGGGGAATGCTGGAGGTTTTGGTGAAAACTGAAATTTCTTAAACATCATTTTCTGTCAACTTGTGTGTTTATCTTTACACATTTTTTGACCAAAAACGTTTGTTCACAGTTCTCACTTTCAAGAATGGAAAGTTGTATTGTCACCCTGTACACTTTTCAGGACTTGACAACCAACCCAAAGGTAGTTGATATAAATTATATATTCTGTTGAATATTTGTTGTTAGTGAACAGAACAAAGTGGATAAATTAGGAGGTTGTCCATTGAACCAACTGCTGTTGACAGTCAGCTGCTACACTGGCATATTGGATATCTACTGACACATAGCAAAGTCAAGAGTAGACCAACAAAATAGTGTGGCACATATTTCATGCAAGTATAGTGAGCAATAAGGCCAAAGTACAAAATGTCATAATCACAGCACACCACAGCAGCTATATAAATGGGACTACAATAGATAGTTACTTCCTAAAAGATACATAGGAGATTCCCCTGGATTACATGCAGTCAGGACTTCCCCGGGACTTAAAAACAGATTGCAACACTTTATTTAGGCCAAAAACAAGCCACACATTGACAAACTGCCAATTAGGACTGTGCCACAGGCCTCAACAGTGTGCCATGCTGCTAACCTGACGATGACGCAGAGCAGGCTGACCTGGTGACTGACCACTGGGTGTATCAAGAAAGAAACCTCCACACCACCACTAGTCTGGCACCCCACAGCTTGGCAACAGACCTGAGAGCTAACCATCAAGACAGCTAACACTGAAATGTAGTGACACTGTGTTTGGACAACTGGGCCTGAAATAATGTCTAGACTCATCCAAGAACAACAGTCCATGTAGGAATGGAGGCACCGCAAGAGCCACAGACACACAAACATACTCTGGCCACAGTGAAAATCGCTAACTCTGAGACTGCCACTTTGTCCTCAGTAATTTGTGCCTACTCAGGGATTAGTGGTATGACTGACAAGAAATGGTCAGACCTACGACTGGCTAAGCTGTTAATGGCAATGTTGTAAATGACCAGCCTACTAACGGTCTTTTAAATGCCCTTATTTGTCCTGGGTGTGGTGCTTTCACCACTACTTGTGTCACTAACCAAAGCTAGCCAGGAAACCTTATTTCCTCAAGTCATGTGTTAAGATTTTGATTCTTTAGAGATGGTGCACTCAATGCCCACAAACCTTCCTTCATCACGCAATCTGACCCCTGGTATAGGGTACAGGGGAAAGGGGCATCCATGCCAGAGAACATTTTGTTCTTTCAGGTTCATCATTTGCGTTTTTACCTCTCTGCATGGCACCAAGTCCAAGTATGACCTCACTACAACAAACTCTTAAGCTGTCTCTCCACATTCATATATTGCTCTTTTCTCCTCCACCACCCTAAATCAATCAATCTCTCATTTTATTGTACTTCTTTCTCTTCTAGTGCCAGCATACAGCCACCAGCCTCCCTCCCTTTCTCTTCCCATCTCTATAAAATCATTTTTATCATGCCCACTCCCTCAATCTATTCTTCTATTACTCCCTCTCTTACCCTCCATCCATCAGTCCCAGTCTACTTGACAATCAAATTCTTGTCCTCTTACATCTCCTATTACTGTCTATCAGTGGCTCTTTCCTGTTTGGTGCCTGTTTGGTGATGCAGATTAATGGGGAAGAGAAAACGGGCCCCTGTACACTCAACCACTAACGTTACTAGCACTTGGAATATCCACAGCATGTGTATGTATGTACGCATGTCTAAACCCATGCACAATGTGCACTCATATCAACAATCTCCAGTGATTTAAGAAATAAGGAGACAGAAAATGTATCGGTCTCTCTGCCTATGCACCTATGCAGAAAATCATTCAAAACTTTCAAACTCACTTACACTCTATTAAACACTCTCCCTGGCCCCCATCTCTCACCCCACCAGTCCAGGCAATGGGCGTCTGCCAGTCTACCTTCTGCATGTGGTTTATTATTGCTGATATCACTATTCATCTAATGACAGCACTGGCTCTGCTCTGACCATGCTGAAGGATCATGGGGAGAAAAGTCTGTGTGATCAGAGCTGCCAGCCCTCCGTTTACCCCTGTTCAGTGAATGCACGCTGCCTTGGAGCAAGCCCTCAGTTTTCAATATACCATCACAGTGAAACCGGATCAGATGTTAACACAAGGTTCGTGGGCTCATCCAAAACAGCGCGTACGAAAAACTGGAGGATCCAAGACCAAGCTCACAGCGACAGGTCAGTATGTCAGCGATGTTAGAAATGTATGCAATTGTATGAGGATAAATGCAGAAAAATGCTGTTTCCGCCAGTTTCATACATTAAATGCCCTAAATGAATAATGATAAAACAATAGAGTGGAGTGTTGCATAGTCTAACCTGCATCAGGATCCTGGTTGAAACGAGCATAGCGGGAGTTCTCCAGCTGGGGTACGCATCGCTCTATTGGTACCCAGACAAAGGTTTCTGGGCACAGGAGGTCTGAAGGCCGGTACTGCCCCTGGGAAATGAAAAGAGAGGGTTACACCTCCTGCTAAAACAATTTATTATTTATTATCCTTTAATTGATCAACAGAAAATGTCAACAATCTTGAAAACTGATTCATTATTTAAAAGGAAAAAATACCAAATATCTTCTTATTACAGCTTCTAGCTTTTTTTTTTTAATATTGCCATATTTTTTTTTTCTGTTCGTCAGACACAACAAGCAATTTGAAGACATTGTCTTGGTTTTTCAACATTATTATATTACTATTTTCTTACATTTTTTAGACAAATTTATTACTCTGCAAACATTACTGACAGATCGATAACAAAAATAATAATTTGTTGCAGTCCTAGTAACACCATTTTCACACTACACTAGTGATCCTTTAGAGTTAAAGGTTTGATAAGTTGCAAGCTGACCTCAGGATCAGGATCAGGATCAGGGTTGAGACCTGAATCAAACCCTGCTTTGTTAAAGTTCTTTGTTTGAGCCATGCTTCTCTGTCAGGAGTGTTATGTTGTCCGCATATTGTAATGTGCGCTTGTGAAATAGGTCAAATACAGACTTGTACCCAACATTTTGGATGGAAAGTAAACAAAGCTGAACAAAAACAGCTGCAGGGCAAAGAAAAAAAAAAGAGTGAGGGGTTGAATGAACAGAAAGGAGGGGGAGAAAGAGCCTCCATTATCAGAGACCTGTGTTCTATCACATGGCTCCAAACAAACACAAACTGCCGAGATAGCTCTGTAAACAAGCAGGCGCCTGCAACAGGCCCGCTGCACCATCTCAACACACACAATAATATTTAGAGGTTTTGAGACATTAAACTGAAGGACAAAGACTCTGCCATTTCATGAACACACTTTTTTATAAACAACTGAGGTCAAAAAGTGCTGGATGCTTAAACTTAGAACAAAAAGAAAAAACACAGATGTCATTACGAACTCATAATAAGCAAGACAAAGGAAATACCATTCCTGGAAAATGCTGTTGCTATACAAGCGCTCTGACCACGACCCATCTGTCAGTGGGCCTATGTGGAAAATATGCTGCCTGTTTTTACATGCAGGATAGGATGCCATAAGAATGAACTAGGCTGCTTTACAGCCCTGAAAAATGAAAAACAGCAGAATTTGGGAAATACACTCAGTCAGGCTTTCCCCTCAAGGCGGGGTCTTCATCTGTAGCCACCCTTTTGCTCTGCCACACAATTAGGTAAAGGGGCACAAGAGAAAGGCCAAAATGAATGTGTCACTAATTTCATACAGTTGTGCAAAAAGTGTACAGGCCAAGACTGCGGTACAGGCTGTAAGGGGAAAAAGCAATGCAGAGTGAAGCAAAAGACACTAACATGCTTTAAGTGCTTCTGCTAACAGATGGATGGTGGTGGAATGCTATGCATCTGTAGCTGCAATGGACACACACATTGATCGGATGCTCTCCATGTCCCAACGACCTACAGCCTGTCAGCACAGTCAGCCTGACACTCTCACACTCTGCCTCACCTCTATAGACTCCTTCAACACCGCAGTGGGACACACCTCTATATGCATAACACACACACCTGCACGGCAGTAGACACAGTGAGACATACATGCTTCCTGCTATATGCCTCTGCATCCTGACATTGCACGTCAACTCAACCTGGATGCATAGAGAGAGGGTGGAAGGGAGAAACAGAGGTGTGAATGGAGTAGCTAGCCTTTAAATAGAGAGAGTGAGAGAGATAAAACAATAATGAAAACATGCAAGGACAGACCTTTGGATAAGCTATTGTTCC
The DNA here is from genome assembly GCF_020085105.1 of Siniperca chuatsi. Classification (NCBI taxonomy): domain Eukaryota; kingdom Metazoa; phylum Chordata; class Actinopteri; order Centrarchiformes; family Sinipercidae; genus Siniperca; species Siniperca chuatsi. The sequence continues at coordinate 9,085,854 of NC_058052.1, forward strand.
ATGAAGAAAAGCAGTTACGTTTTTGTGTGTTTGTACTTTGTATCAGTGTGTATTTGTAAAATACATAAAATGGATTCCTGATTTCTAAAGGCCTTTGTTTTGAGTCCACAGTCCAAAATGATATATCTAGTCCTTTGCTGTAAAGTTTCAACAGAAAGAGAGGCCTATGTAACCAAAATGACAGGCAGAGTCTGGTCATGGCACAGGCACAGTTCCTCAATTCTCCCCCTGAAAAGAGAAAAGGATGAAGAGAAGGATGGAGGCGTATGAGATGACACAGCTATTAGTGGTCTGGACAGAGGAGAGAAAAGAAAGAAGAGGGGGAAGAAAAGCATGGTTTACCACAACCTATCTGTCAGCTTCTTTTCTTTATTGGACTGAAAGTGAAGACTGAGCTCACCACTGACTTTCTTCCCCAGGTTGGCCCTGTAAATCACAGCTACCCCTGCAACTCTCTTGGCTCTTCTTCAGCCCAGTGTTTTCTGCTTTTGCGTCAGCTTGCTCACAATATCCATCTCTTTATCTAACAGTTACTTATACCAACAGAGAATGCAGTAATGGTTTCCTGAAACGTAGATCCTTGAGAGAGAAGACTGATGTGCAGAATCAAACAGCCAATCTAATAGCTGGAAGTGAAACGGCCTATTCCTACAAATCAAGTTCCTGAGTGGCTGTTAGTTCAGCAAGTGGCGTAAAGAGGCCATAGGAAGCGATAGTGACGCTTTCCAGACGAAGAACATCTTTTTGGTTTGGTCCTCCTCTCTTCAGTGGCTCTGTTACTCCCTTTCTAAATGCTCAAAGCCTCCCACACAAACCAATCTGTCACCATCCCTCCAGCCTTCCCTCCTTTCTGTGCTCGCATGTTCAGACGGATATGGAGGTGATGCCGATGACTGACAACCTCTGAAAGGCTCGTTTAGAGAGACAGAAAGAGAGATGGGGATGAAAAACAAGTGGAGAGAGAAGAAGACATGTACAAACTTCAGCAGATAGACTTGGCTGCCGTCAGAGGTGTTAGAAATTAGATGGAGATAGGAGGGAGACAGGGAGCGACGAGAGAAAATTAGGTGCAGATGAGTAAAAGGATGGTATTTAACGTCACTGAGACATGGACTGAGGCAAGCTGATGGAAGTGATAGGAGCAGTCTGAGTGCCAGGACGAAGGGGCCCAGCACTGAGAGAGGATGTTGGAAGCTGGGGATGAAGAGGAGGGCTTGGAAAGAGACCGAAATGGGGGAAGAGCTAAGTAGACAGAGGGTGAGACGGAGACGAGAGGAAAAACAGACAGATCAGAAGAAAAATAAAGAGCTGCATTCGATAGTAGCCACATAAAGGGGGAGAAACTTAACAAAATGGAAACTGTACATTTACAAGTGAGAGAATGCACTCAAGACATTTGAATCTATTGTTTTGCTGTGCGTCTGTTAATTAATGCGCAGAGGTCACTGTTTATAGGAATGCAATCTTCTTCGGTGCAGGTTTCCCAATGAACTGAACTTTAACAAGACAGAGGGGGAAATTACTCAACCTCATTTGAATAGCAAGCTGCCCCAGTGTAAACAATTACACAACCTCAATCATCAGAAGTAAATAAACATATATATCCACAGGGCTTGACATGCAGTTTCACAATACTTTGCAGATCTATTATCACTCTGAGCCCCTCTGTGAAACAGCATCACTCATTCTTTTTAGGCCACACAGACTTTACACACACACAGATAGCAGGGGCCCTGCTGTCAGAGTGAACTTTATTACCAACTCACCAATTCAAACATAACTGTCACCTTGTTCCTCTCCTTCATTGTGCACCTTTTCCCCCATTTCAGTCTTGTTTTCTCACACACCTCAAGATAGGGAGCGATGCCCCGGGCCCATACCTATGATTTATATGTAAAGCAATTAATCAGACACATAAATCGAGTGCTTCACTGCAGCCAAGGAATCCTCATGAAAACCTACACCTCTTTTGCCTTCTGCTTCTTTTCTTCCTCCCTGCCTGACTATGAGTTTGGTATGTCTAGAGTTGAAACAATTTTCATCAACCGAGAGGCCGTGAGCCAAATGCGTCTCTCACATCTCAAGTTCGTCCAAAACGGTGGACAGATAAAAACACCAATTCACATCAAATTCAAATTCTGACTCAGTTTATTACCAGTTAAATAGTTTATTAAAACTTTAATATTTTGCTACTGTAAAAACGTGCGTCAGGCCAGTTTTGATCAGAACACATGCTCTGGAGCAAGGAAGTGAAGTGTTTGATGCTTCTGGCGACAACAAAATGGGTTTGTATAGCGCAAACAGAGGAAGAACTCTGCAGTTAGCATGAGTAGCATGTAAATGTTTAATCGATTAATCTGAAAACTAAATCAGCAACTCTCTAATCACTATTTTGATAATCGATTACGTCATTTAATTCCAAATATTTTTCTGGTTTCATCTTCTCAAATGTGAGGATTTGCTGCTTTTCAGTTTTATATCATTGTATATTGAATATCTTTGAAAAGAAAAGTCTACTTGAGCTTTAGGAAATTGTGTTGAGCATTTTTCACTTTATTCTGACATTACAATACATTGAGAAAATAGAACATGTATGAGGATCTAAGGCCAGCAGAATTATATCACTTTAAACACTTTTTTTTAGAATTTATAATCCTAACTTGATGTCTTGCATATCATTATTCTTACCCTTCGTTCTTATGCTCCTTTTTGTGTTTTCCTCTGCTTTCTATTACTTTTCTGACATTGTCTTTTATTATTACTCCCAATATTATAAAATGCACCAATATGCTAATATGAGAGGAAATCTAAGATACTATCACATCTTGCATTAGAGGGAGACTTTTTGAGGATGAGGTCACTCATTGCTTCGCAGTTGCTTCGCAGTGTCATGGTTCAAAGTGATCCTGTTTCAGGCTTGGTGGAGGAAAGACCAGAAGACAGGAGGTGAACTTGGTGTCCTAGTAAGAGGGGTTCCCTGCCTCCATCTGCATTGCTTTACACCACATCTGCTGCACATTTCCTGCACATATCTCCAGTTGAGTTTTCACCCACCCTACCCTTAGCTGAGGTGTCTCTTTATGTGTGTGTGCAGAAGTCAGGCACTGTGCAGAATGTCTGAATGCAGTCTCAATGAATCTATTCTTCTTAACAGTATCAGTACAGCTCAAATCTCTACAGGAAAGAGCATTAAGTTATACAGTAATCTGCTGGTCCACTAAACACCTACTTGAGTAGACAGAGCGGCTCCAAGAGTGTGATGTAAGGCTGGTCGCAGAATAGATGAGGTCACTAATGTTAGACCTTGCTCTGTTTGTCTCTGGCAAAAGATATATCATCCAAAAATAACATGCAATACAAGAAGGAGCCGGTGTTATACTATAGGAGGTTGAGCATGAACACAATTGCGAATGGGATATTAATTCTGGATTACGCATATGTCAAGCACGCTCCACAGAACATGGACATTTGACCGAAACAGACAAATATGGCCACCCTGTCACATTTGTGGTCTCTTCACAGTACGTTATTCAGCTGGTTGTCACCCAGGGCAAGTCTGAACTCGGAGGGTATACAAAAGAGGCCTAGTGTGACCCAGAGTCAAGCTGACCTAACCTAGGCTGGCCCAGGCCAGCACTCTGACCCAGGGTCACATTCAGTCAATCTTCGTCAAAAACCAATAAACACAGGCCCTGATCCCTACATCCGTAGTCTCTCTCAAACATACAGCTCTCACAATACACCCCCTCTATCGTCCTAAGACTGTTGAAATACATACATTGATTCTGCCCAGACAAGGGGGCATGGCCGGGGGCCTCTAGCTGCTGATGGACACACGTAAACAGCGCAGCTCACACAAACACACATGCAACTAGACAAATAACACCAAAACGCAAGCAGGCTGGACAGAGAGACAGCACCAATGAAAGACATGTCCAAACAAGCTGTGTCTCAGAATAGTGGCCCACACAGATGCACTTTCACCACAGTCTGTGACAATGTGTACGTGTGCGTGCGTGTGTGTGAGTGTCTGTGTTGAGGTCTGTGTGTGAGTGACCTGAACATGTCTGGGGTCTGCGTTTGGGGAGATTTACGCTAACTGCTGCTGTTTAAACACTCGGGGGCCCACCAAGGCCTTTTCACCCTACTCAACACATTACCACAGGACGACCTTCAAATAAAGCATCCAGGCTTGGGCCCCTAGACTATCCCCTCCACCCACCCCACTCTGTCCCAGCACTCCCTCGCCTGGCTATGCGTCATGGCTCCACGGATGACAGGTTAATGAGGAGAAAATATTTTTACAGGATCGCATTTCGACGGAGCCCTGAGAACCAATGGCAGCGCTTTTATGGGCATCAGCTCACAGACCGGGCACTTTATCTCTCTATCTCCTCTGGTCTTCATGGGCAGGCGAGCTGTTACGCCTGTCTTACACAGACCACAGCTTACTGACTTGCAGTCGGAGCCGCAGCCCCTAATCTTAAAACCCCACCTCAAACCTCTGCAAGACCAAACCTGAAGCCCTCCACCCACACTCTATATAAATGTCTAACTGCATTTATGAAGCAAGCTCATTCTGTCCAGTAGTGCTTATCAAAGAGCTGAATGCATTCCCTCACCAAAAAGAAACCAGGCGTTTCAGACAAAGCGGCGCAGCTGCAGCAGGTTTGAAAATAAATAGTGGCAAAAGTTAATGGCAAAGCAAACACCTCAGGCTGGCAGCTAGAGGGCTCTGGATCTGTTCAGCATGACACCATCTCCAAACTCTCATTTGCGCCCTTGTGACCTTCACACCTTCCCCTCGCTCCTACCCCTCCTGCCACCCGCAGCCCCCCAACTCCGTCCTTCCACACACAGTAAGACTGAATCGTCTGACCTGACCTCTTGAACTCTGCTCCCTCAGACCCTCACCCTGTCAGCGCTCCTCCTAGGGGGTGCCAAGCAGTGGCTGCCCCCAGACTGTGCTGTAACCTGTTAATGATTTGTTAAAAACACAACCATGGCAGGACACAAGGGGGGGAAAAAAGAAATGATAAGGCATAAAAGAGAAGAGAAATTATCAAAAACTTTAAACAAATGTTTCTGCTGAGAGGTGCACTGTTGGTGGTCTCCTGTCGAGCTAAATCAAACAAAACTGTTTCTGTCAGAAAGGCTCCCATTTAAGACAGGGGGAGGGGGGAGAGCTGGAAGGCAGCAAAAGGGGTACGCTTTAGCTTATAAATTTCACAGAGAGTGAAAATGGCCATTAACATGAAGATTGTTGGAAGGTAATGCAACTGGCATAGTAGAAAAATACCTTCTAAAAACCAACTGAATATTTCTTCTTCTAAGAAAAATAACACAGGGCAAAAAGAAAGAGACGGCTAAAGAAATAAAACTATTATGGTAAACATAAGAAAGGCCGTCAGTTTCAACATGGAACACTGCACTCACCACAGTAACTTTATACTACCTTTATCTGAGCAGTCATGCTTTGCACATCTTAGCATGCAGTTATGACAATTGTAGAAACAGGAACCTCAGCCCTGCAAAAGTACACATCACTCCTGCCTGCTAGCCCAATAATAACATCAGACTAAATGAACAATTGTGACGCCATGTTTTATCTCTGCATGAAATCAGTTGAAAGTTTGTTCAGTCTGATCCCTTCTCTCTCTATCAATCTTTCATCCCAACCAGCATGGTGGCTGGTTACTTGAACTGTTTGCTGAAAGAAGAACGGAAACAAAAAGAGGGAAAGAAAGAGGAAAAAGAAGTGGCTGTACTGTGCCTGGACCTGCAGGACCGGTGAAGCGTAAACCCAGAGTTCCACACAAACATCGCCATTCACTGTAAACCTTTTCAATACAACTCATCAAAATCTATCAAATAATAAATATAATAAATAAAACTTTATTTATAGAGCACTTATCAAAACAAAGTACAAAGTGCTTCACAACAAGAGAAATAAAATACCACAGTGAATGATGAAATATAAAGAAATAAAATACATAAAATGCACAAAAGCAATAAAATAAACAGCCAGTTCAGGTAAAATCAGGATATGCTTTCAGAGAAAAATGTGTTTTGAGAAGAGACTTAAATGAAAACACTGAGTCAGACAACCTAATTTCTTCGGGCAGGTTGTTCCAGAGGTTCGGGGCCCTGATAGCAAAAGCTCTGTCCCCCTTAGTTTTCATCCTGGAATCAGGAACAGACAGAAGACCCTTGCCCGAAGATCTCAAACTACGTGAAGGTTCATAAGGAATTACAAGATCTAAAATATAGTCTGGAGCCAGGCCATGAAGAGCCTTAAAAGTAGTCAACAAGATCTTAAAATCAATCCTAAAACAAACAGGGAGCCAATGTAAAGAGGCTAAAACAAGTGTGATGCGATCGTACCTCTTGGTCCTGGTTAACAGCCTAGCAGCTGAGTTCTGTACACTGCAGTCGTGTCAAAGTTTTTTGATTAAGACAAGTGAACAGGCTGTTACAATAATCGAGGTATGAGGAGATAAAAGCATGTACAACAGTTTCTGCATCAGTAAGATTTAAAATAGACCGGATTTTTGCAATGTTTCTGAGGTGATAGAAACATGATTGGACAAGCTTAGTGATATGTTGCTCACAAAGCGTATAAAGTTTATCAAAGGGTTATAAAGTTTATGCCAAAAGCAAAACATAAACAAAATACATAAAAAAAGGAATGCCCTCATGAACAAATCTAACAAATAAAAAATAATAAAATTTTCTGTGTACTGTAGTATGGCACGCATAGGCGGATGGGGGCCTCTGTGAGAAATACCCACCTCTAGATGCCTCAAACTCACTCACTGTCACTCTTAATCTTCCCAGATGTACAACAAGTGACACACAGAATGTGAGGTCACACACGTACACATAACATACTGTCTGAATGGGCCCCTTGAGTGAAAATAACATGAATACAGAGTCCTGATAGATGTGGCTTGGAGCCTTTTTGCATGTCATAACCTGCAGCTGCGTACCTGGAGAGGAGACTGTTTTAGGGAGAGATTCATTACATTAATATACACAACTGGATATTGATGGCACTGCATTGATTCAGAAAGTTTTGCTTGTTTGTTTTTGGGCCACCAATTAAATCACTGAGAAAAGGAATGAAGGGTATGAGAGACCTTTAGTATTGATCACTAGTCAATAAAAAAACATCTCTGTGTGCAGGTGTGTATCAGTGTGTCCTGAGAAAAGGAGGTCCGATGTACATGCCTAAGCTGCGAGGCACTTTGTCATGTCTAACTGATGTCATGAGAACTAAGCTTGTGCAGCAGGTGACAGAAAAGCCTGCAGGCACACACTGATTAAGGCAAACATTAGCATTGCAGAAACTGACTTGAAACCAACATCAAATTCTTTCATCAGCCGTATCCTATCATACTCTTCCACACAGTGGCTGACACCTGGATAGATTCATTTCAGGTCCACTGAATTCAAAAGCTTTGGCCATGTGGAAAACTGCTGGCTGCTGCTAAAGAACTGACCGGCTCTCTGACAGTGTTTGTTGTTTGTGGGCGAGGAGGAGTTGGACTGAAAGGGAACGGAGGTGCAGCTGCCGCGAAAGGGCTCTTTAAAAGTCAGTGAAGTACCGCCGGGAAACGAATAACCCTTTTCATCTTGCCTCCTTTTCTCATTTGGCACACATTTTGTCACTCCTTTTTTCCCTCTCCATCTGTCCTCTTCCTCCTCCTTTCACTCATTTTGCTCACTCCTTCTGTCTTCTTCTCTGTGGAAAATGTAATGGTTTCCTGGGCTCAGAGTGAGACATTCTTTCACTGTGAACAATAATAACAAGAGTAAGAGCCACTTCATCTACCTCTCTCACTCCCTCACCAACTGGGAACAACTGGGTATTCTGTCTGTGTGTGTATTCTGTAAGAGTGTGTGTGTGTGTGTGTGTGTGTGTGTGTGTGTATGTGCATGTATGCCACACTTGAAAAGTGCTTGATCTGTTAAGACCAGGTACTGCAGACTGGTAAAGCCAAGTGGCTGACCGCCTTGTTTGTCATCATCAAAGTCTGCTTATTCAGTACTTAAAATTAATCGACACGAACAAGTGCTCACACATACCTCTGCAAAGTAATGAAAAATCACTACAACATGGCATGGATCTTTTATTCCTTATTCTGTCCAAAATAAAATCTATCAAATTTATCAAATGAAAGCTAATGAAAGTCTGAGTGCATTGTGCAAGCTGCTGAAGCTGGATGGTGAAGTTAGAGGACAAGGGAATAAAATATGGTGAGGAAAATGTGAGTTGAAATGCAGGGTAAGGCACTTGTTTCTGGTTTTAACAGATAAACATGCTAATGCAGATCATATAAAGAGTTGAAATCAACCTCAGGTACTATATAAAAAAAAAAAATTTAGAAACTATGGCTGCCTCTAGATATAGGCCTATTGCAAAATATCTTGCCAGAATACTTACTTACTTACTAATTACTTACTGAGTATGCAGTGACCAGTGATGTTGCTAGGTACGTGTCCTACGTCTCTGACGCATAAAAATCCTAAAGGACGCAGTAAACTCACTATTGATGCCTCCAGGGGACGCACCCTATTTTTTACCTGACAATAGTACATTGTGAACAACAAATACGTGTTGAAATCATGGAAATAAATTAACAAAACCATGTTGTCATATAACTTGGTGTAATTTATTATCAGGCTGCAGCCTCTCACCTGCTCTCTGTGTCGGGGGTGAGCGCACACACAAACAAACACACACACACACACAGAGCACAGTCAGATCAGACAGGCTGCGGTGGAGATTACTCGAGTTGACGACAACTACGCTCGTTACTGTAAGTGCAATAAAACCTTAGTGAGGAAAAAGCCAATACTTTATCAATACACCTGTTCAACAAGCATAAACATGTTATCATGTAGAAAGTGATATTTTAATTTAATCGGCTCTGTCCGCTGTCTGATCCACCGCCACTGTGTTTTACACAACTTTTTTTGTTAGGGAAGCCCCAAGAAATGTGTGTGCACTCTTGTCACCGAGTATCCTCTGAAGGTTGCAGTACTCAGATGTACACTTTCAGTGTTTGTTCACATTTGACCACAATCTAACCAAACAAGCTACAAATATGCTGTTTGACATACCAAGCTAACATCAACATGCCACAGAATTTAGCTCTCTAAGCCACAAAGTCTCAGTTACTCTGTCTCAAGTCACGAGAGCAGTACATTCAGATTACTTTTAGCTACACATGAGAGGAAATGTGAAAAAAGAAGAGTGGCAGAAGGGCCAAGACCTTTGGCCTCATTTAGCCTCCAAAAGCTTCACCTTCTGCTCTCTACAGCTCAACATCAGAGGGCCAGGGAGGGCCAAAGGACCAGGGACAGGAGCCAGGGGCAGGATGTCACGTCTAACCCTGAACCCACCAACCAAACCAGCAAGGCTCTGTGGGACGCTCCGTCCCAGCTTTGAGAACAAAGGAGAGGGTCTGACACTGGCCAGGCAGCCCCCTGTTCCTGGCTGGACTCCAAGTCTTCTAGGACCCTTTAAGGTTGCTCTACAGGACCATGTCCAGGCTTTGGCACTGCTAAGGAGTTTTAAACCCATCACACATGGAGCTGTTCCCCTGGGCATGCAGAGATGTGACCTGGCAGAAAGGACTCAGAACTCAAGAATACTCCAAAATGGAAACACAGATAAGAGTCAGTCCACTCTTAGACTGTAGCCTTACACAGCCAAATCCTTCACACGCATGCAGCAGGAGGATATGAGGAGGCAGGACAGACAAAAGAACAGCTCAGGTAGAGGCTTAAGAAAGTGTTACCTTACTACTACTTTTAAAAACTCTCCAGTACGTCTATGAACAGTATATAGAGTCACCATAAAAAGTCAGTGTCAGTTACATAAACAATGCAATTCCATTGCTCCTCAGGGAATGAAAGTACTGTTTGAACAATCAATCATGTTAAATTCCACAGAAAGGAAACTGGTTTTAGATTGTTTTAGTATTCCTCTCAGCATGTTGAGGTGAGTAAGGAAATCTAGGCTTCCACTGAAATTCATGGAGCCATGTCCACCACATTAGTTCCCACCAGTTCTCGAGTTGAAAGTTTACCTTGCACACGTTTATTGTTGTCACCATTTGGTGAGGACAGTGGCATTTATGATAATGATAGACCAGTTTGAAAAGTGTGGCTGGATACTGACCACACTAATATAATGTACTGATTTGATTGAGGGTCATAAATGCTACATGCTGCCATATTGAGCCCCCTAACCAAATCATTATTTTATAGTCAAGCAGTTGCTGACAGCAGAAGCTCAAAAATACAACACCTGCATTAGGTAAATGGAAGCATTAAACAAAATATCAATATATTTTATATTATTTAAGTACTTTTATTTATCCAAAATTTACAAATATTTCCAAGATGCTCAGATTTTGGGTGTGAAAAGCACCGCCTCAGCATGCACAAAAGGCCCCAATGGAGGGGCAGAAATGGAGTTTTAAATGTATCCACACTAGTGTGTACACAGTCTCAGAGTGATGGGTACAGAGAGTTCCCTGAAGAAGTGGCAAAGGGAGAGGAGGGGGTGGGTGGGGTAGGTGGGTAAAATGGAGAGAGGGAGTGGTGTTCAAGAGGTTTGAGTGGTGTCCAGCAGGGTTCAAGGGCTGGTGTTTTGGTCCTTAAAGAGGCAAGCAGCAGGACTGAGATCCAGAAACCAGTGAACCTCCAACACAATAACAGTGGAGTTTAGGGGCTCGCCATCTTAGCCACTTGAACAATTCCACAGTATGTCTGTGCATTAATGAACTACTTCGGCTCATATGCAAATCAGACAAAGGAATGAGACACTGTGCATGTGCTGAGTATGTGTTTGAGCGCGGGTGTGTTTCTGTGGGAGTGTGAGATCCCAAAGGTGGGAACTGGGCAACCTTCTCACCCTTGTTCTGTGTTCCTCCCCAAGGATAAAATAGGAAGAGTGGGAAGGTTGTGAACAAGACACTGCAATGGCAAACACACAAGATATGGGGATTGGGGGAGTAAATACCACTGCAGGGGGGGTTTGGTGCTGTGGTAACAGCGTTCTCAGACAAACAGCGTGATCAAGATTCAACACACAGACACATAAACAGAGTAAACACACTCACATGCATTCCATACACAGACTCCCAAACTGAGAAAATGGGCAAAGCACAATGCAAACCGCAAAACAAGATGTAAATGGATTAAAAGATGTGGCACTTTGCCATAATCCCCAACAAGACATCAGTCTCCCATGGACAAGAACAAGCTCTGGGAACATCTGAATGAAATAACAGAGAAATGGAGGAATTAGTTGATGAATGAGAGAATGAAGGGATGAATGGTAAATCTTGGCCAAACCGATGGACTTGGAAAGGCTGCTTTCTTTCACCATCCTCCCGAAACTATAGATCTTAAAGTGGTGTTTGGTGTGAATGTGAGCATGTTTGTGAGTAGTGGCTCCTGTGTGCATGTGCGTGCACATATATTATGCATTTGTGTAAATGTTTCCACAGTACATCTAGTGTACTTGTATAAAAATATGCATATATCTGTGCATGTGCACAACTGCCGTCACCAGTGTGACCTTTCTCTCAACCTTTAATGTCTTCAGCAGCCTTGTCCTCTATTCCTTGCCTGTACCTCCCCTCTATCTCATTTTCTCTCACACTGTCTATGTCTGTACTGGTATTCACTTAATCAAATTTACTTACATTTCTCCTTGTTTTTATCCCTCCTAACTTGAGCTTTACTGCGTATGAATCAGCTGTGAAGGTTATTATAATACTCTCTTCCATGTGCATTTGAATATATAATGCATTTGCATCTTCATGTTATCTTGACAGCAACAAAGGATCTCTGACCAGGGCATCCCTGATCTACCTTTGGATTGATACAAACAATTTATCTTTAAGGTAAAGCATCCATCTTTAACCCACTGCTGAACCATTGAATCAACTATTTCCTCCTAATCCTTGATATGTGTCACAAAAGTGACACTGCCACATCAACCTGATGTGCCCATAAAACAGCTGACCTTTACTGCTTTACCGTCCTCCACACATGATAACAGTACAGGACAGATATCTTGATCTCTCATATACAGAGAGATGAGAGGTTGTGGAAGTGAGGCTCAGTGTGAAACATTAAAACACCAAAGAGATAGAGCAGAAACATTTGTCTACTGCAAAATGGGCTTGCACATTAAAATGGCATTTTGGGGAGCATGGCAAAAACTCCTAATGCTGTACATCCATTAAAACTGGTTATCATTAACAGTTTACAGAAATTAAAACTTTAATACGGAGAGGAGGAACACAAATTTAGCAGTGTGGCCACCAGGTTACTTAAGGGAGCAGACAGCAGAGGTAAAGGCAAGGGCCAGTGTATTAAATCAGAGCAAATGTATGCATGGTGTATGTGATATTGCATTTACACTGTTAGGAATATATGTTTAACTCAGACTAGGACCATCTAGTGTTACAGTCTTCTCACTGTTGAGAAGATTAAAATATAATACTATTATAATACCATGTAAAAAAAAATGCTTACGGTGATACGGAAATGAATTTCAATGTAGAAAACATACTGATCAAAGTATCAAACATGTAGGTATACAATTCAGTTTAATCCTTTTAGCATGTGGTTGCTTATGACAACATCAAAGTTATTTGAGCTATTCATATGGAGATGCTGTATATATAAAGGTGAAAAACATGAGAAACGTGTTGTATATGTTAATGTGAGACAATGCATACCTTATACCACATCTTGGGACAGGAGTGAATGTAAAAGCCCAGGTAGTAGTAGGACAGCTTGGGGGACTGTTTCTGCAGCTGCCTGGTGAACGCGATCTCCCTGTGGAAGGAAACACACAGACATGCCTTTTCAGAGAGGTACTGTAAGAAAAGTTTATGCTAAGTACTTTGCATTGTGTTTTAGCTACAAATGTATGTGCATGCAGTTAGACTTTGTACGTTAAAGGGACAGCAAAACAAATGACACACGCCAAAGTTGATTAGAGGTGGTTTTCATCACTGAAAACAATAAGCCAGACAAGTAAAGAGTAATTTAGAATATATCAATTAATATTACAATACCTGTGGTGTACACCAACTAACTTAAAATGTGTTTTTCTTACAGGTTAGTATATCAACAGCATATAAATGAGGGCATTAAGAAATAAAATTGGTACTAGCAGCTCTGACTAGAGCAGTGCCTAAGCTGAGGAAGTAAACACCCACACTCAAAAAGGCAGCTTTTCTTGGTCTCATTTCATTACACAAAAACAACTGCCTTCTCTCTATCAGCATTGAGCCCTCGAGCAGAAAAGAAGGTGGTGAAAAAAAGAGGGAGAGAGCGTGTAAAATAAAGATTTAAAACTTGGAAGATTTATACAGCTTCTTCAAATACAGTAAATGTCTTGCCTGCTTTATTTTTCCCCAATAGTTTCTTCCTTAATTGCATCCTTTTTCTAAAAGCCTATGTTCCCCTTTCCCTTTGCAGTTTCCTTCACTATTCCATAACTAAATTCCAGCTCCTCTTTCTTCTCCCTTTTTGTTTCACTCTTCCTTCCACCTTCTGTGTTTCACCCGCTTAAATGAAGGGTGAGAATTCCCTTTCTTACAATACTTAAGAGAGAGAGAAAGAGGCCTTAACATAAAATAGATGCACTGAAAAATAAGACATGGGACAAAGCAGGCCAAGGCAGGGAGGGGGAGAGATAGGGAGAGAGAGAGCAGGAGGAGAATATAAAAGAGGAGGGTCAAGAAAGAGAAAGGGAGGGAGAAGAGAGGCAACTAGAGCGATGTGCTAGAAGGTCACCCGCTTGCTGCCAGGTTCCTGGGTTCCCATCCCCTCTCCACAAAAGCGCCCGGCAGGCCTGAATTGGGGGAGGGGGGGTCAAGGGAGGCGAGGGGCCCATTCACAAAAAGCCCTGTGCCCCCCCTCACTTGAGGCCTTCACACCCCCATGGCAGCAGCTTGAGTCCGCCATTATCCCCTCTTCAGCCATCTGACACTCCAGCACAAGCCAATTATCAAGCCCTCTGCCCTCTGCTCAGCTTCCCTCATACGGATGTGCATATACACACACACCCAGACACAAAGGGCCCATAACAGTGCATACCAAAAGGTGCTTACTGCAGCCTCGCATGCATGCAGAAACATTTCATTACCAAACACTACAAGAATAGTGAAATAGTGAAATATATATATATAAATTTTAAAAAAAACTAGGGATGTCCCGAGCCGGTCAGCAGGATTAAGAATTGGGCCAATCCAGGCCTTATATGATGGATCAGTATTGGCTACGTAAAGTCTGAACCATTTCCACCCAAATTTGTTTGCTCCAGCACAGCAGCTGTCAAAAATGCTCCATCGGGATCCCTCAAAAATTTTAACTGTACAAAGTTGTGAGCGAGTTAAAGGCAAGTGAACTGAACAAAATAAACAAACAGCAGCCTGCAGTTTCAATCAATTATATGAGAGCATGCGGCAAGCAAGCCATGTGTACAGAGCCTCTATGCGTTTAAAACATTTTTTGCTTTGCATCTGCTACATTTTGCAGGTGTAAAACACCTCTAAAGTGTTGCTGTTGTTTACTCTACATTTGAACTTAAACAGCATTCTTTTCCTTAAAAATTAGGCACAACACTATGGGAAACTATACAAAATATTACTTAAAAAAAATCATTAATAGAAAGTAATGCAGTTTATATTTATTTTAAAAGCTGATCTATCCAAAATCTAAATAGTTACTTATACTTATTCTAATGTAGGCTTACTGTAGACTATATGTCCATCCTGCCATTTTATTATGTACAGAAAACTATACATGTATATCAAAAAAATATTGGATCAGCAAATACTGAATATTTAGGACATGGATTAGGATCGGGAGCAGCACAACATAATCAGGACACCCCCATAAGAAAGTGATCCAGGTTGGACACCAGCTGTGTTTCCTACACACAGTGCCTCAGTGCCTCAGGCACCTCATTATGTACCTCTTTTCTTCTCCTCCTCCTCCTTCTGTCCTAGGGCCTCTGGCAGAGGGAGCTACACTCCTGCAAGAAATTTCTCAACATCCCCCTCTCCTGTTTCTACTGCTGAATCACACGTATACACAGATACTGATGTACAGAGGACCTGAGGTGCTGTACTTGTTTTTGTACTTTTGTAATGCCTAACGTACATATTTAACCACCATTTATGTAACATAATACAAACTTTACATCTGTTTTCCCAGATGATGACCGGGCAAGTATGTCCACACATCAGGGTTCCCACTGAAGCACTCATTCCAAAACTTTCTCCTGTCTTTCCATAACTTTTCCGTGACTTTTCATTAGTAGGAAAAAGCTATGTTCTGCTACATGCATTACATGTAATTCCTCCTTTAAATGCTGTTTTTTTTTAAGGAGTGTACTTTTACATGGCTGAACATCCCGGGGGGTATACATACATTCTGTACACTAAGTTTTTGACAGAGTCAGCCTGGCCAAGCAGACTAGGGAGTGTCCAGACCTGATCAAAGGCCTGGGCTCTGGTGTCTGTAAACAAGCGGGAGGATTTTAGTCCTGCTGGCTCCCTTCTCCAAGGCCTCCTCCACACACCGAGCACTCTGTGTTACTCTTGGAGTCAGACTCTTAAAATAATAAGTGATGGGGAACTGTGTGCTTATGATGACCAGGGTGTTCCCTCTATATGAGCAGAGCCTGTCTGTCCTAACTGCTGGGCTGACTTTGTGTGTGATTACACGAACACACATGAATGAGCACTCACAACTCACATACTAACACCTGTACACGCCAACTTTGAAGCCGAGATCTCCCACATCTGTGCAGAAATATTTTGAAAAAGCCTTTCTCACATTATTGGGTTACATTTTACAGGAAACGCCAGATATGTGCACCCATAGCGTATGTGTGTGTTCTCTTATTTCATCTTGGCAGAAAGAACTGTCGTCAGCTGAACCGCAAACAGAGCGCTGTCTCAACCAATCATGTGCGAAGAAAAAGGTATTTTTCCCGACCTACAGTATTATGGCACTTAAAGTATACAGTTCTAAGGAAAGATAAAATTTGGAAGGAGCTGAAAAAGATCAAGAGTCAGGGAGAGAGCAGGTTAAGAGGAGGGCAAATGTGAGGGAATGAAAAGGTTGAAAGAATAAAAGTGAGAACAAAGAAGGGAATGGTCACCAGTGAGCAGCATAACAATTCCTCTCTTGAAAAGAGCTACATGTTGCATTTGACAAATCATTACCCTAGTCTTTTTTGGACATAGTATAATTACTGTAAATAATTTGGATATTGCTAAAGCTTTACTGCCCTCTACATCAAAATTTGCATTGTGTACTATTGGGTTACATTTGACAGGAAATCTGCTGCAAAAAAAAGGGGAAGGAAGCAACAAAAATATGGTCCTGTTTTAGGAAACAAAAGCACTGACACTATCCCTGACATGCCATAGGGGCTACCAATCATCGCCACGATCATCTAATATACTTACAACTTAAAGGAAGGCTTTCAAAACAACACAAAAGAGATGATGTGGCTTGTCTAAGTTCTGGCAACCAACCTGAGAGCAGAGTAGGAGCCCAGAGACAGTGAGGCAAAGTCTGGGTGGTAGTACAGGTAGACAGAGGACACACAGGTAGGCAGGATATCGATCACCCCCACCGCAACGATGCGCCCGTCCAGCCAGTATTGCTGGTGGAAGGAGCCGTAGCCCACCTCGGGCCCATCTGGAGAATATTCCGCCTGGGGAGAGGCAGAAAGAGAAAAACTATAAGAGAAGTGGTCACTGGTCAAAACAATAGTAATACTCTTGTGTGCAATATAGTTTGTATGTTAAATATATAAATCACAGTGGAATGAGAATGTGGTATTTAATAGGACTGTTTTTACTTTCTTGCACAGATCTACTTTCTCTGTCTTATACACACACACACACACACACACACACACCTGTATGATGGTGTATTATAACCCAGGTTTTTCCCTGCCAGGCCTCACACATTATGAGTGGGGGTGTACAGTAGCCTCATGTTCAGCCTGCTAATGGCTCCCAAATGTGAAGCGAGATCGGGAGGGGCTGGCCACAGAAACACTCCAAGAGAGGGCTTTTTAATAAAAGACCCTGCATGAGCAAAATCCATTTCACCAGGCAGTGGTGGAGTGTTGCCAAGCTTTCTCCTATATGTCTGTGTCTGCTCTCTCCATGTGGCACGAAAGAATGTGGGTGTAGGTGTACACCCGTGTGTTTGAATCGACCCCATTAATAAAACAGTAAAGTGTTTGACACACATTGCGTTTCTCATAGGGATCCACATGCTGTGTTTTTCAATCAAGTCACTTGACTGCTTTTCTTACGGAGGCTTAAGACTAGAGGCTTGGGGTTAGGGTTAAAAGTCATATTAAGCCAGGGTATTGGTTTGTGTGTGTGTGTGTGTGTGTGTGTGTCTTTCTTCAGTGCACGAGTAACAGGATCCTTCTCCTTCACCAACATTCATCTGGACCCAGTTAAGTAGCGCAGACGCCGCTAGTTATCACAACACAGAGAGCTAGCTTGCTAATCCATCGTGCCACTTGGCCCACACCCACACCCAAATTAAAACTGACCAAACAGAAACAAGTCACATACACATACACATACACACACACACACGCTCCCTGCAGCTCTGTGACCCCAGAGGGCTTAACATCACCTATGGGGTGACTGTGTGCCACATTCCATCTCAGCACCACGTAAGGTTTTCTTAGAGCTGGTAGTTAAAATAATATGTCTCTAGCTCAGGCCCTTGGACACTCAGATCTGATTACCTGTCTGACACAATGTATACCAGAGTCCATTTATCTTTGTGTGTGTGTATGGGGGGGGGTTGTTGGGTGGGAAGGGAAGAATAAATTGTCTAAATACTACACATTAGCTGGGACTGACTGGCAGGAAGGAATAAAGGAGGGAAGAATCAAGAAAAAAAAAAGAACAGTTATTTGGAGGGTAGCTGGGGCTGTTGAAAGGTGACAGGCACCACATCTGGAGCAAGCACTATACTCTATGTGGCTCTCTGTGTGTGTGTCTCTGAGGTTGGGGGAACTGTCCGTCTGTGTAAGCAGGCAGCCTGTTATTTCTTGGCACCAGTTTCCCCAGAAACACTGGAGGCTTTGTTAGAGGCCGCTCTGTGTCATTTAAAAGTTGCAAATAAAAGAAAATAGCGAGAGTTGATCAGTGTGTGCGTAAGAGAGGGACATTTTTATTACCGCACCTCAAGTATTCATGCTTGAGGACAATTGCATGAATGTGAATGCCAGTGCAATAGAAGTAATGGCTGTCTGAGTTTATGTGTTTGTTTATAAGTTCATGTTCAAGGCTGATCTTGTCTGACTGACCTGTGCCTCACCTCAGACGACAGCTTAATGGCTGTGTCCTTGCCACTGTGACAACAATCTAAACATTCTCTGGAACACTTCAAACCACCCCAGAGCTGCCCCTGCAGCCCCAAATCGCTCTCATATGGCCTGAATACAGGGCCATGACAGCAGTGTGCTTGACAAAGTGGGGTGGTCTGAGATGGGAGAGAAAGGAACAGACCGTACTTGAAAATACAGCTAACTCAGTATTGATGCTACTAATCTCTCTTTAGTCCTGCAGCAATAATATGAAGACTAACAGCTCTGAGCTCAGTTGTACCTAAATATAATAAAATATCTTGCTGAATGAGTTCATGACTGTATACCAACAAAAACAGTTTGTATTAAGTTTTAATATTAAACATACTTACATGATGCTGTTCCGAATTTTTATAATAAAGGGTGCAACATTTTTCACATGATGTAATAATACTGACAACATCTCCAAACAATAAACAAATTATTATTGTATGTGGCTAAAAAGGCAGTAGACCAATTTGTGGCCCATAGGATTCTGCTACATTAAAGTTAGATGTACAGGTACACATAACATTCTGCAGTGTACTGAAAGTCCCAATTTGGACATTCAGTGTGATCTGATCAAAGCACTTTGGAACATTGTTTTCCAATAACAGAATGGACAATGGCTTGGCTTGTGCTTAGAGAGTTTGGATGTGACATATTAGCTGAAAAACAGACTTTGGAAATAGCTTTGAGTTTATTCCATTTCCTCACAACAATCAGTGAATTACACAATATAAGTGGGATGAGCACGGTTTCATTTACAATTCTTGCTTTTTTTTGTCCCCTGGGTATTGATTTTTATTTCATGTGTTCTTATTTATTATGTTTATTTGTACTCTTCTTTATTTTCTTGCATTTGATTTATTATGTATTTATTACATATTTATTATTTATTTATTTACTATTAAAAACACATGTGGTTTCTTATTTCAATTGTGTTGGACATGTTTATTACTGTTAATTGCTGTGGATAAATAGCACATTCAGTATATTAATTGATGGGTTGCCAAATAATTGCTTTTGGGTGGAAATCAAATCAGTGGAGGATGAGTGTTTAACATGTTACCGCTTGTTTTTTCTTCTTAACCTCAACTCTGCAAATCCGCAGCACTGAGTTGTTAGACCTACTGTAGCAATGATGCTGTTATGATTCTGGTACTGACCAACAACAGATGTCAAACAAACACATTTTAAACTCACTCTCTCTCTCCCTCTCCCCCTTTTGCACTCACAAATGTGCATCCACACACAACTGCAAACATACACAAGAGCAAGTCCTGCAAGCAGGCTACAGGTGTAGCATAGCTCACATCATGAGCACCCATTATTGTCAGTATGCAAAAATACTCATTTCTCCCACGCTGTAAAGGACAAAGTGAAATTTACTACTTTTTCAGAACTGTTCTGTTGTTTTACAGTCGATACAGCTGGTAGACTTTTCTTACAACTGAGGCATGTACAGTGGGGTCTGTGTGTTCACTACTATGGTATGTCAGCTGGTGCATTCCCTGCTGATGTGTATCTCTGTTTCTTTACATGAAGAAAATTCTCATTCTCTTCCTCTCAGGGAGAGAGTTTATGTTTATTATGTTGTTTATGTTTTTATTTCACACATGCTTTGGCTATGTTAATGCCTGTTTCCCATGCCAATAATGCCCCATTGAACTGAACTGAAAGAAAAAGAGAGACCAAATCACAGGAGAGATAGCGAGAAAGTTTGAGAGAGGTAGCCATAAAAAAAAAAAAATAGTGACTAATTGGCCCACACCCCTGTTAATGAGTGTTTGCCCCTTGGTTAGACACATTAGGAGGCTGTAAAGAAAAAGAAATTGAAACAGAATGAGTGCATGAACCCCACCCAGCCCATAAAAACCTAGAGTTTCTCCAGCACATCCTACTTAACTCACCAAGGTCAAGTGCGGTGACAGACACCTGCCTGACTGCTGCTCATCATGTTTGCAGGTACTGATGTGCCACTGTTTATCAGACAGCACAACATGTCTGTTTGTGTGCGTAAATGTAATTTTTTTTTTTTTTTTAAACAGAGGTATCAGTGACAGCTGATGTTAATTACCTCTGAGTTTCAGCACGAATCCTCTGCAATTTTGGTGAAATGGAACACAGCAACAAACAAACAAGTCAGACAACCTGGGTCCTAATTGGCTGCAGTTGGATTTGTAAGTATGCTGTTTGCATACATTTGTATAAACGCAGTCTTACATGTGAACTGATGAACCACACAGTATGCAGGTCCATGTGGTGAGTGTCTGTGTGTGTATTTTAATAGCACTTTGATTGGAGACAGATGGAGGCCAACACGCAGAGGTAGCGCAGAGAGCCGTGCATAATAACTCTGAAATGGAGAGCATTTGGAGAGAGACAGGAGAAGACAGGGAGGGAGATCAGAGAAAGAAATAAAAACAAGTTGGCTGAGAGGAGGCCAAATGAATGGAGACGGCCCCCTAAACCAGTCCGAGAAGAGGGGACAGCAAAGGCAGGAAGATATGTGAGGCTGTGTGCCACAGTATGTGTGTGCACACATGTGTGTATGTGCGCAAAACTGTGTAATTCAGTGTGCCTGGCTGCCAGCCTTGACGAGGTGATAAAAGCTTGTTTCCTATAAACACTAATGATGTTCATTAGAGATGACCTGAGGGGTCCCACGGTGCAACACAGAGTGACTGTGTTTGTGTGTCTCTGTGTCAGTCAGTTTGTGTGTGCTTCTGGACCTCAGTCCTATTAAAGTGGCTGTTATAAGTGCCCATCCTGGGTCTAATTGCTGGTGTAATTGTCCTGACCCAACAGGTCCACTGGTGTTTCTGAAGGCTGTAGCTCACCAGGCCTGCTAAGTGCTCAGTGATGCCTGGCTGCACCAACTTTCCATGGTGCTTAAATGATTATTTCTTTTTGCTAACTAGACTGATTGCCATCTGTTCGGCACCAAATTGATGCCCACGAAGCTGCCAGAATCAGCCTGTAATCTGTAGCACACCACACAAAGTGAAGAGCAGTGGTATGTCCCATTCTGTCAAGACTAGAGGAAATGACTGGTCTGAAGACCTTGTGTTGAACACAGTCACAACGCAATCTGGACACCACATTTCACTGTTTTGCTCCCTCAACACCCCCTTTCACTTAAAAAGGGCTAAATTAAAACCCCTCCAATATGAAACAAAAACCCCTTCCTGAATCCCTTTATCTCCCCAGTTGGGGAGCTCTTGAAGAAAGAGAGCAAAGGTAAGTATGGGCTGGATGAGGGGAACTAGTGTACTAGTGTTTTGAGTGTGTTTGATGAAGAACTAAATACTGAAACGCTGGACATTTTTCAGATCATTATCATCATCATCATCTTCATGACAGTAATTTCAAAAGGAAGACCTTGTCTTGGTTGGGGCAAATCATTACAGGTAACACATATGGATAGAGACATTTAAAATGGGCTTTATTAAACTGTCAACAGGCCAAAGGAAATACATACCTCTAGTGGTGAATCACAGAGAAATCTCCGGAACTGTGGAAGAAAGGAAGGGGGGGATGGGACAGAGAGAAAAACAGTTAGTTCTCTGGGTCACCAACTCTTTTGAAAAGGCATAAATGAAAACCACACACATTTCCATTGTTGTCCTATATAGTTTATCCCTCCCTGTTTTCTCCTTACTCAGGTGTCACATATCAAATGCAGCCCCCCATTCACAAAGGGGCATAAAAGGGAAGACTGTATTTACACAAATGAAAACATTTAGCCTATCAACTCGAGCTCACAGTCCAGGGAGGACATAGTGATAGCTTAAATAATCAGCATTGCTGATGTCAAAACAGCCTCTCTCTGAACACACTTTAAAATGCACATCAGATATCAATTACTGGAGGACTTTATGTCTGTGGAAACATTAAAATCTTTCCTCCATTCTCTCTACTATTTCCTGTGCTCCTTCTTTAGCACCAGGGTTGAGAGCAGTGTGTCTACAGACGAGCCGACTCGCAGGACTGGAGGACAAAACGTAGCATGCTTCCGTGTTTAAGGCCAAAACCATTCTATAATGAGAACCAGCATAGCCACAGTGGAGCAGTGATGGACAGCTTTTGGTTTACTCAGTCTATCTCACCCTCATGCACCACACCACAGTTTCAAGTTCATATTTCACAAGGAAATGCTACAATCCAGCTGTGCCGTTCATTTGTAGATACGTTCAACTTTGGTTCCACTGTCTGGTGAGCAGAACAGGGGTCTAGAATAGCACTACAGTATCATAAACATAAGATAGAGAGGTTCCAGACAGGACTAAATAAACAAGGAGGGAATATGAATTATGTAAAACGACTCATAAAATAGGAGGTTACATAATGACACTCCTTATTAACCAATGGCTGCCAGGGTTTTTTTCTTGTTTTCCCTCACTCAAACCCTGACTCTCAACTAGTGTTTGACTTATATGGGGTTCTATATTAGATAAAACTGATTCAGAGGGCTTTTTCCTGGAATAGTGTTCTTGTCAGGCTGGAATACAGGATTTTGGAAACTAAAAACCACCAGTTAAAGGTGGTCAAGCAGATTTAACTGCTATTTCATGTGCTGACACCACTGAAGCTGTTGTCATTGACAGCGTATTGGAAAATTTGACCTGTTGAGATTTGTAATGAAAGGCCTGTATTTGCCCAGAATATTGTCAAACCAATATATCAATCTAATTGACTCTTCCTGAAGAATGCAAGAATAAACCAAAGCCAATAAAAATCGACAGGCTCACTTGCTTCTCTCACACTCCTGATTTAATTTCTGTCATGCCTGCTGGTACTTGGAATAGGACTAGTCTCTCAGAGTTTCTGTCAATAAATGGATGAATTCAAGTTACCTTGTACATACAACATACTGGGAGGGATTTTAGTATTTCCTTCTTATTAAAACCAATTTGCTCTACGAGTTACTGGAAATTCCCGCAAGCACACCAACATCCTCTGTTTGTGTGTGAGTGTGTCTGTGCACAGCAGTACAGTTAGTAATAGTGATGACTGCTGAAGACATGGTTCACTGGGTGGGACAGTCCTGGCTTAGGTGCAATGCAAAATCCTGCCAGTAGCCTGAACTCATCCAAAAGAGTGTGTGTTTCTCCGTTTGTCTGCCACAGCTGATGTGTGTGTTGGTGACATTAATGCAGTGTTCTCCAACACGGGGGATGTTTTGGCAGAGAGAGGCTAAAGAATGATGCGCTGTCGTCTGTCATTTCTATTACACCTTTGCCTGAAGCAAACTGTTTTCACTTCCTTTCAAACTCGCCCACTTGAGTTGGATTCTAGTCATAAAAATGACTTAATCCACAAAATATTAGTTAAGTTCCAGTCAGAAAAATAAGTGAATCTATAAAATCTGAGGATCAAGCAAGAAAGCAGCTAGTGTACAGAACTCAAAGCAAAAGAACTAAAAAACAATGCATGCAGTTCTTGATGAGAGGTGTTGTTGTGAGCTATAAAAGTCTTACAAACTGCTCCCTGCAGTGCTGAATACTACAACAAGATGGAACACACTGCCTTTACCCTCGACTCAACCTCACACCAGGATGGAGAGGAGCAGAGAGGATAAGGGGATGGACAAAAATGCTCAGACACAGAACAAATATGAATGACGGTTCTCTACCTACAACTGCACTTATGTCATTTTAACTTCACATTCTCCTGCACAAGGCTGTTAGGCCAACCGTAGCTGCAAAATCTTGACATGCAGTTACATATAATCCATGAGCCTACATCTACATCCCAGAAAGAATGTCAAATTTTAAACTTTTGGCAGTAGTAAAATAATGGTAACTCACTGCATGCAATTATACATATCCTTTCATTTACATGTATTTAAATTCACCTGCTAATCAGAAGAGTATTTTGTACAAATTTGACATTTTCCATGACCAATGTGGAAATTGTAGTGACTACATCTGTTTGATCTTTGCCCATGCAAAAAAAATGCTTATCAAGTTCCCCACCTGTGTAACCATACCAGTAAAGTGTAATTTTCCACTCCTAACTTCGCAGTGACTACTGCTTTCCCAGTCAACAAATTACCAACAGCAAAGCTTCCCAATGTGCGATATTGCTGAAGGGCACAAATGAAACTTTTGTTTAAAACTCACAAAAAAACTAAATAGTTTACCAACAGAACAACAGCTGCAGTTATTAGATGACATCATTTATGGAAGCCATGCTACGACACTGGCTGCTGTGTGTGTGGAACTGTGAATCTCCAATCTCCTTGTAGTAAAATGCTGTATTATTTGATTAGAAAAGTGTGTGAACTTTTACGCATTAGAGTGCAATGCATGCAAATGCATACTTGGATGTGTGTCACGATGAGTTCTGATAGCTCTTAGCACCTCCCTTCCTCAGTCCCTCTCCTCCACCTTTACCAGGTACTCATCAGGGGGCTGCTGGGTAACCATACCAAATGGAATGAGCAGTGGAGCACAGCAGCTTTCCACTGCTGCATCAACCCTCCTCTGCTGGGTGAGGCCGCTCTCCTGGAGCCTGGCAGGGTTGACCCTTTTCTAGCCACTGACAAACAACAGACCACATGGCCCTGCCAGGCTGACACAGACACACAATCAAACTAACAGACAATCTCATTCACAGACGCAGACTCTGCACGAGATAGACAGCCTAATGTGTAGGTTCAGTCACTCAGGCATGAAGACAGCAAACATGTGAATACAATCTCAGCTTCCTCTCTCTCTCTCTATCTCTAATACAACAACACATATGCCTGTAATGGGAGCCGTGTCCAGAGTAACGTCTGGAACGTTCTCATCCACAACACATGGAGTTCATCACTTCCTCTCTTAACTCTCCCTTTCCTATAGTAAACACTCATCTGTGTACAATTAGGAGGGCAAGCAGCCGTCTCAAACACACACACACACACACACACACACACACAAGCTGTTGCGTCTTCACTCACACACATACAGTACTTATAAACACACACATCTGCTTAAGCCTAATTGCTACCTAGACCTCTCGTCATTGTGCTCTTTACTCGCTCAAATTGCTGTTCTTATTTGAGCGACAAGGTGCCTGTATTCACTCTCTCTCATATTAAAAAACAATAAAAACAACCAAAATGCCATTTCTTTCTCTCTTCACCTAACTTTTGCTGACTAGATCATTGCTAAACCTAGCTGCAATGCACAGGTCAATGGGTAAAAAACAAAAGATGTAGCACTGTGACATAACAGGAAGTAGATCTATAATGGTAAACATGCTGCTTATAGAAGGTTTTACTGAACCTCGCATTATTGTGCATTAACCTAATCTGAGCCAAAAGTTATTTTCGTCATTCAATTCTTCCAGTTTTACCGATAAATTTTATTGCCATTTCTCAGCATTTCCATATACTCCCCCCCCCCCCCCCAAAGCGTCCTGGTTAAGGTCCTGGCCATCAAGAAGAGTAAATACAGATTTAACAGGATTTGTTTTCCTGAAAATGAATGCCACATGTGCAGGAACTCAGAGTCACGGCTCAGCACAACAGTTAAGACCAGTAAGTGTGAGTTAGAGAGTGTGTGTGTGTGTGCGCGCGTGTGTGTATGCGTGTGTCTAAATAACTGCAAGTACGTGCTTCAACTCTGTCAGGAAACCATGATTGGATGTGGAAGAAATAATGTCTGGCTCCTTTCTACTCATGGTATGACAGGAAATGCATACATCCTTAAACAAACAAAGTCATTCCCCTCTAGGACATCATACTGTCTAATGGCAGTACAATTTTGGCAGGGTAGTTCAACTTGCACACACACACACACAATCTCTCCTATCGCCTGGCTCTGAGCCAGGCTGACGGTATTCCGCATTGTGTCCCTAGGTAATGCTTTAATGGATTAATAAATACCTCCACAAATACTAAATCACCAAACTTCCTAGGTAGCAGCAGCAGGCATAGAATGGCACGGCACCAAAATGTGCCATCACCACATCAACAATGTGTTTCCCATTTCTTTATGAATGCCACAGGACAATGGGGGGCTCTGAGCTTCTGGGAAGAGAACAGGCGAGTTAACCAGGAGCTTGACGGGCAAGAAAATAAAATCAGCTGTGTTTAGTACTGTGGGCTCAGGAGTGGTTGTCACAGCAGTGAGTCCAACTAAGAGGAATATAATAAAGTCAAATTTGTGGGAACAATTAGAGATGACCGTGTATAAATTGACTTCAGTGGGATGAGACAAACAAAGGAGAGGACAGCATGGCATCTCCAGTGCTGGTGTTAGTGTGATACAACAGAACAGCTTATTTATAGAGGC
The DNA here is from genome assembly GCF_020085105.1 of Siniperca chuatsi. Classification (NCBI taxonomy): domain Eukaryota; kingdom Metazoa; phylum Chordata; class Actinopteri; order Centrarchiformes; family Sinipercidae; genus Siniperca; species Siniperca chuatsi. The sequence goes on from NC_058052.1 coordinate 9,112,581, forward strand.
TGATACCAGGAGGATAGAAAACTTGTGCGGTTTATGTCTGTCACTGGTATTGACTAGGGGTGTAAGCGGTATGTGTATTCATCCCGAACCGTTTGGTACAGGACGTTTGGTTTGGTATGCGGTATTCCTTGGATCAGTACACCCTGTGACCCAAACTATTACTGTCAAAATAGTCTATTTATGTCGACTACAAGCCCGCGCAGAACAGAAATTCTGAAGTTTTACCCGGAACGCTTTGGCAGCACCCCAGTTGCTGTCTACCAGCAGTAGCATGATGCTAGTCAGCTTAGCCCGGTTAGTCAAGCTTATGTAGTGTCGCTGCCTCCGAATGGCAAACACAAATGAGAGACCAGAGCTGGAGGATCCCCTGTGACATTTAGATCCACTGTTTGGGAGCATTATGGTTTCCCGTTAGTTATGATGGGCCGACATTGTTCATTGTCGGGTATGTCTGTGGAAACATTTCAAACATGTAATTTACGACAGCATCACCCGAATGTGTTGATTAGCAGAACGAGACAAAACCAGGCTGGAAGGCGAGTTCTTCTCCCCGCAGCGTTCAGGCAGCCTCTCACTGCAGACTCAGACCGTGCCAAAGTAATAACTAATGCTATAGGAGTATTTATTGCTGCAGATATGCGACCATACTCGGTCATTGAGAATACCGAATTTAAGCATATGCTCAAAGTGCTTGAGCCCGCTACAGTGTGCCTTCACGTGTGCATTTCAGTCAGTCCGTTGCGCTGCTCTATATAAACCAGCGCAAGCTGTAGTTGTTCAGGAATTATCAACAGGTCAGAGTCTTACGATGGAGCATTACTTACATTTGTGTTATTTGTTATTTATACCAAACTGTGAATTTTGAGTACCATAACACCCCTTGTGTCGACCTCTAGAATATCTCCATGTAGCACAGAAAATGCGTGCATACGAATTGTACATATCATCTTAATTAAACCCTGTCAAAATGAATATATAATTTTGTTACAATGTAGAGTCCAGTCATTTCTCTATACCACTCCCTAAGGCAGAGATGTCAGGGTGAATTACAATGAATGGGCTCACCTTTAAGACAAATTAACCCAACCTTAATTCACTCTGTGCTTTTACACTGCACTACATTCAGTCAGTATCCAACCTGGAAAGTCCATCAATAAAAAAAAAAACTTTTATATTTTCTGGCAACCCAACAGACAGCAGAGTTTTTAGATGTTATTCCTCTAGTTCTTGAACCCATCTGATCCCAGTACAGTTATAAACCTGACTTGAAGCTGTGCACACAAACACACACAAACACACGTTCCCTTTAATAGAGCTAGTGTTATGGCACTAGGAAAGAATCTGCCACAGTCTGCCCAATCTGACAGCTTTTATTATTTATTAATTACCTTACTTTTACAAGCTGGAGAATTCAGTAATTTACTGAGGCCTGCTGGCAGGAGGGTGGAGGAGGAGGTTGTTTTTCCAGCCCTGAGGGACAAAAGGCCCTCTCAGGTTAGTGAGAATGTCCAGCAGTTCTGCACCTTGACTTAACTTTATTTTCTCCTTTTTTATTTATATATAAAGTGGAGAAACTGAGGTGTGTATACATTTTTATAATATTATTTACTGTGTTTTATAAATTAATTTTTTAACTTTATGAATTTATACTTGGTTACTGTTTCCCATTCATTACTGGACATTACTTCTCATTCACTGCATAAACTAGTGAACTTTCTCTTTCTTTTATAGAGAGAATGTTTACATATTCAAAGAATAACAGAAAAAAACATTTTAATCAGTATAATTATTTATCGAGGACCAGGCTACAATTCTACCAATTGTGTTTACAATGCTTATGTAATGGACCGTAGGATCAACTGATCCAGGTGCAAAGACTGCGACTCCGAAAGAAAATAATTTTCAGATTGGGCAACAAATAGTGATTATTTTCATTATCACTTAATCTGTCAATTATTTTAACAATTACACGATTGTTCATTTAGTCTACAAAATCCCAGAAAATTGTGAAAAATGGCCATTACAATTACCCAAAGTCCAAGGTGATGTCTGTAAAGTGCTTGTTTTATCTAACAGTCCAAAATACAAGAGGAAATCAGGAAGAAGCTGGAACAAGCTTGTGCAGTAGTGGCCTACAATAGGTGCGGAATGATAATCATGCAGTACCTCACTCTCACTACAATCGCTGGGGTCATCACCATGAATGGCCATCTGGTAGCGGGCGTACAGAGCCACCGACTGCTGATAGGACGCTGTGAATTGAGGGTCCTCAAAGCTGACCGGCACTAGCCTCACCTTCAAGCACAGGGTGTGGAGGGGGAGGAGCAATAAGGTGGAGGGAGGTTTTATAAGGGTTGACAATGAATACAAGGACGGTGAGTAGTTAGAAAAAGAACTAAAAAAAGAAGAAGAGGAAGCATGGGTGCTTTGGGGGAATGAACAGTGTAGGATTGAACAATAGAGGTTTTAAACAGTGTTATACAAGTGCTTTGGCATGTTAGGGTTCACATCAGTCTCCTAGTCCTCGAGGCAAGCTGGTAACACAGCACGTCTGTTTTGAGTTTCAGACTTGATTTAGTGATTTTATCAGATAGTTGCGCAAAAAGGACACATGAATGTGAGAAAACAATGGGATTCTAGGAGACTGAAAGTGTGTTTTCAAAATAATAAGATGTCGGGCAACTTGAGGATGAGGCTAGTGCACTGCCCAGCTTTATACCACAGATCGCACAGAGAGGATTGGTAATTCAAGATTCAACACTGTCAGTGCGTGTAAGGTCCGGAGCAGCAGAAATCCAAAATTGTGTCTGAATGGATCATCTCAGCTAGACACATACAGACTCTTCCAACACTGCAGACTCCTCTCAAGAAGGTAAACAAGGTTGAAGAGACTGCACGCACGAAGTAAATTAAAATCTCATTACCACTGCTTAATGATGAGAAAATGAGATCCCAGTTCAGACATAAGGAACTATCGTGAGGGTAGGGTGATGGGGGGGGGCACAGACGAGGTAAATGTGTGAAGGTCGAGAGGGTTCAGCTGACGAACTGCCCCCCAAAAGTGAAACAGCTCAAGACTAACAACCTGGCTGGCCGACCCGGGGCCAACCCAGACACCTGGAGAAACACTGCTCTCAACCGTGGCGTATGGAAACATTTTCCCCTCTATTTCCGCTCCCTTTGACTCTTATACACATACACTCTCTTTAATACCAACACCTTAATTCACTTTTTTCCCCCCATTCATACAGACATTTTGGTTTTCTTCAACTGGCTTCCTATTTCCAGAGAGTGATGTTGCAAAGTTTAAGTGAAAATTATTTATTAATTACAATCTATTTTCAGTCTCATACAGTTTGAAGATATCTACAGTACAGTCCTGACTTTTTTGTTCATTATGATTTACACTATGAAATTAGTCAAATCTTCAAAAAAGTTAAAAAGTGTAAATAATACCCATTACACATTTAAAGTACAAACTTAATTATTTATTGTTACTCAATTATTAACAATTACTAATAAACAGAGACATTCTGCAAAAACTACTACCTGTGTTCTATTTGTTTGAAATATAAAATCACATAAAGAAATTGAGGTAATGATAAATCTTAGTCTATTATATGATATAAAACTTAAACAAAAGGACCAATATAACATATTCATAAGAGATTAGAGCAAGATAAAAATCCTTTTGATGCCTCTGTAGATACCCAAACTGGTCGACCCTCTCCCTCCCTCCCCAGGTACCCCTAGAGCAGGTTGACCTATGCCCCCCACCCTCTGACCTGGCTCTCGGAGGGTTTATCAGGAGGGTCCTTGTGTATGGCCATCTGGTAGAGTTTGTACACCTGGTAGGAGGCATCGAAAGAGGCTTTGAACTGCGGGCTAGGGGGATTGGAGCGCACTAGCCTCACCTTCAAAAAGAATACGGGCAGACAAAGGTTAACATCAAAATGGGTAAAGGTACTGAGAATAACATAAGTGGTGATTAAAATCTTTAAAAAGGAAGATATTATCACAAATCAAAGAGAGAAAAAGTGTGAAAAGAGTGTGAAGGGAGAGAGAGACTGACACACACACCCTCTCCTGGCTGGGTGACACGCCTTTTAGATTTGAAACCAAATAAAATGAATACATTTCCTGTTGTGAAAGTTTTGTTATTCTTCTTTATTAAATGGCCTTGTTTTCACCATTGACAGCTGTTGTTCACCATAGCTGTAGCTTGAAGGGAAAATAAGAACAATACAAAGAGGGTGTGTTGTGTCCATCTCCATCGTGACACAAAAATGTCAGGTGTCACTCAAGATAACAAAGAATGTAACATACATTTGCTGTGATAGAAAACTGTTAAGAACTCGTAGAAGTCCTCAAAAAGAAGAAATAACCATTAGCCTATTTACTTTCTATTTACTGTTCATAATGTGTATATGAGCCCGTTTCCAGTGCTTCACCATGTCGTCTGAGAGTTTTATTCTTGATCCTGATCATACCGAACAGAAATTAGAGTGTGCGGATACTTTTTATCATGTCTGAATGAACAGAAGATTCAGATTAAGGTCAACTAATCTTTTTTGAAGAATTTATGCTCCTTTTGTTGCTCTTTAATATTTGTGTTAAAATTCTTGATACTTTTTGATGACTTGTCGCGTGTCTATATTTGTGTATAGTAGAGCTAGACCAGTAAATTGGCCAGGCCGATATATCCGCCGATATTAGCTTATTGCAGATACATCAGTAACGGTGTATATGTGGGCCGATAATTAATAAGAAATGCAGCATAGAAATGGCAAACTAGGCTTGATGTAATTTAGAAACAGTGTCACCTTTACATAGCTTGTCCACCAGAGAGCACTGATAGGTTGATTTTTGCAAAATGTCCCACTCCATATGTATCTTGGTCACAATTATTTTAATAAACAAATCTAAGGGGTCCATATCATTTCAAAATATAAAATTAATTAATTAATCCATACATACAAATGAGAGATATATACTTTATAAGTGCTATAAATCAATCTGAGCAGGAAAATCACGAGAAGCCTGTGAGTGTTTCTAATGTCACACAAACTAAAAAGAATTCACCTTCCATCCCTGTTTAATTAACTGTCTCTTCGTTTGGAAGCTTTTGTTGGCCACAGAGGCTGTGCCATATGAATCCCCTGGACGGACAGGATAGAGGAACTGAACCTGGGGTTTGTTTGAGTTGGACCCAAGTGGGTTTCTCTCATATGACCACTTGGCATCTATCCTTTAGTCAAACAGAGACGTTGGACCTCTTACATAAAAAGGACAACGCTGAAGTTCGGTCTTTTTAATTTTGTTCTAAATCTAGAGATATATTTTGATAGGCTGAAATCCTTTTGGTGAACCAACACTGCAGCAGATAGTGGACAGCATGGAAATGAAATTTTTAACAATTCTCATAACAGTCTTGAAATTTAACACCAACAGTCTAATACTTGACTGCTTTAAGAATGTTCAAATAAGCCACATAATACCAGTGGCTTTTGTTTAACTTTAATTAAAATAAAAAAATCATGTTTTTTTTAAAGCTTTAACTGAAAGATATGTTGCTCTGAACCTGGATCTTCAAGACCTCACAGTACAGCAATATAAAGTAATATAATACAGGAGACAACGATTTGCCAAACCATTCCAAGTTAGCAATAGGAGAGTTAGAAGTAAGGCTATGAAAATATGAGAAAAGTGTGGAGACAGTAGACAAGACTCTTGAGGGGAATAATGAGTGAACAGTTCCACACTTTCCTAAGGTGCTCTGAATCATGTTCTCACACTGACCCCTGGCTGTGGCTCTTGAAACCACAGCAGCATTTAAGGCCAGAGCAGAGGTAACTAACGGACTATACATACGGTACATCTTAACTTGTCTTCCCTGTCACTGTGACTTATATTTTTGCTATGCATTTCAATTACTTCAAAAGTAATAAGCTTCTCCAAGGTCACAGACGATGGAGAGAAATGTCAATGGAGCAGTTTCCCAGTAAGCAAAGGTGAGCTTATGACAATACCAAAGCAAAGAGATGCTTAGTCACCAAATCTCTCGGTTTCCATTTCCTGTTATTTTCAAAAATATCATATGTAACCTGCAGAGCATACTCTGAAATCTGGCACAGCCTTGTCACATGTTATAAACAGCTAAATGGGTCAAATAGAGGCATCTCTCAATTATTTGACTTGTAAAACATATAATTAACCTTCCTTTGCAAAGGATGACCTTGTGTTCATGCCCACTTAGCGAAATTGAACAATAATTGCAGGCAAACTAATTAATCCAATTGAAAAGAGCTGACTGGGAGGAGGTCTTGCCGGTCTAGTCTCAGGGGGTATATAGACAAGAGACAGAAACTGCCTGGTTCATCACTGCATCTGTCTCAAATCTTGGTCAAGACCAAGAATGACGTTACTCTACCAACCTCAGCTTGAGGCCTTCGCCAGGGATCTTTCTACATTGTTCTGCCCCTTGCCAAAAGTTCATTTCCATGTCCTCTCATACCGGCTGAGCTGGGAGCTGTGGTTTTAATGTCATCAGCAGGGTAACGCGACCCAGTTTGTGCGGTGTGTCTGTCATTTGGTTGAATTCTAACTGGGAAGAGGTGGTTTTTCCACTCTGCTCTGGCCAGCTATCCTCTCCACACACATAAACACATGGTGAAGTCACTGGAGCTGGGGAAGAGGGCTCTATGAAACCAAAGTTTCAAGCTAACTGAATCCAAACATTATGGAGAGAGAAAGCTCAACCAAAAACACTATTTCTTTATGATAGCTGGAATCATCACAATAGGCTAATGTTTATTCCAAGTCACATAAAAAGAGAAAAGAAAGTACCTACTCTATATTTCTGCTCACCTCAAGGCAATGAGAAGAGTTGTCAGGCAATAACTCATTGATGAAATCTTCCAGGGGTTTGGGTTGGTTTGTCTGGGTGGGAGTGGGTGGGGTAGGAGAGACAATGGAAGAGACCCCAGCAGCATCATGTCTCATCTGCTCTTTCTGAAGACGTCGCTCCTTCCTTAAGTCTTTGGCCTTCCGACATGGCGGCCGGCTAGCATCAGCTCCCACCCCTGCACCCCAGAGCAAAGAGAAGAATGGCAGAATTGTCAACAAAACACCATTCTTAATCTATTTTCATGCAAAAGACATGGCATTGCATTTTCAAAGCATTTCCAGGTGAGAATATACAGAAGAAAAAAGAGGCAGTTATAAGAAATAACTCAACTATTTCTTTTTGGATGCGGACAACAAGCTTAGCTTCTATGCTGCCCTCGGAATAAGACTTATCACAGAAGAAAGAAAGGTTGTGACTTCAAGTTGCTGGTTTCGATGAGTCAAATTTGGGGCAGATTTTGTGAGTATTAGACCATGTTTCTTCCCTGCCCCTCTGGGCAACTGGGCTGCCATGTTTACTTTAGTGTACCCCCTGCCTAGGAAGCGAGTTACAACAGAGAGCCCTATGGAAGTCATTTTCTTGTTTCCCTGCTTCAATAGTCTTTACATTGCATCTTTGCTTAGGAGGCTATAAAACAATATGGTCTGTGTTAGTTAAGCCTAAGTGGTTAGCAGCTAGCTGGCGTGTATTTATAAAGGAACACGAGAAGCAAAAGACATAATGAATCCAAGGGTGTTTTTGTTGTCTAATAATGAAGAAACAAAGATAACAGATCTTGGTTAGCTGGTGTAGACATAAGAATGAGTTGCTCTGAGTAGCCCATTCCTGAGGTTGTTACTAACAGAACACACACACACACACACACATACATATACACTTTCTCTGTTTTTCTCTCTCAACAAGACTAAAATGAACATTCTCTGAAGCAACTGAATATCTCCCTGTTTCCCTCTCTCTGTCCCCCTTCTCCTCCTCCTCCTCCTCCTCCTCCTCCTCCTCCACCACCACCTCCTGGGCTCTTGCCAAGCCCTCCAGCTCTCCGGGCATCCCATGTCAACAGTTTACACGCCCACATCCTGTTTGGAGCAATAAGGAAACGAGAGCCATTTCCTGCTTGTCCTGTTGCCAGCCGCCACCATCAGCTCACTTACTAACTTTCCCCTCCGTTAACGTCACAAAGATGAGGGACACCTGGTATTGACAAGGGGAGAGGAAAACTGTGGCACTGGTCAAAGTTCACTGGCAGCGTTCAGCTTCAGCTGACTCAAGCTACTTTTTCTACTGTAAGGTACAGCTTCTGTCCTGTGAATAGGAAAAATGTAAGTTTATGCAGATTCTGGCTTATTTCATGTTTTATCGTAAAATCATGACTGTAATTTCTAATGTATAGGGTGAACTAAAAACTTGAGGACTACAACAACAGCAAAATATTCTAGTATAATGTAACTAAATTTCAATCCAGCTGTGACTTAAGTTTTGTATCTATAACTGCTGTGTTCTTGTGAACAATTTGTTTCACATTAGCACACGAATCTTACTAGTTACTAGATGGAAAATTACCTGGTCCGTGTATCATCTCAATGTCCCTGTTTGCTGTATTAGTCTTTGATGGTGGACTGGATGACTGGAAGCACTAAAGGGGGGAAGAATTTCTGAGCAAGCCTTCTGATATAAACATACAACCCTGGGAGTTATAGCGACAAGGTCAAGGCAGACTGGTCACACAAACAGGAATTAGAGTCTGAACTGTGTTCATCACACTCACTCAACCAAAACCCGTTATGGACGATCACTCTGTCCATGAGCCTGTCTTCCCTCTAATTACACACAAACTTTCTCTCTCTGTCTCACACACACACAGAAACAGGCACTCCTGAGGACAGCGTATGCCGTATGCAGACGTGGTGAAGATAAAGTCTGACAGATCAGTTCCTGTGGAAGACAGTTGCTCCCGCTCCAGCAGTTAGCACTTCATAAAAGCTATGAAACTCTCCCTCCCCGCTTCCCCAAACACACATACAACTCTCAAAATCAGCATAAACTGTCTAGAATTGTGACATACTGCTTTCTTGCATGTAAACATGTAGCGACACAAAATGTATTTACTGTGGGAGGAGGATGTTATCTGAGCAGCCACTAAAATATTAACATGAGGGTATGCCTTGTCATTTTATACGAAGTATACTCCGGGAAACTGTAATGTGTACGACTTTCTGTTAACTCTGCCTACTTAAAAAACACTGTACTGCTTTCTACAATACAGTATACTGCCTCCTGCTTTTAACAAATGCACAGATTTGGGCCATCAGCCATCATGCCACCACTTTAATACCATAATCTGCACAGGTACACTGATGAACACTATTCTTTCATGGAAATGGTGTAAACCCTAACTTGCCAAAACCCTAGTAAATTACTTTGTAATAAAATAATTTTAAATTATTATTTTGTTGTTTCAGCTTACATTTCATTACTGACTGTCTCCCTGGACTTTACTGCAATACTGTCTTCTGAATTGATAAAAGACTTAATTTCAAACTGGAATACAAATCAGGGATGCACCGATATCGGTATCGACTGATATTCGCCTTGTTGACTGCTATTGGCTAGGGGTGGGCAGTATACCAGTTTCGTCACCGGTCACCGGTTTCACTTTCTGCCACGGCATGGATTTTGCAATACGAGACATGGAAGGTAACGTTACGAGCAAAGCATGCCAATTTCTCTGTTGTTGGCTGCAAAAACCAACACAAGTGTCTTCATCTACTCGCATCATCCGAGGAAGTAAGACCCAGTGGATTAACTTTATTTTTGATGGAAATGTCCCCACAACAACTGGAAAACTCATATGTGTGCACTACGTTAACCATTTTACTGCAGACTGCTTTAGCTTTGACTGCTGTAAGTTACAAAGCAGGCTTCGCTTCAAAACTGAAGCTTGAGGATGGATCGGTACCGACTTAAAACTTGGAAGCTGTAAGTTTTGCCATTTTTATGTTGTTTAACTGTTTATTTTGCAGGTTAGCCTGTTGGCATTAGCATGTTGCGGGGCTAATGTGGCTGGCTTTGTTACACAAAAGACCCATCTGCTCTCGCCGGTGTTATGTCCCAACTGGTTTTCAAACTAACTGGTTCCCGTACACATGCATGCGTTGTGTTCACCGAACAGCAGATTACATTTCTTTTTTCATAGGTGGCTGTGATGTAGTGCTCACTTATACAAATCATATTTGCCACAGTAGATATGAGATGCGACTTGAAAATCGTCAGTAATATGTTTGCGAATGTGTGACAAATCTGGTGAGAGGGAGACCACAAGTGCTGCTGTATGTGTGTGTGTTGCTGCCGTATGTAAATGTACTTGATAGATATGCCCTGTGGTACACTGACTATTGTACTTATAATATACTTTGGGTTTTCTGCCAAATAAATGCTGTTGAGATGCCTAATCCTGCAACTTGTCTAACTCTGAGAATGAATCACACTACATTTACTAATTAACCTACATTATGGGGCAGGCTACTCCTCCCAAAACACATGTAGGCCTATACCTCATTTCATTCCTATTTGGAGCCAATAAACATATAACATCTTTTTTCTGTCTTAAGATATGTGCCCTTTTATTATCAATAAAGTGAAAATTGGAAAAATCATGTTTTGAGTGGAGTATCCCTTTTACTTTTGTAGTACTGTGATATAATACCGTCACCATAAAAAAACAACAACAAAAAAATACAGTGATATAAATTTTAGGTTATATCGCCCACTCCTACTATCAGCAAATAAGATGACATTCACCGATGGCAGTGGCCGATGTTTATCTGTTGTGTCGCATTACAAGTGGCAAAATTTTGTGTTGGTTATTCGTATTTGTTGTATAGCAGGCTAGAAAGGCTTAGGAAGCAGTTTTTTGCTTTTGTTTTTTAAAAAGAACGTTTTTCATGTGAAAGAAGGTTATATTAAAGGTTGTTTCCTAAATTTGTATGATTCAATTTATGCTCTTTCAAAGACAGTGTAATGAAGGGCTGAATGACTTTCAAACAGTTCCGTTATTTTTTTATAATGAAGTTTTCTTTGTTTCCCTGGCACAAAAGGAGGAATTATAATAACAAAAACAAAATAAACAAACAACAAAAAACATCAGCAATCGACCAAATTGTTATTGTTAAACATCGGTATCGGCCCAGAATTTCACAACTGGTGCATCCCTAATACAAATACATGTATGCAGGTTTCACTATAGTGATTCCCTAAAAAGCAGACCCTAGCAGAGCTTTGCACAACGCAGCATTCCATATATACTCTTGTATCTGTTTACCTCTGGCTTTGCATACGCTATATGGCAGATGGGGAGTCATGTTTTCTCAAGCTAGAACTGGAACCTGCCCAAATCTATAAAGCGCTCCAGTCATAAAACTAGAGGAAAGATTTGTCCAGGTGTTTTCTGTTGGAGGTGAATAAGGGGGGAGTGGAGAAGCACTGGCCCAACATAGTAAATCCTCCTTGCTTCCTCTTTGCTAGACTCCTGAAAAGGCTTGTTATTTCTGACAGTCTGAGGAAGAAGAGTGTGGTGCTGACACAGGTGTTAAGAGCAGAAGAACACTGGCACCGTTGAAAGGTTTCTCTTTATGTTTATGTCTGCATCTGGATCGACCAGTGCCAATATCAAGCTTTCCTGCTCCAATGTACGTCCTTGCCTTTTGATTAATGAGCGTGGGGCCTGTTCTCATAAGATGTTTGAGAGAGAAAAAAGTGGTTGAGGCCTGAAACATGAACTGTTACAGTTGTTAGAAGTGCTGCTTCCTGTGTCTAATAGGAGTTTATTATCTCTTCACTATGAGTGTTATTTATTCATTACTGTGAGTTGGCTGTGAGGACATCCTGTACTGGAGAGGATGGAGGAGAACATGACAGATAAGCCCCAAAGTTGCTGCACAGCGGAGTCTATTACAAGGTGAACAGTGACACCCTCTGGCAAGCAATGGTGCTTTATCTATTGTAGAACACCACAGTGGCACTCTTACAATCGATTGTAGTGAATCGTCAAAAAGCTACCGTCACTACCTTTAAAGTCATCCCTACTGCAGTTTCAAAGAATACCAGACATCCAAAATAAATAATAAAACAGAAAACAGCAGCAAACAACTTTATGGGAGATAACCAATCATCATTCAGGGGTCCCATGTAAAGCCCCGGCTGGCTAGTTGAATAGTTTAAAGTGACTACTCAGTTCTGGCATTAACCTTTTCCAAAAAAGTACATTCTGTTGCCTTTTGACACATGCTCCAATGAAATACTTATAACTACACTACTTGTTGACATTGACTAAAAAATCCATCTGTTGACACAAAGATGTCTTGTAGCCATTCTCTTTGCCCTAAACCACTTATTAGCTGGCTGATGTGTGCAGCTGCTGTAATGTCACTTTCACACTAAGGTTGCATGAGCAGGTGTACATTTGGCATAAGCTATCCAAGTTAATGGATTCATGTAGGTGTCCAACTAATGATTCTTTTCATTATCGATTAAACTGACGATTCTTTTCTTGACAAATCTTTTTCTATAAAACGTAAGAAAATGGTGAAAGTGCATGTTATAATTTCCCAGAGCCCAAGGAGATTTTTCCAAATTGCTTGTTTTATTTGACCAAAAGTGTAAAATCCAAAAACTGAAAAAACAATTTCGATCGACTAATCGTTGTAGTTCTAGATTTATGATTCAAGTTCTTTGAGACAAACAAAACAAGTTTTTAGTTAAATAAACAAAAACACATTACGAGGTGTCTTAATTAAGGAAAATAATAGTAATAGGTAATGTGTTACATAATAACGAGTAGCTGTAATTACTTTACAAATAAGTAACTAGTATTTTATTACTCTAATGTCAGTAACAGTAAGATCAACACTTATCGTTGATGAGTATTATCAGTCATTTGAAAGGGAATCAGATTTCTTACCTGGTTTAGGAGCTGTGGCTGTTGTTCTTCCATCCGGAACAGAAACTGGATCCTTTCTTGATGTTTCTGAGCAGGTAGGTGCAGCTTCTGCTACCTCCTTCTGAACTTCTGTGACAGCAGGACATTCTGCTACTTCCTTCTGAATGTCTGTGACAGCAGCACACTTCACTTCTGAGTGACAGACTTTACTCGGATCCCGTGGACGTGCTTCTTCACACACTGAGTCCATTGGCTCCCCTAAAAGGCACAAAATCAATATTGCTTACACCACATCCTGTGTACTACAGAGCCACAGTGCCAACACTGTTTTCAGTTTGAGCCCATCTCTAACTGTAGTTTCAACCACGCATTCTGATGCATTTGCAGTCCAATAGTCTAACTGCTTACAGGTGACTGACTGCTGTTTTTTCATGCATGTACTATATATCAATACAGAGACATTTATTAGATAATACACATGCATTAATACCTATTATACAAAAATAAATATGCTCTCACCATCATCCTGTCCTTTTGGCAATTCTCCTTTGGAAATGAATTTGCTAATTTTCTTCAGGATTTTCTTGTGGGATTTGGAAGGCTGGAATTTCAGTGCATGACATCTTGACAGAGAGCACAAATGTAAAGGTTTGGTTAGAACAACATATATGTGTATATATTTCTGCTGTTAAATCACCTATTAAATATTTGTACAACATATCTATGATGTCTATCAAACTACCATGGGTCATCCTTATGTTTTTCTGGTCTTGTCGGTTCTGAAGATAAGATGAAGCATGAATCATAGGAAAACATTCCGATGGGTAAAATATCATTACCTGATGGTATACTGTGGACAGCATGTCTTGTTCATTATGGGCTTATAGACATATTTCCCACTTCTGAAAAGGAAAGAAAGGATAGCCTTCACTAAAATACATTATCAATTATTTGAAATATCCAAAATGATATTTCTCTAACTACATTAATGACAAAAGTCAAAAGGTCCATATGTAATTAAGCAGGGATTATGTGAAGGTAGGAGACAGCTACTTCACCTCCTCCATCCTCGGTCTATGAGGTCCTGGTAGTCCTGTACAGTCATGGTGTGAGACCACATCCCTGTAGAAACAAAAGGAACATCATAACTTTAAAACATTTAATTGATTTCATATGACATTTTATACTATACTTTTGAAATGGAAAGAAACATCCATCAGATCATGCTCTCTAATGCCTAACTTGAAGGAAATTATGTTAGAAACATGTAGAAAAGGGTCTTGAATTAACCCAGCTCTTTTCAGAACGGAATGGATGATGATAAAGCTCAATTAAAGCATAAAAGAGACAATTAGACATATTCATTTTTTAGCCTGAAATAGGAGGCATGTACACAAGTAAGGAATGGTTTGTCAAGGAGCTGCTCAGAGTCTGGTGGGCGGTTCACATTTTTCTTTCAGCTTAAAGCACAGTGTGCCCCAAAGTACATTCCCACAGTGCTTTAAGCCCCCAATGGTAACACACAAATGTATTATTTGTATCCATAGCAGCTTGGATCCTACTTCCCAGAACTGAGGTCTGAGTTCCCCGTTTCAACTCCTGATCTTCTCATCTGCATCCGTATAAACAGTTTGCACACGAACACACACCAAAAGCTAAGTCTATCACAAGACCGCTATCAGTTTACATCTAAAACAACCGAGGGAATTCACTGTATACGAGTTCACACAACACATACTAAGTTTGCAACTGAGTATAATGTTCCATGTCCCAGGAGACTGGTGTTTAGCCAGAGTCCACAGAGACAACACAGTGTGATCCAACAGAGCAACACCACAACACTGAAGAAGGAAATGACTGGAGCTAGTTCTAAGGCCTGCAGATACAGCAGCAAGACTGCAGGTTTTCTTTAAGACTTGCTTGTCAATACATGTCAGTAAAATAATAGATTATATGGGCAATTTGAAGGTTTAAACCACGTTTAAAATGTAAACTGTTAAGCTGTTATTCTCCAACTGAAGACACAGAACAGAAAAGAAAAAGGCTTACAGAATGAAAGGAGAACTTCATGTATTTTTCAGTGATAACACTGGCATGAACAAGAATGAAATCAACCCAAGAAAATACATAACATATATCTCTAATTTAAGATCCTCTGGGAGTTATGTTTTAATACCATAAATGTATGGCCTCACCATACATTTAGAAAGTAATCTCTCAGGGGTTTCTGCCCTATGGCCCCATTTTCATGTCCCAAAATTCTCATGACCTTAGCAATTACAGAGCTGTCAAATTGTCATATGAATTTGAGTGTGGAATACTAATTTTAGTATTCTATTTTAAAAAAACATTGAGTAGGCTTCAGATGAATTATAATGTATGATCAATTTAAAACCGGGCATATAAATGTATGTATAATATGTAAATGTCGGGACAGGCCAGGGCCAATTAAAGGTGGGGTATGTGATTCTGGAGGATGTGACTAACGTTAGCTAGGCTGTGGGTTAGCAAACTGTGCTAGAGTTGCTGTTGCAAAGCTAACAGCCAGAGAGGACGAGACGGTTTCCCAGAGCCAGCACACCAGATCCAGACAGCGATACTCACAACTCTCCTGCTACTATAGCTAACATCACAACAACAGCACATCTTGGCAAACTAGAAAGTAAGCTTTATGTCCGTGGGCAAGTCATTTAACTTTAGAGACACTCAAATCATGGTTGGAATAGTGTTGTGTGACTCGGTCCGAGCCACTTTGTTTGTTTCCCATTTACAGAGCCAGGGCTGTGTACAAACACCGGAGGTTTTTTTCAGCGCACACTGAACGACAGCTAGCGGACCGTGAGGAGATATTCGTTGAATTTGACAAAAAGACGTGTATTGGATTAATTGTATACCCACACACAAAAGCCACAAACCTGAAAAAGCCTGATAACTAGTTAGCCAGGAAGTCCGAAGTTTAAAAAGGTTATAGTTCTAGAGAAGAAATGAATCATGCCATGTGAGCTGCATGTGAGAGAAACAGCTGCTGTCATCATGGCACAACAGGAGTGCCTTTCCATCATTCACACCTGATCCATTTGCCTCCACTGAGGCATGACAGACACAGTAACACAGAGGACGGCAGATGTTGTACTATGTAGTGTGGGTTCGCATTTGCTTTGCATATAAAAACACTGCTGATAACATCACTGTACCAATCCCATAGAGGAAAACATTATCTTATTGAGCACCTGCTTGGAAAGTTTATAGTATAACAGAAACACTGCTCAGATATCTGATAATCACTCCGGTGAGCTGTAGACTGTTCCACGTCTTCTCAGGAAAACACAAGCACTACAGGAAGAATATAACGCGACAAATTATAGAGGAAGAACTACTTGAAAATCAGTAAAGTGTTTGGGTTTTTTGTGTTTTTTTTGCCACAGCCTGAAAATAATCAACTGGACCTTGGTGGCCTGAAATATAGTTGTAAGTCCAGTACACTTTAATTTAATCTGCATTCATACAAGGCATCTATAACCTTTTAACACTGTTACTAATGACTTACAAGAATTACACAGGGAGTTTTCCTTCCTCCCCAGAACCTGCCATGCCCACATGATGTAACATATCCAGATTACCTTACCTTAGTTTACAACAGCTCTCGTCTGTGGGCTCTTAGCCCAAACGCTCATTGACTGCATTAGGAACTGCCTCAACCCTAATTATAGTCAACCTGCCTCACCTCCACTGAATGACACCGTTCTGTCCCACACAGAAAATCCCTTCCCATCTTCTTACACAGTTTTTTTATAGCTCTGTATCAAAGTCAGAACTTCCAAAAATGCACAGTTACATTAACCTTGGTTGCCTTTAAAAGCCTCTTGACGCAACATACAGTACGGCATCTTTTAGTACCCTTGAAGCTCTGCTCAATTGTCCACTTTCACTTTCAAGAGAACGTTTATAAACTTTCATGGCATGTGACTGTCTAGTCTGTGTCACACTTCCTGTGAACAGATTCATGGAAGGAATGTTCCTGGCACTGCAGGATTTTTGTGGGCTAATGAAACTCTACCTCTAAATTAACCTAATATACCAAGCCTCCCTTACTTTTTAGTAAGTATACAGTTATACAGCAGGCAGCGGGTGGAAAGGCTCCTTCCTGGTTTGTCGCTGTCCAAGAATGCAAGACTCAAAAATATAGTCTTAGAACTTTCACTGATTTTTACTAGTTTCCCACCAATTGCCAAATAGCCCTTTATATAATCAAAGTTATGTGCTTGTGCAAGTCTCACATTTACTTGAAAAACTTCCTGACAAACACGTGTAAACAAACAATTTTGTTGTTTCCACTTAATTTGTGATTAGGCATTTGAAGTGGTTTGCTAAGTAGGAGTGTGGCGATATACCGGTATTGACGATAATTGTGCTATTTAAAAATGAAAAATTGAAATCATGTTAATACACATGACAATATCATGTGAATAATCCAGTGCCTCTTAAATCATTTCCGTTTCTTTCCGTTCTGCTTTATCATAGTAGGTGGCGATAATGCACCTTAAAGGGCCAGTTCATCCCAAAATCAAAAATATATTTTTTTTCCTGTTACCTGTAGTGCTATTTATCCATTTAGATTGTTTTAGTGTGACCTGCCGAGTTTTAAAAGGTATCGGCTGTAGAGATGTCTAAAAATGCAGACTGGTACCTTTAAAACGCGGCAACTCACACCAAAACAACCTAGATGGATAAATGGCACTACAAGTAACAGGAAAAATATGTATTTTAGATTTTGGGGTGAACTGTCCCTTTAATGCTGGTTGCCACCCTCCATAAAACATTTTAAAAAACGAAGATGAAGCAACTAGCTAGCTAACTTTTTTTAATTTTCTATAGATATTGCAATTTTATCGTTAATTCCAATCGTGTAATGCAAGTGTGATATCGTGACAGCCCTAATGCTAAGTAAAAAGTGGTGGCATTACATATGAAAATTCGACATTTTGAGGATTAGGAGAAAATATTAACAGAAACTGGCATAAATAAATGCTCGATCCACTGACTGTTTTTGTGTCCTTGTTTCTTTATATTATCACTTTAAACAAACGAATTCAGAGTTCACTTGGAAGTGCGCCTCTGTCTCATGTTTAGGCTCATCTTATATTATAAGCCACATTGACTGTTACACCTGAAAAAATTACAGCCAACACTAAAAAAAAAAAGTATGATAAAGTACTGTAGCTAATGCACCATTCACTAGATGACAATTAGACGATTATCATATTATGTGACTTGACAAGTCGCATATGTGCTCTTACTGACCATCAGATCTGTGCCCTCCACATCAAAATATGTAAATACACGATAACACACCCTGTATTCCCGCATCTCTTTTTACCTGACACGCAAAGGCCTCTAGTTCCAGTGGCACGGCAATGACAGACCACATGAGAGAGACGGCTGCACTTTCGCTTGTGAGTGGTCCCCTGTCCTGCTCTGCTTACTGGCTGTTCGTTAGCTAGCTCGATGCTAGTAGAGATGTTAACAAGTCTACGGCTAAGCTGCTAATGTTACAGCGTTATTCTTGAGTATAACATTATTGAATAGTAATTCAATAACACCAGCCCATTCTTGCTTAATTATCTTAACTCATTATATTTTACGACAGTCTTGGGTTTGTCTCCCACGATGAAAGAGTTGGGCTATAAGATGCTAAGGGCTAAAAACTGATTTAATAACCTGAACACTATCCAAGTAAAGTTAGGTTAACGCTAACTAATGTGTGCACTCAGTAGAATGTAACGTTATTGGTCTTGCAATGTAAGTACAGCAAACATAACTTTAAATAAAAAAAATACTGACATTGGGATTACAGTGCCACATTAGCTAGCCCTCTAACCAGTTAACGTACTATTCCAGCAAGTAGACGGAGCTATGTCGTTAGCATAAACCAGTTCAACGATACCTACTGGCTGTTTCTTCGCTACTTCATTAGCTTACCATGAGAAAAGTTTCCCTTTTCATTTTTACAGTAACCACACCGGTAACCGTCATCCCCGCCGAAATATTCTACTATCGTGTAAGACTTGTTTCCAGCCATCTTTAATATCGAGACAGATAACAGCTGAGCTTGCCCGGTGTCCGGGTTCGGGCAAGCACTGCTGGATGTCACCCCGCCCACACCCAATACGTCACCAGTGCTGCGTGAAGACAAGCGGGAGCTTTGAAAGTGCTTAACATCCAGACCGCTCATATCTACGAAGCTTTGTGCTGTAGATTTGATTTGGTTTAATTAGAATGTATTAATCTTCAAGAACTAAATGAACCACTGTATTGTTTACATATGTCTTCAATCATTGTGCAGTGCTGAATTGAGCAACTGTGTAATAACTAAAATCAGCCTATACACTCAATGCATTTGTGGGACATTATGATGCAGATTTTTTTCATTATTACATTTGTGACAGATAAAACAACATCATGAGCAAAGAACTGTACAGCATATTTATTACATCATCTGTGCAAAGAGGAAGGACAGCAAAATAAATCTGAACTAAGATCCTGCACAAACAACACTTAACAGTAAATTACAAAAAGACCAAGGGAGTTTGTACGTAGAAAAATAAGTTAGAAAAATCAGATTGGCCAATGATTAATTTTTTCTTCTACCATAAAAATGACCTTCGACAAAGAGCTTTGTCCGTTTATACTTTATGTTTCAACGGTCACATACACATAACGGAATTTGTTTATTTTTTATTTTTACCAGAATACATTTCCCTCTCGCCAGCCATGTAACAGACAGTCATGTTCACAAAACCAGGAACTTGGTTGTCCAGTAAAAGTAGCCTCTGTTCTGCAAGCATGTGTCCTTCACCAACATAGTGGAGTGATACTGACAGACACTAAACTTTAAATTAACTCTGCAGACATCAGTTATCTTGACTCCTGTTGATGGCTCTTTGGTTTGACACCTAACTAAAGCTCCCCTGGGGGACGGGGATGTTTTCATGAAGGTATTTCATACTGCCTTGCTCGGAGAAGTCAGCCACAGTGTGCCCTTCGCCTCGAAGGACCCATTTGGTGGTCAGAAGCCCCTCTAAACCCACTGGACCTCTGGCATGTATACGTGCCGTACTGATACCAACCTCAGCTCCTGCAAAATAAGCAAAAGTAACTCTTCTGCCCCATTTTCAAGACAGTGGTAGGTTAGATGCATTTACAAAAGGATGTATATTCTCATATTTTTCTCAGATGGCATTAAGAAGTAAAACCATGCCTGTAACTATACATACCTAGGCCAAAGCGGTAGCCATCGGCAAAGCGAGAGCTGGAGTTCCAGAATACACAGGCGCTGTCCACCTGTTGCAGAAACTGTTCAGCTGTCTCTTCATTTTCTGTAACAATGACATCGGTGTGGGAGCTGCCATATTTGTGGATATGGTCCACAGCCTCCTGCATGCTGTCTACCACCTCAATGCAGCACTCCAGGTCCCCATACTCTGTCCTCAGGGACTTCACCTCAGATGGGCTGAAAGTTAAATAGGATGCAAACCGGGGGCCTGCATGGATCTTCACCTGGGAGAAAGCCACAGCACAATGATTTAATCAATGAAATAATCAAACAAAAATTAACAAAAGCAATTATACTATATTGACCTGAATTAAGTACCAAATGACCTCTCCAGAAAGTTTGTTCCTGTTTCTGGAGCTCAAACCTTCATAAAAATAACCATATAGTTTAATGCTATGTGTAATACTTGTGCCAAAATTATGGAGTGCATGTTTCTTACATGTTCTGTTCTCAGCATATCGATGATCTGGTCAAATATGGGAGTTCGCAGCAAATCTCTGTGAATAAGGAGGGTCTCCATGGCATTGCAGGCCGCAGGGTAGTCACATTTGGAGTCTCTGACTAGAATTAAACATAAGTTAGTATATTCACCCAGCAGTTCTGGGTCACCCCAACAAGTTAATAAACACAACTCTTGGGCAACATGTAAAATCAATTACAGCTGCTAGTTGTACTCAAAACATGAAAACAAGATATTTTCGAGTTCTACAACCTGCAGAACACTGCGACCAAACCATAGCAGAAATGCAATCATCAAAATTCAACTTTCACAGCTACTGTACACACAGGAACCACATACCAACATTAATCGCTTTGTCTATGCTGGCATCATTGTCTATGTAGACGTGACAGACGCCCTCACTGTGGCCCAGTACAGGAATACCCTTTGCTGCCCTCTGGATGTCCCGGACCAGCTGGGACGAGCCCCTTGGAATGATCAGGTCAATCAACTTGTCTAGTCTGCACAGATCCTCAACTTCTTCACGTGTGCTCACCTACACATCAAGGAAAATTTTTTGCATATCACAGAATATCTGAGTTCAACTTGTAATCATGTAAAAAAAAAACAAAAAAAAAAACACAGTGTTTAGATAACATAATGCTTTCAGTTTTTACCAGTTGAACAGCATCTGCCACTCCATGAATGGAAAGTGCTTCCTGAGTGAGTTGATGTAGAATTTTATTGGTGTTGGAAGCTTCTTTACCCCCCTTCAGTAGCAAAGCATTTCCACTGGCAATAGCCAGAGCTGACACCTGAAACACAATATTAAATACATGAAAATGTGAGTTTATCTTTCAATGACAAAGATGTAAAAAGTCTCCCAGACCAGCAGCTAATGGTGATTAAGTCTACAAGCTGGGCGTTGGGGTTGACTGACCTGTGGGAGACAATCAGGACGTGACTCAAAGATGACCAGCAGGACACCGATGGGGACAGTAATCTGCTCCAGCTCTAGGTTGTTGGCCACCCTGGTCCTCCTCAGCACCCGACCCACGCTATCCCTGGAGGACACAGCAAGCTGACGGAGGCCAATGGCAAGGCTGTTCAGCTTAGCAGTTGACAGACTCAGGCGATTGATCAGAGGCTGGGAGAAACGACCTGAGGAAATAGAATAAACAAATAACACTGACAATGTAATACTCCATGCAGAGAAAATCTTTTTGCTTTCAGCATGCAGAGGCATTGTAAAGCAAGAGTGAGAACTTTGCTCATGCAGTTAAAAATAAGTCTCCCTACGCTATGCTGCCTTACAACACAGGGCACAGAATGACTCCCACCAAACTTGTAAATTTACAAGTACTATGCATTCATAAGCCTCTTACTGACACCATGGCTGATGCACATCAGAGCTAAGATAAATGCCAACCAAAGCCAACAAATAGATGATTCAAACATCCTTCATATGCCAGTTTCCCTTAGTGGAAGTGCTATAGACGAGTGATAACCACTGGCAGAGCATGGCATTTGAGTCAGACGATTGCATGCAGCTGTGGATTAACATCAGTGTATCTTCTCTGTGCCTCTGTACCTGATGCTGTTGCTAACTCCATGTCTCTCTTGTTGGCACTGAGAATCTCATCTTTCTTCTCTGTAAGTAGCTCAGCAAGACAGCAGATGATCTCCCCTCTCTGGAAAAACAAACACCCCCCCCGGATGTGATTAACAAATACCAGGATCAGGAGTAATTAAAGATATTACCAGTACAATGCAAAACGTAATGAGTTTGGCGACCCCTTGCATCCTGTTGTCAAAATTATTAATTTTTTCCCTGTTTTATTGTTGATAGGTTTTTAAATGTATTATGTATGCAGAGTGTTAACCAAGAGATGCTCTCTCCCTATTGTAATCTTGTCATTTAAATTAATTTAGGAGTGATATAATGAGGAGGTCAACATAATGTATTTAGGGGACTTAATATTAAGATTCAGGAAAACTTATTGGATTATATCTTAATATATCAGTGCTAAATAAATTGCAATAAATACCATTCTATTGTGTCATATATGATTCTACTGCAAACAAGCCTGAAAACTATTTGGTCCCTGTGAGAAAATTGTCCTCATATACTACTACACTTAGTACAGTTAGCCACAGCACACTGGCAGAGCAAAAAACTCACCTGTTCTGGGTGCAGGGAGGCCAGAGCCCTGCCTGCGTGCCGGGCCATCTCTGTCTGCTGCTCCACAGTTGGACCTGGTGATAATAATACATGCATCAAATATAAAAACACAAACACAACAAGTGGGTAAAATATTCTGTCCAGATGGTTGTACCCAGTACCTGCAGGTTTCACTTCAGAGAAGAAGGTGCCAACTTTCTTCCCTTCCACAATGTCTGTGATTACGTGGCCTGTGACTTTAGGATTTGTGCCGTTGGCAATGACAACAGACGTGCCACCCTGTAGTGCCCAAAGGGCTGCTTTCACCTGATTCAGACAACATGGTTAAGTATAATGCAACTTTTCCATCATTCAACCAACTCAGTCCTTTTTACACTTTGAGATAACATCATCTGTCATGCTTACCTTGGCTTCCATACCACCAATGCCGACTCTGGACTTACTCCCATACGTGATTGACTGCTGGTCTCCAGGATAGAATATATCAATGAGCTTGGCATCATCTGTTCCTGGGGGACTGTCGTACAAGCCTGTGGAATAGATTTTTAGGGTTAATCAGAATCAGAACTAAAGCAGTCACATATTTATTGATATCTCTTGATCAAGAAAAACCTGACCAAGAGGCCAGACAGTATACAGTTTCTATTAATAGTTAACTCTTCGAAGTAAGATGTTCAAGAATAAAAGCAATGCACCATATTATTGCCTAAAAGCTCCAAAAGCACGAGATCCTACTAGGGCTGGGCGCTATGGCCAAAAAATAAAATCTTGATTTTTTTCTAAACTTTTCACGATTCACGCTTTTAATCTAGATTCTTCTTGTTTTTCACTAAACAAACTAAAAAGACCAAGATATAATTCAAATGAGTGTCTTCCTTATTAAAAATTTAAAAAATGAATGAGATCATCTACACATTTTGTGTAGATGAGTGACTTGAGTGGATTGGGGCTTGTTTTACAAGTGCTTAGTTGCTGTATTTCCCTGCATTATAACATTCGTAGTTTAAATCTTGATTTTACAATCCAGCCGTTTTTTTGCATTGATTTAAAACGGAAATTCGATGTAATCGTTTTATCGCCCAGCTCTAGATCCTACATTCCCCATGATGTACAGTAGCTCAATAGCATCTTTCATTAGCTTCCCTCTGCCTTCCAAATACCCACTTCTTTGAAACCCCACACTTCCAGTTTGTTACAGAACTGTCTTCACAGGCTAAGTAGTACTCCTCATGATGAGTAAGCTGAACTTTATGCGTAAAATCAGTAGAGTAGCCCTTTAAGTAATTTTGTATTATGTATAATTACCAAACAATTGTTTGTTACAGTTTCTCAAATACACACATTTGCATTTTCTCTACTTCATATCACTGCAAACTAAATATTCTTGGCGGTTTGGTTGGTGGGACAAAATAAACTATTTACAGATATCACTTTGGGTTTGGGGTAATTTACGATGGGTATTGAATTGACGATGAAAAATAACCCTTAGCTGCAGCCCTCTCAAAACATTTTATAACACAAAGAGAACTAGTGTTAATGCATACATGGAAAGTAAATCATAATCATCAAGTTAGTGGTTATTTCTGTACCTTCAACATCAGACAGGGCAATAAGGAGGTCTGCTTTCATTTCAACAGCCAGCCGTGCAGCCAAGCTGTCATTATCTTTGATGCTTATTACCTGAAATACAAACAGAAATGTCATTAGGCCAAAAGCAAAATCTCACATTATACTGTAGAATAGTCAGAATCAGTTGCTACCATGCAACAAAAGCATCCCAGTCCCATTCAGTTGCAAAGCAAACACGTTCATCTCTTTCCAAAAGGAGATAACACAAGCAGGTCTGTGCATAATCAAAAATGGGAGAAAATATAAGTCTTATAAATAAGACAACCATTACTTGAATCAGTAATGAACATTTAAAGCAGCCTTTAGCCAAGAAGTTATACATTAGTGAGGATGGAAATGTAAGTGAAAAGAAACACATCTTTCATTTATGCATGATTTAAGCAATCCACCATCACAATTCTGGAGCACATTTAGCATTCCCAGCATGCCCTACACACAGTACCCACATTTACCCCCTGCAAGTCACTGTTGGGAACAGGGGGCGGAACAACAGCATCATTTGTGTTGATGATAGGAACTATGTTCATCCGCAGCAGTTCATGCAGCGTGCTGTTCAGGTTGCGACGCTTCTGCTCATCATGAAAATCCAGGTTGGTGACCAGAATCTACAGAAGTGGACAGAAATGTAGAGAATTGAGTGACATTTAACTAATTTGCTGTCAGCGTTTTATTCTGTGACAAAAGTCGGGTACATACTTGTGCAGTGCAGGTGCTGTACTGGGTGAACATAGCTTCATACAACGCCATCAGACCGCTCTGTCCAGCAGCTGCACATGCCCTTGCCTCCAAAACTGGAACTGACTGAAAAACAGAGAGATTTCACTAAAGTTAACAAGACTGTGAAGAAAATAAAGAAAAATGTTTATCTAACATTTAAACATATCTCAAAGAGTGGACTAAAATTCCCAGTGTTCAAGACCATTATTCACCATTTCTTTGAGTTGGTTCTGTCCAGAATGCAAGGCTTGCCTGACGCTCTGAGACAGCAGGATCTCATGTCTCAGTCTCTGCTTCCCAAACGCCACAGCACCACTGGTGACAATCATCATCTCCCTCCCTTGATTCTGCAGCACAGCCACCTGACAAGACACACAAAGATCACTCCTCAGTCCAGTTCATTATTAAGTCTTCCTTGAGCCCACATAATATTATGCTCACACTTACACACACATCATCAACAGAGTTCCTCTCTGGTCTGCATCAACAATATTAATGTGTACCTGCTCTACTATTGAGGCCAGTCGTCCCAGTGCCAGACCGCACTCATCCCGTGTCACCACAGCACTCCCCAGCTTCACTACAATGCGTTTGGCCTGCTTTAACTCACTGCGGTGGGCAAAAGACTTCCCATGGAGACGTGGGCGCAGGACTGCAGAGAATAACAAAGTAACTTTTTATTACACATCAGCATGCACCAAAGAGTATTATAGCATACAGATCAAAAAGATGGTGAGAATAGTGCCCCCCTTCAGGTATGACAAAGATGTTGGCTGGTTACTTACATTTAGCCTGGGAAAACGTTCTGATGGAAACTGGACAGACATTTGACTGCCGGATTCTGGATGGCAGGCGAGAGCACAAGGCCAGCCTGGCAAACATGGCACTCACACTTGAGGACAGCTGTGATGACAATACAAACCAGTGCCAGGTTACTGTAACAGTGCAATAACCTCATCTGAGATAAGCAGCTTTTGGATATGACAGACAGGCTGCATGGTTGGCTATTTACACCATGGTTTAAAATCTAATGAAGATAAAATATCAAAACAAAAAACCAAAATGATTTAACATCATTCATTTGAACATTATTTTAGTCTCACTGGAAAGCTCTGCACCATGTGTCATGAGGTTATCAGCATTGTGTTGGTAACGTGACACAATGACCAAGTGAACATGATGTTTGGATTAGTTAGTATTTGCCATGTGAAATACAGGGGATAGGTGCTGTTCACACAAATAAACTCTAACATATGTGAAGCCACTGAAGTTGTACAAGTTAGATAATAAGGCTAACAGATAGTAGCTAGCTACGTGTCTAGCGTTACTGTTGTCAAAACGTACCTGGGGCTAGCTGACGTTAGCTAGCTTTACCTACTGTGAGCTACCTCACTGCCTAGCTTCGACAAAATGGACAGAAGAAATTTTGTACAAAATAACTCCTTACCTGACAATGTGAAAACCTAGAAAACCACCCACAACTACACTTGAGTGCACTGCAGAAGACACGTAGTCAGCCGGACTGGCGGTGCTTTGCTGCCACATCCACAGCCCACGTTGGTTGGGAAGTGCTGTAACTGAGCTATGCGCGAACGACGTGTACGCAGGATACCCGGATACGTTCATGTAGTAAGAAATGGACTTACAGTAAGAAAATCGGTCTTTACGTACGCAGAAATAGTACTTTTGATGGGTGGACACTTATGTAGCTATGGGAAGTACAAGCACAGAGATAGAAGGTAACAATACACAACACTGGCAGTTCATATTTGAAATTTAGTTTTAGTTTTTATTCACATTGGGAAAACAAACTGACAACAGCAATAGCTGTAAATACCCAAATACAAATAGTTGCGGATAGCCTATCGTAAAAGACATATATAAATTATTAATTACTGTTGTTGCATGATTTAACGTTACATGTTTTATAATGAAAATAATGATTCGATTATATCTCAAACACAATGAATTTATCCGAATGAATTAAATTAAATTCAATGTCACATATTTGTTTAATAAAATTAACTATCACTGAATATTACTTTAGGCACATTTTGTACAAAATAATCTCTAATTTAACTTGTCATGCCATGACATCCGAGCAAACTCCATTTGCTGATGAAGACCTTGAGATGCTGTTGAAAGCTAGTAAGTGGGCCTTTAATTAAGATTATTCTTTTGCAAACTGCTGTTCCCAAAGTCAAGAAGGAACTTTCACACTAAAATGAATTCATTTAGTTTGATTCGATTTTAAATGGTAGGCTACTGCGTTTAGGACAAATAACTGGTAATTTAATTCACTTAATCCAGTTTGTTGGAAATGTGCCATTCAATTGTGTTGTCTCCTGAGAGTCAATGGCTTGAAACAGTTACTGGAAGAACTCATCTTTAGTAATCTGACACTAAAGCACATGAGTCGCGCGTGCATGCCAAGAGAGGCCTGTGAAACATTCATGAGCAGGAAGGCCAGGAGCACAGTGCACACTGAGCTGCCATAACAGGTGCAAGTAGAGCTATGGGGACTGTTGAGGAAACTTTAAAGTGTCCCGTCTGCCAGGACTTCTACACAGATCCTGTGACGCTGCCATGCAGACATGACTTCTGTCTCACCTGTATCCAGGCTGTCTGGGGAACAGATGGGTCTGATGAGGGTCCTTTCTTCTGTCCAGAGTGTCAGATATTCCTCCCCTCTGGCCTCACCCTGGAGATAAACACCAGCCTTCAGACCAAAGTAAAGGACTTCACCACTAACAGGCCATCAACAGCAGGTCTACAGACAACAACACCAAGCAGGGCAACCAAATCATCTTCAACTATCCACTGTGACCACTGCATAGAGACACCATCAGTGGCCATAAGGACCTGTCTGACCTGTGATGCTTCACTCTGCCAGGCTCACGCCCTGCTGCACCAGCAGAGGTCTGCTCTGAGGGAGCACACACTCGTCGAGGTGACGGGGGATCTGCTGTCTCTGAAGTGCAGGGAGCACCGCGATGAGCTGAAGCTCTTCTGTATGGAGGAAAGGGTCCCTGTGTGCTGTTTGTGTGTTCTGGTCGGCATGCACAAGAACCACAAAGTGTTTCAACTCCATGAAGCCTGCGCAGACTTCAAGGTGATTATTAGTATTGTTTTGTCATTTGCTAGAGTGTTTTATTTTTTTCTTGTAAATGTCTTGATCATTGCTTTATGTCTCTGTCGGGGTATTTATGTTCTATAGGCCTGTTGTATTTCTGTCTTTAGAGCATGTTAGAGACCACTATGAACCAACTGCTGAAGAGGAGAGGTGAAGCAGAACATGCCATCACAGACTTGGAGTTACTGTACACGCAAACAGTGGTACAGTCAATGTGAAATACCCCTTTTTAATCATCTATTTTTCATTCACAGAGTCCCTTCTTGTATGTATTTAAATAATGTTTTTTTTTATTTCCTAGAAGTCTGCTGCAGATTTCAGAGAGAGAGTCTCAGACAAGTACAGCAGGATCCGTGTTGTGCTGGATGGTGATGAGCGTCTGATGATGCAAATTATAGATGCAGAGGAGACGCATATGACAGAGTGGCTGGAGGCCCATAGGGGCATCATGGAGGCTCATATCAAAGAGATAGACAGCCTCAGAGCCTCCAGCAAATCACTTCTCCAAGAAACAAATGATCTGCGATTCCTACAGGTAGTTTGAATGATACCTGATATTATGACAGTGTGTTATTGTGATCATGTGAACTTCTTGTACAAATGCAGCTAAAATGTTTTTGCGATTGCAATACATACAGTAGAACATGACGTGTTTATTTTCAACAGCAAATCACAGCACAGAATCTTTGGTGAGTATATTGTCACTATTTTTTTCTATCCTAATTGCGTAATTCTTTTGGTATATAATATTTGCCTTCTAATGGTTTTCGGTTTTTATTGTAGCGACCCTTTGGATTTAGCACCAATCCAGGAAGTAGACAGAGATCTGTGTGACCCTGAGAAGCTAAGAACAGTAGAGAGGCTGGTGGATGACCTCTCAGTGGCTCTTTCCCAACACTTTCCACGAATGTGGTCATGTTAGTACGGAATACAATGTTTTACAATCTAATATCAATCCCCACTATCTCGGTAGTTGTGTTCTGAATGTAGATTTTTATTTCCAGATCTAAGTTCTCCTGCTCTGGACTCCAACACAGCCCATCCGAAACTGGAAATATCCCAGGACAGGAAACAAGTGTACTGGAGAAGGCAGCCAGTCAGTGAAGCTCTGAGCCCTCAGCCATATGACTCCCAGTACAGTGTCCTGGCTCAGGAGAGTTTTACTGCTGGCCGGCACTACTGGGAGGTCATTGTCCAGGAGAAACCTTACTGGCTAATAGGTGTGACCACTGGGCCAGTCAATAAAAAAGATGGCCCAAGTTCCAAGAGTTCCTCCAGGCTGGGTGTGAACAACACATCCTGGTGCATCTACCATGGAGATGGACAGTACCTGGCATGTCATGATACCCAGGAGAAGCAGCTGTCAGTGGGAAAAAGAGTTAGAAAGCTGGGCATACTGGCAAATCTCCAGAAGGGGGAGCTGTCATTCTATGATGCTGATGCTACGATCCTGCTTCACTCTTTCTGTGTGCAGTGCACAGAGCCTCTCTACCCCATGTTAAATCCATGCATTGATGTGAATGGACTGAACAGGCAGCCTCTTACCTTGTTTTGGATTAAGGACCCGTGGGATTGGCATGTAAACACAAATGGGGGTAAAAAGTAAACTTAGAGGACAAAATTAAATGATGTTCATTGATCATACTCTATATTTCTTCTCTACAAATGTTGTCCCATGTTTAGTCAATTTTTGGAAGCTGTAAAATATGTGTGGCTGTCTAATTATATGACAAAAACTATGATCAAGGAATTTACCTACCACTGTATTTAAAGAGAAGTTATAGCTAGAGCTAAAATAGATGACGAGCATACATTTCTCATTACAAGCAGCAATGGGAGAGAGAGCAAGGCTTAAAATACTTTGTTATGGTGTTCTGATATTATATTATTGTGATCCTATCATGCTGATGTTTTATAGAAAGCTGTTAAGTATGGAAAAATAGCTGAGAAGATATTTTAACTTTTTTAGTCTATAGTCGTATAGTGGTTTCTGTGTTACCTTTTCAGTGTCTGCAGTTGTCATGTACAGTAAATATTGTGGTATCAGGTGCATCTTCAAACAGTGCCTTTGTTCCTTGGTAAAGTCTATCTGTTCGGTTAGCAGCTCAGAAGCTCTCATGTTTGACTTGATGTAGTTCAGGAAGTAAATGACCCATCTGTAAACTACTGGCTTGTTCTTTGTACAACTGTCCCCTCAGCTCACCAGACCATGGAGGACATGCATGCTTTCATTCTCACATGTCAGTGGCCCTACAGAGTTGCTGCCCTGCAGCAAACAAAATACCCAGTGAGGCCAAATAACATGAACAGTGACACTGTAAGTCTACAGAGCACAAGAGACTTAGCTCGTACACTCGTATTATTCGTACAGTATGGTTTTCCTCTGTGTATATAAATACCTACTTTCCAAAGAGAGCTGAAAATCCATATCCACCTGTCACCCAGGACATTTTCAAAGACCTTAAAGCTGGAGCACATTTTGTGGCTCATCAACAGAACATAGAACAATAGACAAATCAGCTTTTAAAAAATGATGGGAAAATGTAACCCTATTTGATTTTGAGCTGTAATTTTGTGTTTATTAAGGGGAGACTCTACAGGCGAAAACCAAGGAAACATGACATTTAGATGTACAGTACATTTCAGGTTTTTCTGTTCTAGGCCATTTGTTACAGGGAAAAACACATTAAACTGAAATGACACTGCACATTTACTCAACGACAACACAATTCGATTTTTTTTTTAAATGCTTTGTCAGTTTTTTTAATGGTTGAATTAAGTAGCATTTGAATTTAAAATGATGTTGTAGACCTGAAAAGCAAAATACCAGGTACAACTGTACAAAACCCAAAAGCTAAATCATGATGACTTAGACTTGCTCCATACATAACCAAGTCCTTGCCTATACTGAGGTTGCTTTTGGAGATGCTGCTTGCATCTTTGACTTGATCCACTGCAGGAAGTGAGTGACCCGTGTGTAGACTCCAGGCTTGTTCTGCCTTCCACATTTGTCTCCCCAGCTCACCAGACCATAAATTACATGGCTATCGTTCGGCTTACAAGTCAGTGGTCCTCCAGAGTCACCCTGAAACAAGAGAAAACAGCTGACCAGATAGCAAATGCACTGCTGCATACAGCTATTTTAAGAACTAACCTCAGATAATCAAATAATGACCTTAGTCATGCAGATATTTTGAATAATAGCATTCATTTAACTGGTTAGTTTCCTCTACTAACCTGGCAGGAATCCACCCCTCCCTGTAGGTGGCCAGCACAGAACATAGTATTATCCAGGATTCTGCCATAAACAGTGGGTTCAGAGCACTTTTTCTGGTTGATCAGCAGTACATTGGCCTCCAGCAGGTGGTTGGAACCATAACTAGCTGCAGAGATGAGGTGGCAAAATTATATTTAACCAATATAACAACAAATGCAACAAAGCTGTTTTTATTTTCAGTGGTTGTATGCAAATAAGATTAAAAAGATTCAGGGTCTACAGGGTCCTTTAAACTAAGAAACATTCAACCCTGAAGCGCCTCTAAAAAACAAAAGATCTGAATGAAAATGACGGCTTTTATTTTGTAGCTGAATATGCGAAAGTGGTCTTACACTGCTCAGTGGCACCCCATCCAGAAATGGTACACTCTATCCCATCAGGCAGTTGGCCATCAGGCAGACAGGCTGTCTTCACAAACTGGGTCTCAGTGGCACAAACTCCATCAGTGCCATTCAGCCTCAACAAGGCTTTGGAAACGCAGTTTGGGTAAACATCACAACAAAATAAAAAATGAAATGATAAAGTACTTAACTTCTTGTATTTTTACATCACAATCTCATTACTTCTACTTTTTACTATTTTTATAGTTTAATGCTGTACATTTCATCATTCGTATTACAAATGGTACTATTTGACTCTCTCCCTAATTGTTGACACTCTCACCAATCCTTAATTAATTAAAAAGGATCAAGATACAGAGGTAAGATGCCATCAGTAAGATCTTTGATTTAGATATTACATTTTGATATTGCTGGTAACATCAGTGCTTATTTTATTTAAATGAGAGAGAGAGATGGATCACCTATGTCATTGTAAACAGCTTCAGGAGTCTCCCTGTAGTTCTCATGTAAAATAGCTTCTTCAACATGTATGGTTTGCTCTGTGGGTTCCTCCATATTCAGTGACAGACTCCCCATAACCACCTGCATGTCCTTCGTTTGATCACTGTTCAAACACAAACAACACACACGATTAAGTCCACATGTGAACGCTATTCCACAATCAGTGTTTTGTGTTTTTTCAGATTTGTAGTCATTATGATTGTGCTTACATGCAGTGTCCAGCTGTCAGTACCCAGCAGCTCGCGATGAGAACTCCTCCACAGATGTGTCTGAATGGCTGGTTGGAGTTCTTTGGTCTCACTTGCAAGGACACCTGCCAGGGTACAGCCCCGGGAGCGACCTTCAGACCCCCAAAGATTCGGGTAATGACCTTTTTTGGCTGAGGCTTCCCACAGGTGGAGAACTGTGGCGGTGGAGCAGTGGCACCGGAGATGGGAGGAACAGAAGTGGGTGTAGAAGAAAGTTGTGGAGCCTGGCTGGGCTTCTCAGTCGTTGGGGGTTTGGTAGTTATTGGCTTGGGGATTGCTGTAGGTTCAGGTTTTGTAGGTTGGGGCTTGGGGATTGCTGTAGGTTCAGGTTTTGTAGGCTGGGGCTTGGGGATTGCTGTAGGTTCAGGTTTTGTAGGCTGGGGCTTGGGGATTGCTGTAGGTTCAGGTTTTGTAGGCTGGGGCTTGGGGATTACTGTAGGTTCAGGTTTTGTAGGCTGGGGCTTGGGGATTGCTGTAGGTTCAGGTTCTGTAGGTTGGGGCTTGGGAGCAGTGGGGTCAGGGTCTGTAGGGACAATTTCAGATGGCGCCACACCTGAAAACACACTCAAGAAGATAACAAGGAAATAACAACTGTTTTTGTTCACCACACTCATAATCAGGAAGTTGTCTGAAGCTTTAAAGCCGACCTGTTGGTTTAGGACACTTTGTCACATCACAGTAGTCCCACAGCAACTTGCAGCCTCTTCTGAAGAAACACCAGGGCTTACGATCTCCGTCTGGGTTTCTGTGTTATAGAAAATGTGTAAATGAGTGTCCTCTTGTAGATGTCCTCTGCTATTTGAATGCACTTATTTATTTTCTCTTGACCTGCAGAAGTTGTGAGGCCCAAGTCCATCTTTGTCCTCGAAGGAGTTGAAGGGATCAACTCCTTTCTCCAAGATGAAGTGAGAGTTCCAGAAGAGGCATTCATCGCCATCATCTGTCTCACTCATATTGCCACGATATGACTCTCCATCATCCACATAGCAGTCACCTGGGCCTAAGAAATATACCACATTCAGTCAGTATATGAGTAATGATGATGCATATATTTGACTGGGAAAGGGAAAACAATAATGTAGGGTGTAGTATTTACCAACATGGCAGAAACGTCCTCTGTACCCTGAAGGGCACTGGCAGTCAAAGTCATTACCATCCTTGATGCATATTCCACCATTCCTACATGGATTAGGCTCACAAACTGAAACTTTGGAGAAAAACAGTTAACAATGAAAGCTTGCTTTCAGGAACTGCAGAAACTTGTGGAAAAGAGGTATTCTGTCTTGTTTGGACAAAGAAATACTCCTTACAACTTGTGCAATCTGGAGGCTGGAAGGGCTCCTTGCATTTGCACTCATAGAACGGGAAAGTTGAGGTCAGCACACATTCACCACGCCCGCATTTACCTCTCGTACAAATTTTAGGACCTGAGATCATAACATAATAGTTTTGATTCATTTTTGCTCATTATATATTGTGCATATATGACCAATCTGCAATCCAACCACAGCATGGGAAAAAGGGAATTATTTTCAAACCTCTCTCGCATCTCTTTCCCTTGTAAGGTTTGGGACAATCACATTCGAATTTGCCCTTGCTTTTCTGCTCACACACTCCATTGTTCTGGCAAGGGTTTGGGTTGCATTGGCCTGAGAAATGAGAAAAGTCAAGACGGGGAAGCTTTAAATTAGAGCTTTCCAATGTAATATGGCCTTTTAGGTGACACGAAACCTTGCAACATCACACAGATTGGTATAAATACTTTGACAGAATACCTGAGTGTCAACTCTCTCACCTTCTAGCTTTTGAAGGTCAAAAAGCCAGCCATCGTTATCATGATCATCATCATCGTCATCATCACCAGTTCTGTTTATGATCTTAAAGAAGAAGTCTAAAAAAATGTTTCCTTTATTAGATATGAAGCTTAAAGTCTTCCTCTCTCTCTTACCCTATAAAACTAGATATTTACAGTGAAGCACTGTGAGGACTTACAGGATACTAAATGTCAAATATTGTTCTATTTATAATATGTTATAAAAGAAATAAAAAGAAGCACTTACCCTCAATTATGTCCTTAAATCGTCCTCTTATTTTGCCAGGTTTAGGTTGCCCACATCCCCTATCCCCATGATGCTCAGGTCTCCCATGCCCATGATGCTCAGGTCTCTCATGCCCATGATGCTCAGGTCTCCCATGCCCATGATGCTCAGGTTTCCCATGCCCATGATGCTCAGGTCTCCCATGCCCACGATGCTCAGGTCTCCCATGCCCACGATGCTCAGATGTCCCATGCTCAGGATCCTGATGTTTCTTGTGATTTTTATTTGCCAGCTGAATAATAATTTGACAGCACCACATGACAGAAGAATGTTTAAGTGAATTCATCTTTTTAAACAGAAACATGGACAACAAGCGCAACTGCATTTTATTCACAGCAGAATGCATTATCAAACATTGCAACAGTGTAAACAAGAGCCAATACATTTGCTTATTGCGGCACAATTGCTGTATAATATATAGAGTGAATACATACTTCAGCAGGTATGAGGAGCACCGCTAGGAAGAGCCAAAAGAAGAGGAGCTTTAGGTTCATGATGGAAGTGGACAACCAGGAGAGTAAAATGAGAGTGCGTTGTCTAGCACATCACTCACACTTTTCTAAACATTTGTGTAAGTACACTAACCTTTGATTCGCCGGGGGTGTCTGGCATCCATCCCTGTTGTTGAGTCAGTTTTATTTACTTTAGTTGTGCTCTTGGATAGGGTTTTTTTTTAGGACTAACAGGCAGAACAGTGCTCATGTTACCAAAAACTTATAATGAACAAATAAATGTTGCTAAATCAAAATCACTGTCTCTGCCACCCTTGAAACATTTTTCATATTGAAATTCATTCAAATGAATTTTGATCAAATAGGATAAGTGTGCGCTCAGATGCGACACAAGG
The DNA here is from genome assembly GCF_020085105.1 of Siniperca chuatsi. NCBI lineage: Eukaryota > Metazoa > Chordata > Actinopteri > Centrarchiformes > Sinipercidae > Siniperca > Siniperca chuatsi. The sequence continues at coordinate 9,148,169 of NC_058052.1, forward strand.
GCTCAGAGAGCATATTTGCAAAGTCAATTGTTTGTTTGAATGTAGACTTTGGATCCACCTGCACTAGCTGCATATCAGGATACATTACTGTGTGCTTTTTTAGATTTCTTTATACATTTACAAAATCAAGTGCAATACTTATAGCATGATTGTATGCTGAGTCAAATATACCTTCCAAGTAAAACTGAAACCTTTTTTTAAACAAGACTTTGTCATAAAAAGAGAATATGTAAACTCAATATGCATAAAACACTGTTTTCATGGTCCCTTTTCTTAGTTTAATGAGCTTAGAGATGGGCCTCACTGCTTCTAATATTTCTGTACATTCATCTGACAGTTTAATACACATATACAGTACAGGCACTGATCGAAATGTGTAGTGTTCACATTTAACATGATTCCTTGTAAGGAACTATCTTTCTACTAGAAGTTTTTATCACATTGTGCCTCTATGTAATCTGAAATACATTACATTATTTCAAAGAGGAGCAATTCTGTATTAGCAAGGGTGCCACAATATGAAACCCTTTATAAAGGCTTTATTAATGGTTAATAAAGAATATAGCATGATACTTGCTTTCTCTTTTTAGCAAACCCTTTCATTAAGAAGATACTCCTGGACCTTAGTGGGAAAGGTTTGCAGAGCATCTGGTCCAAAATCCAATCCAATCCAGACAGATATTTCACAACCTGGCAACTTGTTCTTATTGCTCTTTTGACTTTATAAAGCATTAGTAGATGATTTTTAGCCATAGCAATGTCGTCTGCTGTTATGGTCCAGACTGAAATATCTCAAATCTTAGATGGATAGGCATGAAATTTTGTACAGATATTCATAGTGCACAGAAGATGAATCTGACTTTTACTATAGTGCCACCGTGAGGTTGTCATTTGTGGTTTTAAGTGAAATGTCTCAACATCTATTGGAGAGCTTGCCATAAAATTTGGTAGAACCATTCATGTCCCCGTCAGGATGAATTGTAATAACTTTGGTGCTCCACTGACTTCTCGTTGCACCATCATCAGGTCAAATTTTTAATATGTTCAATACTTTGGTTTATGACCAAATACCTGAAAAACTAATGACATTCTCATCAGCCTCAGTTGTACTTTGTGTTTAGTGCTGTGAATGTTAGCATGCTGATGTTAGCATTTAGCTCAAAGCACCACTGTGCATACAGCCTCTCAGAGCAGCATGGCTGTAGACTCAGTCTTGTTTAATTATTAACAAAGCCATTAGTTACAACCTATAAACCTTTAAAATTGGTGCATTATTAGAAAGTAGTGCCTCAGCAAGGAATTACTAAAAGCTTTTCTGTGGAGTTACTAATCAGAGATCACTGGTAGGATACAGAGCATTACAGATTACAATAGGCTTAGCATTGGTGCCATTGTGGTCATGACCAGGACAGAGGGCCAGGTGGAGGCAGTCTGAGAAGGTTCCTGTACAGAAGGAGAACAGCGGCATCATGTTGTCTGCCTCAAGAAACGTCACCAATCCTGCAGGGAAACTACACAAAACACCAATCCGACAGAAGCATTTTGTGAAAGGCAGCTGATGGGGCACCCCTCCGTGCCAGGCTGTATACTCCCCATCAAAGAACTCCACACACCAGGACTCGTCCCCCCGGCCCAGCCAGCAGTCCTCAGTGGTGCCCTTGCGGGGAATGGTGGGATAGGTGACACCCAGCTCCCAGTAAGTCTTCCCAGTCACATCAATCTCCCAGTAATGGCGACCAAAACTGAGGCCTTGCAAGCTGATAACATTGAGGGTGGTGTCAAAGCGTCCAGGGAGGTCAGGAAGTTGCTGCCAGGTGTCTGTGTAGGTGGCACTGTCACCTTGGGGGGAGATGATCAGCTTTGGGTGGGCCGTCTCTGGATCCAGACACACCTCACTGGAATCTGGAGACATATTTAACACATTTTATACAGGAAAATCTACATGTCAAAGAGGTCAAGTTGTGGTTATAAACACTATAGAAATAATGTGTGAACTGACAACTCTTGATGAGTTTCTTGATTATAGGGGTCTGTGAGGAGATAAGCAGAAGCATGTTGTTGGTGAGGCTGAGGATCTGGTCAGCTTTAACTTCGTCCAGGCTCACACTGCTCGGGTCTGTCCTGTTTAGCAGATCCATCACTCTGTAGGAGGCAGACCATAGTGAGAAATATCAGCTGCTGCTTCACTGCTTCATACTGAAGCTGTTGGGTTTTTTTTTAATTGAATTATGATGATCCATACCTGTCCACTGTCTCCACATCTTGCTGCTCAGGGAATGAAAAGAAAGACTGAAGAAAAGCAGAAAAATCAAGATTAAATGAACTTTGAAAGCAAAACGTTTTATATTGCATAACATTTTTAGTTCCCATATGCAAATGAGAAGGTATTCAAATCACATTTGGTTCACTGGATTTTACCACCATCAAGATAATCACCATTGTATCAGGCTCTGTGTCAGTCTGCTCCAGTGCTACAGTGAGTCTGGCCAGGCTCTGCTCTATCTCCTGGATTAGAGAACAGTTCCTTTCCATCAGCCCATCCAGGGCAGAGACAGCAGCCCGCTCCTCCATGTCCAGGTGGGACAGGGTAATCCTTAGGTCCTCGTCCAGGATGGACTGGATCTCCTGATATTTCCGTATGATGCACTCCCTTATCACTGAGGATGTTTTCTGAGTCAGGCAGAATCATTTATCAGTTTATTACACTGCCTGATCACAGGTGTAATTATAGTGTTGGTGTTTTTGTTACAGGATAACTGATGGAATGTTTAATTTTCAAATTTAATGTCACAATAAAGACAGAAAGATTTCATGTTGTGGCAAAATGTAATGTGGCTAGCCTGAACACAACTTACTGTGAGTTCTGATTGCCGTGCTGCCAGTTTTTTCAGTCTGTATTTCACGGCTTCCCTTTGCTTCTTTAGACACTCTTGGTGCTTTTCTAATGTCTCCTGTAGAAAGGGTTGCACAGACATTCAGCACAGCTCACTTCAACACCAGTCATGTTGTTTGTGGTGAAGTGCAGCTGCAGAAGCAGAAGCAGTTTATTATGAGACTTGATGTAGATAGCAACAAAGATTGACTGCCAGGAGTGTGTTTACTGTAACAACCATCTTGTCTTCAGTCTTTCTCTTCGACTGTTTATTAAAAGGCATACCATATGTTCTGTATTATGAGACTGTATTTTTAAATGGTACAGTTTCCTGTAGCAGCACTGAAGGCTTTGCTGTTCTGCTGCCACCTAATTAAAATGAAAATTATGCCCACTGATCTCCTCATTGCCATTACATGTCTGCAGTGTTGTGACCCAAGAGGCAGGCATCTGTCTTCCATATTCCCAGTGTCAGTGTGTGTCAGTGCTGCCTTCTCCAGGAGAAAAATTATGATTGTTGTGTCCACAATGATTAACATTTGCCCTGTAATAATTCCCCCTGTGAATGAATGAGGCCACGGCAGTGATGCAAAAAGTGAAAAAAGTGATGCATTGCATAATAGTGACACTATTTGACTTGTGCAGTTCATATTACAGAGCTAACATGGTCAAAGGAGAACATTTTTGTCATGACATTTTAAGGACTATACTGGCATGTTTGTGCATTTTTTACTACAAAGCACACCATGGTTTTCTACATTGTTAAAGTCCCCCTTCACCCACAGATACATTTTGCTTATTGTTACCTCACTTAGATGCTTCACTGTGCAGAATGATGTATGTGCAGAGTTTGACACTAGAAGGCTGTTTTGACGGTCCTCTGGTGAAGGAGGAAAGTTTCTCTGTGCTCGACCTAAATCTCAGTTTTAGATGCGTACGTACAAGCAGGTTTTTGTGACATCACAACTTGTTTGGAAGCCAATCCAATATGGTCCAGTATGCATCTTATGCAACTGTGATGTAAAAACTCGAAACCTCCAGTGCACATACACTGAAAATGGATTTTTCAGTGAAGGAGACATCTTCTGTGTAGTTAATTTGTCAAATGAACAATATTTGGATATTTATTATTTATATCTGGATTTTTCAGTGAGGGAGAAGGAGTAGATGTAATTTTAAGTATTTGTAACTGGTTTATTGAACTTTTTTGTGGAAAAACCATATCAGACAAACATTATTATTCCCAGCAGATTATTTTATATGTCCTAAAACAAGTCTGGAGAGGATCTTTAACTGTTTCTCCCGCCATCCAGGGAGCCACTGTTTAGTTAATTTCAGTATAGTATGAAAACTTTAAACATGCTTGAGGTAAGTTAACCATTTAATTGAAAATTAGTTTTGTCAGTTACATTATCATTGTGGGGTAAGTAAGTCAATATCAAGCATTGTCTTGAAAAGTCTTCAGAGTAATGCTTTACAGTAATGTTTAGGTGAGAGGCTCTGGCATTTGATATTTAATAAGAGTTAGCAGCTTTACAGCACTGCTTTCATGAATATAATGTTGCCATGTTGTTGGAAACAAAAACCCAGAGGATAAACAATAGGAAAACATGGATAATATAACCAGGAAAAAATGAATTTGGTAGTTTCTTGCATTAAAGAGGTTGCTGCAGCCAAGTCTCAGATGACTTCCCAATTGCACTTGAATGCATCAGTCTGGAGGAGGGGTTCAAATTATCATTGTTTGCAGCTGCATTAACACACAAAAATAACCAACAAAACAAAATGCTATTTAATGTTCACAGTGATGCATTATCTTTCTCAAGCAAGATTCAAATATTTGTGTGTTATATGAATTAAGACAAATAGCTGTTTGGAATGAAGGAAAACCTTATTAGTGTTTGTGAAGAAGGTCAATAGACTCCATCATCGGATTGGTCCCATAAAAGTCAACCAGTCCTCAGGCTACCTCTCATCCTGTGTAACATCACTGAGCCGGTGTGTTTATTGGTGAAATACAGAGAAGAAAACAGAGAACAGAAAAGAGGCAGTGGGTACCTTTGGTATAGCCGAGGATCATATGGTTCATGGTGATTTAAAGCTTTATTGGCTTAGATTTCAATACAACAAATGGCAGTGTGGGTTTTCATTTATAAAACAGTACTTTCAAATACAGTTGCTTCTTACATTAGGTGTTTTATCTATTTGTTGGTTACTGTATGTTGGATACGGCATTAAAATATATTAAGATTTGTACTTCCAATACATGTAAAGGGAAAGAGTCTGGCCATGTTTATGAGAGCCTGAGAAGAGAGACATTTTCTTTTTGTCAGGGTCAGATGAATGTTTGGCATGTACAGTAGGCAGGGGCAGGAGACTGACGATGTGTAGGTGCTTGGATGATTCATTTCCATGTAGATCCGGTAAAACAGTTGATGGGTCAGCTGACTGCTTTCCCAGTGGATTTTTTGTTTAATTCAAAGACTCACTGAGCCGATTCTTGCAAACTTTGGACTAAAACTGTTTCAGCCCAAGCGAAGGAAAGCTGACACATGTTCAAGCTACGAGCATGGACATTTCGTAATGGCGTCATGAGGTTCTACTGTACTTACAAAGTTCCACAGGAATCAACAGCAACAAATAGTAGGAAGAAACAAGCAAGAAAGAAAGGAATGCAGTTCACCTCAAAGCAAAGCAAGAAGTAAAACAAGCGCAGTCAAACCAAATAACATGACCCTATTTATCATTCATTCTCATTCTTTGCCATTTTTGAACATGGAAGAGATTCCCATTCCTTTTTTCCTGTGCAAGTCTGACTGGACAAATCATTCAGCTCACAGTCTCAGGAAGCATCAGAGCAAAAATAGTCCATTTCACTGCTTCCTTGATTATGCCAGGATAAAACAAAAAACCAGAAGAAAAGGAAAGAAACCAAAACCTACATCTAGATTACAGTTGTTGTGTGCTATCTGGATGAATGTACAGTATGTACATGCTGCTCTGAGTGCTAGAAGAGCTTGGCCTTCTTTTTCATGTCGTTGCGTTTCCACAGGGGAAGCCTGTCAAACTCCTGGATCTCCATTCCAAAGATGTCAAAGAACGTTTCAGGTGCTAAGTGGCGCTAGAATTGAGAACAAAGGTGGAGAAAACAAAGGAGGGGAGGGGGGTGTTCGTGGTTAGCACCGAAGCCGTAAAAAGGGTCACTGCAAAAATGACAAGGAGCAATGGATACTGCACATTCCTTGCTACAATTGTATTTGTGTAACATGTTATTTACACAAAGTAGAGAAATCCAGTATCAATTGCGGACACTCAGGTGGAAAACTGATACCTCCAGTCTGGTTCTGTCCACATCCCTGGGCAGTTTAGCTCTCCCTCTACTGGTTATCATGAGCATGTCATAGGGATACACCTTCAGAAGGAGACACTTGTCAGTGAACAGGTCAAAACCACAAGCTAGAGTTAAGCTTCAGAAACTTGTAAACCATTTTTATCAAACAAAACTGTAAAATTTGGATATTTTTGCAGTTCTGACTGTGGCAGAGGGAACACTGGGTGGGAGAACAGGTATGTGACAGGAGGCCGACTAGGAGTGAGAGCTGTTTTTTAGGTTGTCGGGGAAATGCAGGGTGCTATGGTGTGCACACTTTTTTTGGTGTAGAAACGTGCACTAGATTATGTAAGGGCAAAAACATGAAAACACAGTTATGTAACGGGCGGTATTTTTAGAGTAATTTAATGCAAACTAAAAAAAGAACTAACACCAGTAATGTAGGCCAAGTAAATCCACATGGGAATGATTGTCCTGGAAAACTGAGGTGCTTCTACTTTTCTAAATAACTAATCCCATTTGTACAAGAAAAAACTGGCAAATGATAGTTGTTAATTTAGCTGAATACTCAATAATAAGCAACTACAAGTTCTTTGAGGCCTCTGACCAACTCATATCCACACAGTAATATACAATCTCTTATATACTATGCAGTATATAGTGATATGAGTTGTTTGGATGACAGTCTGGGCGTTGGATTCTTCACTGTATGGTGCATACAGTATCCAGCCACTTTAAGTCAAAGCTATGTGCAGATGAGCATGGAGAAGCCAGCATGCTAAGCGCTAGAGTGACTCGGCAGCTCCTGAAGCAGCATGCTAAATCAGGGACCCGGCTAATGTGAGTCTTTCACCTCCAGTAAAAATCTCTTTTAGTTCCCTATTTCTTCCACCAATGTCCCCACACGACGAGGGTAAATACAACATGCTAATTGTTTCATTTCATCCTCCTCTTTTGGGCTGGTCTCTTTTTCTTAGTGGAATTGCCAAGTTTAGACTATCTCTAAATTAGTTGCAAAATGTATCCTTGTTTACAAGTTAAAATGCACTTCGGTGAGTGAACAATGTATACATTTTGTAACATATTTCAGTGTAGATTACAATGTTGTCATCAGTGCAAAAAGAAGAAGATACTTGCTTTTGGTTCCAACATATTAGGCATAGATACTCCCCTGTCCATCCTTGCAAGTGCTGCACGGCCATCCTTAATGTGCTAAAGAATAGAACATACACAAATGTAATATAGTGGAAGGGGACTGCAGGGTTAATGGCAATGAATATGTCCACTAATGACAGTGGGCACAGTTTTCACTGGATGGAGCAAGTAGCTTGGATACTGTTCAGTATCTTAATTAGTATTCAAGATGGGCAGTTGTTTGAAACTGAATGTCTCTGTAGTTTTTTTTTCCATTGTGAATATATTTAAATGTGCCATTTAGCTTGAGTCATAACATTGGTAAACAACACACAAAACAAGACATGAGGCGATGATTGTACATTGCATTTACAGTACACTGGTTCAGCTATTGGGCAGTGCATGTTTGGGCATTTGAAATCATTGCACTACATGCCCTGTAGCTGACATTAATCCAACAGTGATGCAAGCATGTAGCAGGAGTGGGCGGTGTGCATTCAGGGCAAAGTGTCTCTTGCAACCCATTGAGCAAGCAAATATATGATGCAAGGTGAGGAAGCATGCCTTGTGAAAAAGCAGATGAGACACATACCTGAAACTCTGCAGGACAACATGGGACAGAAAATGAGACTCACAGTTAATGGTTTTGCTGTCAAATCCCTTGCCAGGCTACTATCTACAACACTGCTGTCCCTGATGACACATTGTGTGAATCATTATGCAAATATTTCAAAATGCATGTTCATTTATGTACACATAGCAAGCCATTTTTGAATACTGATGCTGAATAGCTCTGGTGAAATTGGCAAGAGATTTCCATGGTGGCCACATTTTGGTAGCAGCTCTCACCTCTGCCTCCTCCACACATGTCACCATAGCTGTTGTACTGGGTGAAATCTGTTGACTGGGGCTGTGGGGAACACAGAAAACAGTACATGAACATTAACATATGGACATTTTGTTGATGATTTAGGACCAGAAAGGGATTTAGTTATAATTACTATGTATAAAACATGTACATAATTAGTGTTTCTGGCATTTGGTGCCAAGATATAATGCACTTAACATGCAATTTCTGCTTCTTCTTAACATTTTTCTGATTGTCATCCATCTGCATTTAGCTGTCTGTGTTACATAATCAACAGCAAACATGTTAGTATGAGTGAGCTCTCACCCGATGTAGCCCATTCCTTCCATAGCCAGGCAGAGAGTTAGTTTTGGTTGGAGAAGTTGGATCTGAAACATAAATGTTATTATATATATTTGGTTTGAGATTGAAAAAGATGTTGACCCAAATCAGGAACATTTACATCAACAGAGAAATGTAAGCAATGTCATAATCTAGACGTTAAAGTAAAACAAATGCAAAGATCTACAAGTGTTATATAGCACAGACCTTGTGTTACAGTACATTGCTGACAACTCGAGAGCATATTAGCTGATGAAGCTGCTCTGTACCTGCGTCACAGTTGGTCTGTTTGGGGTCGTAGCGCTGAGCAGAGAGGCTACGTGCGTGACGCTCCCTGATCTGTTCTTTTTCCATCTCTTCCTTCAGAATGAGCTTTCCCAAACCAGACTGAATCTACACACACACACACACACACACACACACACACACACACATTCAACTAATTTACAGTATATCCACAGATAATATCAATCCTTGACACAATGCATGTATGGCTTTCATCTGATTCATGGAGGATATATCACAAATACAAGAACCAGTGTGTGTTCATGTTGGTATTAGTTGCTCTTAAGTTGAAGAGTCAAGATGATCTCACTGACCTTGCTGAGATGTTCCTCCTGGAGCTGCTTTCTTTTTAAGGCCTCTTCCTCCTCCTCTTCTCTGGATCGTCTCCTCCCTTCTGAACCTACGGGTGCCGTACACAAGCACAAAAAGTCAGACAAAACACATACATATGCACCCATAAAGACACACACACACACACACGCACACACATCTTTCTGGAGGACACCATGCTGCTCATGTACTTGTATAGTACAACCAGATGAAATGCTTCATCCACAGTACAGTTTTTGAGAAAGACAGAAAGAAATGGCTGTTTAATTTGGCTGTAGAGCAGTGAGGAATACACAGTAAATGAGTAATAGGTGGACGGAAGAACACAAATGTGAGACAGAGTTGACGAGACAGACAAACAGAGGGACTTATTATTTGGCTACATTGACATGATGAATGTTTACACTTCATCATTCATGTCAAGATTTTACTGGATGTTAAATACACAGAACAGCACAATGTAAGACAGACAGACAAAAGTCAGTTTGAAGTCATTCTCAGTTATCTCTGTCCAAGTCATTTGTGGCACTATTGTGTATAGCAAGTGCACCCACCATGTGCAGCAAGTGAATGTAAAATGGTGAAACTGATGCTACCTCAAGCAGAAAATAATATGGCAGCAACAGAAACCAAACAACGCTTCTGCTTTGTGCAAGCAAAACTTAAAGACAAATACTGTAATGCCTGAATAACAGCGTGAGCTCTGAAAGAAGCAGGGATGCAGTTAAGCTTTTGGGGCAGCTAGAAGGGAGAAACAAGAAGAGTTAGGTTGTCGTGAGGTGTCTATTGTACCACTAGAAGGTAGCAGTGCAAGCATGCCCATCAGGAACCTACTGTACCTAATACAGTGAGAGAGTAGGGCCAACGGTTGCCCTCACTCCGTGAGCTGTCATCTGGAGAGGGAGCATGGGCTGCGGGGAAGGTGGCGGATCTGATGATGTCATCAGCAGACTTGATTTGGTGTGCTATGGCAGCTGTATCTAGGTTGGTAACCATGGGAACTGATCTATCAGCGTCTGGGTCACAGTCTCAACCACAGGTAAACATCTTAGCACCATATGATCGTCAGGCTCAAGGATCATTTAATCCTGGGTCATTCCGTCTACAATGCAAAAAATGCCTTTCCTAACAAGTCACTGAATATTGATAAAACCTTAAATCTAATCTTCTGAAATAAGTGGTGAGGAACTGCCAGTGGGTAAGAGTCAGTGTGGTTTTAAGGACGTTTCAAGGATGATTTTAGTGACATCTTGCACAAGCAAGATTGCACCTGTTCTGAGAAACATCACTTAATTGAAGAAAAGTCTTAAAACCAGCTGGCGTGCATTGTAGGCCTACACAAGTGAAATTTGCTCTTTCACTTCTTTTTTCAGATCCATTTTAGAGCGAGACTAAGCAACTTTTGACAAGAAATAACACATTCTTCATTCTTGAGTTCATAAGCAATAAAACGCACCCTTGGTCAATTCACTACGCTCAGGGGTTTTGCTGCCTGACCTGTAGTGGTTAATGTTAGCTAAAGTTAGCAAACTTCAGATAAATATTACAGTGTAACTGACATTACTGAGTCAGTTCGCTGACTTTCACTCTTTTCTTCTTGTGCTACTGTTACATTACCTTCTAGTCTGTCACAGATGAACATTTCAATGATTTTATCACAAAAGTAAAACAAGTAAACATATCGTAGCTAGCCAGAAGACATGTTGTGGTGCCATTTCTCTTTCTCTTAGTCAGGTTGACTTTAACGCAAATTACTCATTATATTGTCATTGTCACAAGTCAGCAACAGTTACATAGTCTTGCTTTAAGAATAGACTGACTATAACATTACTACTGTGACTTGTTAAGTTGGACAAAGTGCAGTGTAAAGCTACCGGTCAGACAGAAGAGGATTGGAGACAGACTTCAAACAGTGCTCATACACTGACACTGGGGGTGACTACATGGTTAGATGAATAGCCTACACAGTTTCAGTTGATTAACAAAAGCATTTTCAGTAAAGAGTCCAGCTCAGTAACATAATTACCTAGAGCAATGGTTCCCAACCTTTTTGGTCTAAGGTAGGCTACCCCCACAGCCCTTGGTTTGGTCAGCAATCGTACTACCACTTGGAGTGAAGCTGAATGTTCCAACCATTTATCCATTACTTTTAGCTACCTGTTTAGACTTATGTGTTCGCTTGCTAACTAGTTTTCACCCACTCTTACATAATTGCAAAAGGTAGTGTTCGGGTGTTATAGCTGCATTAATATATGGATATATTCTTTTAATCAAATCATAATTTCTATTTTTTCAATTTATTTGAGCTCCTTCGAAATCTTTCCACGTACCTGGGGTACAAGTAGGCCTACCCCTGGTTGGGAATCACTGACCAGTATTACTCTGAATTAGTACTCAGACAGACATTTTCCCCTTCTCTTCTTACAGTAAAACAGGCTCTACTATAAGATGAAAGGTACCGTGTTGTTTGTAGATGGGTGGTTTTCTGTAGATGTTGCTCCCCTGATCTGAAAACATTCAAATACAGACAGAAAATACATTTACGGAGTATACAGTGCATCTATTATACAAATTAAAAATGTATTGAAAACAACTCAACACCAAGCGATGACGCATAGGGATTACATTGAATTTCGCCCTTTTTCCTGTGATACATCTGTATAGTTGTGAAAGAAGAGTGGAAAAAGCAAAAGCTGATCCCAAATGGAGTATAATGACAGATAGATAGATAGATAGATAGATAGATAGATAGATAGATAGATAGATAGATAGATAGATAGATAGATAGATAGATAGATAGATAGATAGATAGATAGATAGATAGATAGATAGATAGATAGATAGATAGAAAGAAAGAAAGTAGGGACGAGCAGTGACAGGGTGCGCTCCAGCTCCTACCTGGGAGGTGGAAATGTTTAGGGGTCTGAGAGAGAGGCGGGGTGACCGGCCGGCTGTCGGGCCTGAGCGGGAGGGGGGAGCTCCGGCCACTCGGCGGGTCAGTGCCTCCAGTGAGAAGAACCAAGAACAGAACATGAGCAGGGATACTAAAGGGGAACCACAGTCTGAACGGTGCAACACACAGGGACCAACGGGACCAGTTGAAGTCACTTTGAGCGAATGGGAGACATTCTGGTTGGTTTGGATAAATGCAGTTAATGGAGCTGTATACTATGTGCAAGATGAAGGTACAAAAGCGGATCAAACTAGCAGAGTTTAAAATAGCGAGATCAAATGTTTGGGAGATATGTTATGAGTCATGAAGTATAATGTCTGTTAGCTTGTTGTGTAATATGAATTCACAGTTCAATAAGAGTTAAGAAGTTAATACCTCCCAGCATGCAATGGCAAACCTATATTGCAAAACCTTACTTTTTATCTCAGCCTTACAGTTTATTTGGGTCTGGAGACTTATTCTGACAAGGCAAAAATGTCATCCATCATCCAACATTCGGGGAACTGCCAGTTTGGATATTGGATTTGGATTACTAGTATCTCTCAAGTGCATGCAAAGCTGCAAAACACATACACAAAGAGCCTGTCAGCTACTTTGGCAGCTACTTTAGTCAAAGGTGAATAAATGCATGCTAGTTAGTGAAGAATCAGTGCCTTGCCTGCATGGCTTTGACCAAGACATGGGTTTGACCATTCGGGATGGCAGTTATAGTCTAATGAGAAATGGCCATGGATCAAGAATGACAGATGGGGCATTGACGGGAGGTGGCATCCCAGGCGACGATGGCGATGATGTGTTGCCTTGGGGGGGGGGGGGGCAGCGGAGAAGAGTGGAGTGGGGCCCTTACCTTGGCTATGGGGGAGGAAGTGGTGTCTGAAAGGGGAGGTGGGGCGGGAGTCACTATTTCTGGAGCCCACACTGTTACTGCACAGGGAGGAGCAGAGCTTCTGCATGCCTGTCAGAGCCTCTGCAGGGAGGGAGGGTGCGGGACAGGGGACAAAACCCCAGGACCAGGCAGCAGAGGTGGACAATTTGGGGAGGAGATAGAAGGTGAGAAGTTGAGGGACAAAAGAAAAGGAAGATATACAGGAATCAAATGTCGAAAAGAGGAAATAAAAGACACCCATAGTGAGAGGTAAGGAGTATTCAAGATGAACAGTAAGAAACAAGGAAGACCATTACATTTTAAAATAAAACTTTTTAATGGAAATACTAGTAAACTCAAGAGAAATTGTGTTGTTAAAGGTGCAAAATTGACTTTAATGTTGTTATTCTGCAAAAGGAGGTATTGTCCATCATGTCAAAGTATTACAAGAAAAAAAAACAATAACATAACAACCCAAAGTCAATTTTAGTGAAGTTCCCCTTTAAAGTTGTAAATAGATCAGAAGATCTAGCTAAGAGAACCTTAAGGTGGATGGCTCAGTGAACTCATCCTAAGACCAGTAAAGATCTCATCGATCCACTTTATAAAAACCCTGGAATCACTGATTTTCAGCATACATGTGCAAACACAGACGCACATACACAAATGGTCTTTTTAAGTACTCACCTGGCCTGTGAAAATGCTGTGGTGATCGTGACAAAGTGGGGGTGTAACCATGGCGATTATAAACTGGTGATCCTATGGAGCCCTGACTGGTGGACCTTTGGAGAATGCGTTCCCTCCTGTCGTAAGATCCCTGACACAGGCACACACGGGTTATTACACAAACTGCTGGGATTGATGAGAATAGAATAGAATATATTATACACGCATTTACATCGCCTTCAGGGGACAGTGAATTTGACAAAATTATATGCTCACCTCACCGGGTGGGGTTGGCGACATGTTTCTTGAGGACTAAAAAAAAAAAAAAAATATCAAACAAGTCTGAATTATAACTTTGTTTCTCAGACCTTCTTTGAAAACAAGACAGTTTATCTAGATAATATTAGACTGCTCCACAGAGGCAAAATGAGCCCAGACAGCCAGACATAAATATCTATCTGCTGATTTTCCACATTTTTGCAAGCTGTGTACCTACAACGTACATGGTCTCTTTTTTATGTGATGCACACATCTGTTTCTTCCTTTGCAATTTAGGATAATTTATCATCATCAGCATACGGTGATGTATCTTACCTTGTCATCGGGCAAGGGGGAACGCTCTCTCCTGGCAGTGTGGAGCTGCGAGGGACACAGGAGTTCAGTACTGCATAAAAGCTTTTATTAAAGCATGAAAAATATCACAAAATCAGTAAAGACTCCTTTGTGTTAATGGGGGTTTTTTGATGAGGAAAAGTCCTACTAGAGGAAAACCACAGCAAAACAGGGGATAATTTGAGGAATATTTCTCTTAATGCACAGTACTGTGTGTGCATAAAGATGATGTGCATGCTGGAAAAGATGCATGCGGTCTGTGTGTTTACCTCTCCCACACTCTCTTGTCTCTCCTCTCTCTCATCCAGGGAGGTGGTGTACAAAGGTTCATAGGTAATAAGATCAGGGCGCTCAATGTCATAAATGGCTTTGACTTTTGGAATGGCAGCTAGGTCTCTGTAATCAAGGATCTCATTGTCTACTTTTGCCTAGGGAGACAAATAAAGACAAACATGCATACACACACAAGGGTAAATTAAGATTACTACTGTAAACAATGCTATTACCGAACAAGGTGCAACTGTCAAAAGGGACTGTTATAAAAAGGGAATTTCTGACAAGAGAGAAACGCTGTCTGTATCAAAACAATCTATTTAGACATATTACTTCATAACATTTCTTACATAGATCGTGTGACCCGGTGAGCCAGGTATGCTTGAACCAGGTCTGGAACAAATACTCTCGGATGACGACCTCGTAGGCTGTGAGAAGACACACAAGTGGCTGTTAGTCACAAGGTCTGTCAGGCAGTCAGTCTCCCATGATCCACAGCCCCCTGCCATCTGCTAATCACCGTGATTTTTACCCAAAACACTCCAACATTACACCGTTTGGCCTTACTGTATGAGCGATGAGAGGGAATTGCAAACCCTGTATATACGTTTCGTTAATCACATGAAGTACTTTGAAATACTAACATGTCATCTCATGATTAGGTCATTCATTTGCAAATTTGCAAAGTGAATGAGTGCTTTAGCGCTGTGATTTTATGCTCTTAAGAACCTCATGCCTGTTTATGGGAAATGAACAGTTTGGATAGCAGCAGCAGGTCTGAATGTAGCGTAATTAAATGAGCTTTTCACCTAATGGGTAAATGGGGTTTCGAAAAGACAAATTAGTCGTCTGTGATAGCGTGTCAGCTCGTCCAAATGTGTGTGCATCTTTGTCTCATGCACCTTTGATATGAGCTAAGGTGTTAAAAGACAAGACTGAATGGCTCAGTATGACACACAAAGAGGGCACTGCAGGCTGCCTCCAGCAGAGGGCAGCATACAGTGCATCGTGTCCTATGTACATGGTGGAACACAGGATGATGCCATCTCATAGCCAATAGCGAATACAGTACCTGCCTTTCTGTTTTTTGGAGGAATAAGAGGGACGGAGGCAATAGCTGTGGAGGAAGGGAGAGGGGGGTTCACAGGACATCACACAGGGGTTGTGCCTCTCCAGTCCGACTCACAGTTCACACATACATCAAGGCGAACATGTCAACATGTAAATACGCACATGAACGAATATTTATACACACATGCACACATGCAAAGGCACACAACACCACCTCAATAGGCAAGTTATCATTATTATTCAACCACAGTAGGTTAAAGTTTAACAGTTCAGCAAGGGAGCGGTAACAGCCTGTGCAGAATCCCTTGTTACATATTCCGAATTCCTGTCTTTTCCGGTTAAACATTGTCATGAGACACGAACAGAAAGGTGATTTCAGTCAAGACAAAGTCATGGACAATGGCGTCAGTGACGCCCAAATTCCTACCCGCTCCCTGTGTCTCTCCTCTGTTCTAGTGGTGTTCTTGCAGCCAGGATGCCAGACTGTTGATCCTGAGGAGGAAGACAGAGAGATACATTTTGAACAACATGCGGAAATAAACTATATTCACATTATTGAAATATGTGGTTTATTTGCATATATGACTAAATTCTGGATATACATGCAGATGGGTGACAAATCAAAGGACTTAATTAAAGGCTGTCTAACACACACCTGGTAGAGAGTAGATAGGAAAAATTTAACTACGCAAAAGAAAGTTCAAATTCCTGCGCACTGTCAACACTGGGTTTACTGAAAATGCAACATTTCGGTCACATACCTTCATCAGGCATCAAACTCACAATATCAAACAACATCATCTTTACACTAGAGCCACAGGCAGCAACAACTAATCAAAAAGGAGTCAAATTAAAAATACCTGAGACAATTACACCATCAAAAAATGTATTACTAATTATAATCACTTGCCAGTCCAGTATTTTTTTATTTCCATTTTTCCTGTTTGTTTATTTATCAATTATTAATGATTTAATTGTCTCAGGTGTTTTGTGATTTACTCCTTTTTGACTGGTTGTTGCAGCCTGTGGCTCTAGTATAAAGGTTTCATATTTTGAGTTTGATGCCTGATGAAGGTCTGTGACTAAAATGCTGCATTTTCAATACACTTAGTGTTGACATTGTGCAGGAATATTTTTTTTATTTGTCAAACTTTCTTTGACAAATCAAAGGAAAAACCTACAAAAACGATCACATAACAATAGCAGATGCTTCCACACAAGGGGGTCACTGAATGGTGTATTGAGTATGAAAACGATGTGAATCATAAGCTATGGCCTTCGCAGTCACCAGCTCTCAACCCAACTGAACACCTATGGGAGATTTTGGAGTGACGTGTTAGACAACGCTCTCCACCACCATCACCACCATCAAAACACCAAATGAGGGAATATCTTTTGAAAGAATGGTGTTCATCTCTTTAGCAGTTTCAGAGACTTATAGATGGAGCTGGATTAATGCTGTTCTGTCCACTTGTGGTGGCCCATTACTTTACTAAGATGGCTTTTCAGTTCACTTCACTTTCTTTGCCATGTGGCCAGAGTCAGTGGAATTTGTTTTCAGTATAGCATCAAAATAAATGCTCAGTACACAGTGTCAGTATATATACATATATATACATACACAGTATATGTCGTAAAATATGCCATTAATCCCCACGCCAATGGGTTTAAAAAGGTTTTTAAATAGGTTTCATCGCCCTAGGCCATACTCAGCCTACAGAGAAGCATGCAATTCTTCAGTTTCTGTTAAAAAATAACCAAAAGTGGAGTAACAAAGTTTTCATGTGACAATGACAATACGGGTAGGTCTGCTCACCTTGTAGATACATCTCTTCTCCTTCTGTGAACATCTGATTGCACCTGCTGCATCTCGCACAGCTGGGGTGGTAGTGCTTATCTCCTGCCTGGAAAACACAGGGCGCACATAACAGACTTGACATTGCAGGAAAATGAAGATCAGTGAAGCCTGCAGTAAAGCGAGTGAAGCGGAGCTGTGACTTCAAGGAAATAAACCCAGACTCTACTCTCTGTTAGTGCAAGGGATAGTTTCATCAGATCCTGTGTACTGGTAACCGATCTCCCTTCCTTCAAGAACAAGTGTGAAATTGTGGCACTGGGCAGCCGTTAGTGAATACGTTCCCCTGAATCTGGTCTGCAGGCTTCCTGCAAATAAGGTATATCTCAACAGTTCGTGTGGGAATGTGAAATCATTTAATGTATTCCAGTCATATTCTCTTTCAGTAAGAACTTCGAAAAAATGGTAAGATTGTTCTGTTCATGACCACCATGACATCTGCCTGTTTGACACAGTCAACCAGCCTTCAGATATCTGAGTGTTCCTCTTTGTGATAACCAGCACAATGCAATCCAATAAAATGATCTGAAACTAGAGCGCCTGAATTTCCATCTACACTGATGTGGCACTTTGCATGCAGAGTGCGCCATTGGGTGATAAAAACCCAAATGAAATTCTGCCTGCTGTATAACAGCCCTCAGTAACATTTCAGCTGGCAAGTGGCCACTCAGAGATATGGAGCCAATGACTAATATTTGCATTTTCCATTTTACTATATCAAAAAGTCAACAGAATGACTATAGCAGACACTTCATAGCACCTCCTACCCAATACTCTCCTCACGTACACTGTAAAACTGAATACCTCTCTCAAGGATAATAAAGGTACTTATGCTATATGTGTAGTATGCCATTAAATACTCTCCCTTTTTCTCTCCACTTTTAATAGCTGCATTAATTACATCTGCTTTAATAAGCCATTCACATTGCACTCCCAGAGGAGCAGACAATATGCAAACCCAACGATGGCTACACGGTATTTGACCTGGGTCTTGGGTCAGTGATCAGACAGACTGCTATGGCTTTGGCCCCACTGATCCATTGGCAGCAGCTCAGGGGTGAGATGCTGAGGCCTTTTCCTATTGTCATAAAGGCCTGCCTTAGTGCTGGATTACTGTAAGCCTAGCTGGCTGGCTAGCAGTGACATTTTCATACCATCAAATGACACATAACTCAGTGTCTGATTGGATCACTGTCTGCAGAACAGACAGGCTAGCACTTGTTCAAGAGACCAGTGAACAGAGAGAGTGTCAATGGCAGAGGTGCTGCTAATATTTTATATAAACTCGGCTCAGACAACGTTAATAACGCTCAAACAAGAGTTTTATAACAGTTGCATGACATACAGTATAAATGAATAATGATCACTTCTTAAATGTCGGATAACATTGGGTGTTTTATGTAATATTTATATAATTTGCGGCAAAGCAAGCTTCTATGAGTGTGCAAGCATGTGTATTTAGACAGAGTTAAAAAGACCTAAAAATCTGCTAAGAATTAATCTTTTAGTTGAATACAGTCATGTCAAGAGTCTATTTGGCTCTGTGATGAAGAGATTACACCGGAGATTATCGAACTACATTTCACAATTCCACTCCAATGCAACATCCTCTGTCTGTACGGGAAGCAGAATTTAGATGTTGCCAGCAACTCAAAATGTGTTAACTATGAACTTCTATGTACAATATGTAACTCCACATAATGCAAACATTCATTTGAAACGTTAGGTATACTTTCCAAATGTATCTTCTGTGACTGTAGTTCTTAAATAAACCTTAAGGACTCAAATTAAAGTGAAGGTATTAGTTCCCTTAGAATTTTTTCAAACTTACCTTCAGCAGGATTCAAATGAAATCCGGTTGCAATATTAATTAAGTCTGTTTACAGAAGCATATTATACATTCCACATCAGATAGCTGGCTGCACAGACAGACATCTGCCTGTACAAGGGAGCCAATCAGAGGGAGGCAGTTGAAGAATGTGATGTGTGCATGTGTCTGTGTCTTACCTCTAGCACCTTCCCTGTGATGAACTGATGACACGCCTCACACTGAACTCCAAAATGGATCTGGTAGTCCTTCTCACAGTAGGGGGCGCCATCCCTGAGAGGAGAGAGGCAAATCTAAACACCAGGGGACTTGACAGTGAAATATCATATTGTGTGTGAACCTTATGCAGGCCTGAATTTGACCCAAGTAGCCTGTAATTATAGTACAGATCTGAGCTGCTTACTTGCTGATGTACTCCCCGGTCAGCACTTTGCTGCAGGCCTTACACTTAAAGCAGCCCAGATGCCACTGTCTGTCCAGTGCTAGAAGAGCCTGTCCGTTCTTAATGTCTCGACCACATCCTGCACAATCTGTGAAAAGCAAAAGTGGCATGGCTTAAAAATGCATAAAGTGTTCTCACAGCAAAAACTATAAGAAAATACAAAAAGAGAGCAAGAAAATACCTACAGAGTGAATTTATGCTCGCTTGAAGGTTTGTTTCATGTAAAAACACAGCCTTTAATGGGCTTACAATATTAACCGGGGGGTAAATTATTGCATGCAATGAGTGAGACAGCTTGTCAGTTATGACCCAAGACACTAGATGGTGATAGAGGGTAACCAGCAATGTTCTGACAGCTGCCTCGTTCTATCATCCACATCTCACTTACCATGGCTCTAAAAGCTCCATCCATATCCAAGTAGGATCCTGAGGCTCAAAAATTGTAAGAGGTTGGTTTCTAAAAGAACAATCATCTTGTCATCTCATCTTTAATGAACACAGGATGAAAGCAACGCAGAGCTCACTGCAACCACAGGGGACGATAACTACGTAAGGCATAATGAGGTTGCGATGAAGACGTGAGGAGAATCAGCATGCCTTATTTATAGGTGACCTTGTCTAAAAGCTCTTCAAATGCCAACAGAGAGACCAGTGGGGGTGAGAGAGAGAGAGAGAGAGAGAGAGAGAGAGAGAGAGAGAGAGAACAGGAAGAAGAGGAGAGGAAAGAGAAAGAGGGGGAGGATGAGAAGACTTGGAAGAAGAGGGGTTTGAGGGCTGCACATTCTCTGTTCCACAGGAAAGGAAATGCATGGCCATGCATTATTTAGCAAGGCCTTGCTTGGTGGTATTTATAAAGGAGCATGGCTGGTCAAACACAAGGCTGTTTCACGAGAAGAAGAGAGGCGGAAGAACTCCCTGAATGATACCCCTACATCATTCAGTCTTCAAGCATAACTGGGTTGCAGGAGAGCTCCTTACAAAGTATCTTCTGCTATACTTTACTGTTACGTGGAACTGTTGAGTAGTACCAGCTACAAACTGTTTTACACACTTACTTAACCCCTTAACATTTTTCCTTTTTTATTTCCCCCTAAAGGAATAGTTTAATATTTTGAGAAATATGCTTATTCGACAGTACATGCACCTCCGCTTATTAATATTATTTATTACATAAGTAGTTACATTGTACTTTAGACTGTACTTTCATCATCAACCAGTAAACCCACTTGGTACTTGACACTTAGTTTATCTTATACTTATACCGACATGATACTTAATTTATTTCTGACCTGTTTTATAGTGTTTATAGTGTATCATATCGTTTTCTAGTACTTTCTCCTGTGTGCACTGACGTAAAGACGAGCTACTGTAACAAAGAGTTTCCCTACGGGGATCAATGAAGTATTTCTGATTCTGATTCTGATATTCGCTATCTTAGCGAAGAGTTAGAGGATAAGAATGATACCACTTGTCTGTTCAATATGAAGCTACAGCCAGAAGTCATTTAGCTTAGCTTAGTTTAGCTTAGCTTAGCTTAGCTTAGCGGCAGCTGGAAACAAGGGGAAACAGCCTGGCTCAGTTTTCAAAATCTGCCTACCAGCACCCACTAAACCTGAAGACCTAAAACATTATATCTTGTTTGTTTAATCCATACAAAAATCAAAGTGATGAAGTAAAAACGACAAGTTGTAGGTTTGCTAAACTAAGCTAACAGCTGCTGGCTTAAGCTTCATATTTACCGTACAGAATGGTATCAGCCTTCTCAGCTAACTCTTAATGTTCACAATTAAATATTTATAAAAGTTTTAAAGCCTAGATTTGAACATTTTGGTTGGTGTTTAATTAAATTTATGCTAATAATGTGTGGGCAAGATGACTGATGTAGACCTGAAAATTATTCGTCACAGCACAAATATCACAGCTAAAATGACAACAGCGACATTAAATGTCATGCATGAATCATACCTGAAAGCTCTTTTTTCCAGACTTTTTGTTTTTCTAAAACTTTTTTAATTCCTTCAAGTAATCCACTTTCACTTTGAATCCTACTGCAAACTTCCCAATTCTGTGTGGAAGCCAAAATAGCATCATGTGAAAGCGAATGCCTTCCTGTGCATTAAACCTGTGTGCATGTGTTTAATAGACAATGGCTACTTACTGCTGGAGCCCAGGATGTCCTTTGGTCCTGGAGACATGGGCTCGACACAGTATTGACACAGACAGTCCTTCCCGTTAAAGGTCACCCTGTCCCCAGCAGGGAACGGTCGTCTGGAGGCAAAGTGACATCAACAATTGGTCAACAAGACATGAGAACTGTGGCCCCGTGGTAAGCATAAGAGTTTATTAGCTGTGGCTTGCAGGCTGTCTGATTGGGCTTAAGATGACAGGACCTGATGATGTGGATGTGTGTCAACACAGTGTTCCCGAGGAGGCCATTTAATCAGGATGTGAGTATCACTGTATTGAGAAGCTGTACACAAATGCAAGGTAACTCTACAGAGCGGCATTTGTGGAGATTTTGGTCAGAATCGATAGATATAATGGAAACCAATGAGCAAATTCAGGTCAAAGTCAGTTAAAAATATGTTTTAAGCAAAGATTTCTTACTACATTTCTTCCTATTAAAATATTATAGACCTATGAGACTTTCCAAGCCTCTTTAAATGGCTTTTCTCCCTACGTTTTGCCCTGTGTTGGTCAGACTTTTGTACAAAGAGTTTTCCAAACCTACAGATGAATGCCTGTATATTTTGTGATGTAATTATAGTATTTCTACAATTCAAAAGAGTTAAGTGTCGCTGGGTTTCTCTGTGGTTTATCAGCTAATGTAAAATGAGTCGGTGTCTCTTACTTGCAGATGGTGCAGACAAAGCAGGTAGGGTGGTAGGTCTTGCCCAGGGCAGTGACCACTTCCCCCTCCACAAAGTCCCCACAGCCATTGCAGCGGGTGCCGTGCATGCGTTGGTAGTCCAGCGTGCACAGATACTCTCCATTCTTCATGAAGAAGCCCCCCTGGGCGAGGTCACAGCCGCACACTATACAGGTCACACACATTGGCACTCTGCAAGTCAGTTCATTTAGTGCTCTGCCCATATAACACATAAAGCATCCAACAATCGAGCTGCCCAGCTCCTCCACGCATCAATGGCTTTGTTAAGACTTGCTAGTCTGTGTAATCCTGAGAGGTTCACTGACTGCACGAAATGGATGCTGACTTAAAAATCTGTGAAAAATAGATTTTAACAGCTCTGTCCGTTGCAATGTGAAGCGTAACGTAAAATCCTTTCATCAGCGGTGTTCACAGTCAGGAGAAAAAAAAACCTGAACCTTCTCCCTTTGGTGGAACTGTGCACTGAGGGCTCGTGCTGATTAATCAGCACTACTACTGCAAGGTCTTTTCATTGTCAGTGTGGAGGTAGACTGCTCAATGCAACAACAATTCTACAATTGTCTAGCCCAGGAAATGGTCTTGATCTGTTTCTGAAGATAACTGGCTCAAAATACTCTATACTACACTGTCAGTGTCCAAGCTTCCTTCCATTCAAATATAACCTTGTAATCTACACAAACATGAAAGACTGGCAAAGGAAGAAATACCATTTAGGGAACAATTGAGAGTTTGGGATATTTTAATGTTGGTGTGAAGCTGTTATTGGGTTTTACTACTGATCAAATGAAAGATTGACCATATCGGAGGAAATACGGCATTCAAAAATTTTAATGTGGAATACTACAATGGCTTTAATCCCTGCGATATCAAGCGGAGACGCTCAGGGTGGCTTAAGATTGGTGGCTTTTCACTTTTCAGCTGGTCCATCGTGAAACACGGCAGTTTTTAACTTGATAAGCTTTGACCATCACCTGTGTGTGATATGTTCAAATCCAGAAAGCCACGCTAGCAGCTCTGTGAGGCTCTAATATAAGGCTCATCAGTGCGTTGAGCTAAATGCTAGTGACAGCATGCTAACAAGCTCACAATGACAAACCTCATGGTGGCGCTAGAGGAAAAGTCAGGGTATCTAAAATGTCATTAAAGTGACATTAGTCATTGCACTAGCAAACAAGCAGAAAACATTAGTAATAACATTTATAATAATATAATGAATGCATACGCTGTGTAAACTCCACATATGGTTTGTATGATCACTATTCAGAAATAAGGCGTGTCTGTATATACAGTATTTCAACCACATAATGATCACATGAGCCATGTATTCCACTATTCCAGCACCACAGAGTGAGCCTGGGAATTTAATAGCCTTTTAGAAATGCCACAGCTAAGAGGGAAAATATTTTGATGTTTGAGATGACCGCACCTAATCATTCTTATGCAATGAGCCACGCTAAATCCTGGGGATGAATGGGAGCGAGTGAGGGAGAGAATCAGATTTAATTGCATTAGGGCTCAGGGGTGATGAGATTAGCTTGTAAGCTAACTGAGTCGAGAGAAAACCAGCAGTGGGGATTTTTTCTTAATAACCTTTGAGTGTCAATAAGATCAGTCAACCTGGCATGACCACAACTGACAATTATCATTAGATTTCCTACAGTGGAAGACTGACAACAGCACACATACATTTAGAGCAAGGACTAGGACTGTGTGTCTCTTGGCTATTAAAGCTGTCCTTGTGTCATTTTTGACAATTGCTAACACACACACACACACACACACACACACTTGTAGTACCACCGACTCTCTAAAGGCATGTATATCCACTTGTAAAGAACAGAATTAGGTACTAATCTCAGTGTTTGCTTGTGTTATTCTTGGCCCTTGGTGAACTAAGCTAACTCTATAACAGTGTTCCAGTCACAGATTAACTACAAGGGCTTCAGCGGGGCAGGTTCAGCCTACAGGAGTGAGACTGCTTGGTCAGCTGTGGGCGGCTACATCGTAATCGTGCCAGAATGCCAGAAATCCATCAGTAATAAGGCTAAACGCACAAGGATTTGCACTGTCACTTGTCATAGCAGCCTGGATGGTACTTTAATTGGAGCATGTAGGTCTGAGAAATGAAGATGTGTCATGCCGCTATGTATTCCCCTCGTTAGAGGAGGATGGAAAGGACACTGTGGCCTTTAGGGACTTGTACTGCTCCTATCCAACTTTGCGTGATTGGGATGCTTTTAGGGCCAGTCATGGAAATAGAACAATTTGTTCAGTTGCACTTTTGTCTGTTTACCTAAAGTGCCATAAGACATATGGCCCTTCTATACCTGTGAACTATCATACAACATCACAGGGGAGAATCATATTTTAAAAAACACAACTGTAGTCAGCATAGGCAGCATTAGGCAGCATGTACTGAATGAAAGGAAGCAAATGTCCTACTATTGTGACTGTATCAAATTAGCTATGAATTTTAAAACTTCACACCTTAGCTGCCAATTTTCACACAACTCCCACAGCCTTCTTCTCCTATTCAGACACAAATACTCATCTAAGCTGTCTGAGGGCTCATTTTCAAAATTGTAAACAAATAACTTATTTACCAAAGGCTGGTCTTTTTGATCATAATATCAGAGTTGACTCACATGGAGTAAGGCTGAGCCAAATCAGAAGCAGTAAATAGTGAAACCCATTCAACACATGTTTATTAAATTTATGAAATGCCCAATCACCAATTTGCAAATAAGTGTCTGTATTGAAATTCTTGAAAATTGGTTGTTTCATGATTATTTTCATTAATCAGCTGTTACTGTACCTTTACAGGTGAAGCACTTGAGGTGGAAGTGCTTGTTCTGCACCCGCAGCACCTCGCCCTTACATGGCTCCGCACACTTGTAGCACTTAATCAGGGGCTTCTCTGTGGAGTGGTGGTGTGTGTCCTGCGCATGAGCCACTGCAAGAGAGGAGACATTAACATTACGATTGAGCTGAATTGTTGGTGAGTCATCGTGGTCGCTGCATGTGGTAGTCAGTGCAGTTTTTGTAAGTTTTTTTTGTGTGTGTGTTGTGTTCATCTGAGGACACGCTCTGCACAAGAACCTGAATCTGCAGCATCACACAAACATCACAGACAAAGACCAGCTGCTGAGAGCCTGTCAGGGTAAAAAAAGAACAACATTGAGCAGGACAGCACAACTTGGGGTTCACAGCCCAGATAGGCGCCCTAGAGAGCAACGACCTAAATATAGTCTGTCTTGATCAGTAGAGGATGGAGAGTCAAAATGCTGAGTGGGCAGGGCATGGTAAATGGCTAAAAGGATATTGATAAAATCAGTTTCACTATTGAGTTTAGTGCACTTTTATCCTCAAAGGAAAATATCATGGGCCATTTGCTGTCTATGCCTAGCTTATGTTCCCAGAAATGAATTTGCAGTGCATGCTATATATGGTTTCTTTTTGCCATGTTTAAAAGGTACGTTTTAGCGTCAAACAGCATGAGATTAACTCATGCTAACAAAGACATTGAACAAAACAACATGAAAGCGACAAATACGTTTTAAAGCTACTTTTTGGGCTTGTGAAGAGTTCCATTCTTCCCTGTGTATGTCAAGTGTTTGACAGTAAGCAGAGCATGGCACTCAGCCCAGGCAACAATAAAACAGAGCAGGCTTAATATTTGCTGTGATTGAATATCTCACCACACACACTGTGGAAGTTGCAAATTAGTGAATGAACAAAATAGCAGTTGTTAAGGCAGAAAAATGTGCCTTCATATTTCCAACTGCACTGCCTGTGTGCAGATACAAGGAAAACAAGAATAAGCATAAGGTAAGAATGTGGAGTAGATAGGCAACTTTGAACAAGACTAAGTCACAGCCACAGCTGTTAACATTCTGATGTTTAGCAGGTGTGATGTTTACTGTGTTAGCAATCTTCGTTTAGTGTGTTATCATGCTAATGTTAGAAAATTACCATTAAACACAAAGTACAGCGAGTCTGATAGAAATGTCATCAGTCAAAAACTAAATGGACAAATTCAAATTTTGACCTGATGATTGCGCTATATGAAAAGTAACGGGATCACCAAAGTGTTTTCAATTCATCCTGAGGGGAGCAATCCATCCAATAGTTGTCGAGACAAATCACACAAAGCCACAAATGTCAACCTAATGGTGGTGCTGGAGAAAAAGGGGACCACCAAAGTCATTAGGATCCATCGTGTGGGAACCATGAATGTCTGTACCAAATTCCATAGCAATCCATCAAATAGTTGTTGAGATAGTTCAGTCAGAACCAAAGTAGGGGACCAACAGACTGACATTGCTATCCCTAAAGCAACGCTTGTGCTGCTAACATGACTACAAATGGTACTAAAATAGCCTACTTTTGATGGCAACATTAAAATTACTCTAGTTACAAGACTAGCGTGCATAGATCTTAATCTGAGTGAAGATTTAGACATCACTTTCTTAATGTGACGTATTGTGACAGTCCTCATAATTATATAAGACAGAGAAGCTATAATCAACTTGCTTTATCTCTACAAGCAGTATCCAGTGTTATCTTTAGATCCATGATATGTCAGCCTGTGGCCCTCCTCAGTAAAAAGTTTGGGCGTCCCTGACACGGGCAGACATAAATCCAGCGCTACTGTAAGGGATGTAAATACTGCTGCAGTGCTGCACTGCACACCGCTTATCAGCTATTCTGAAACCAGCAGATTATTTCACATTCAGGAGCATTAACTAGCAAGGCTGCCTCTTTCTTTCATCCTCTCATTTCTCTCTCTTTTTCAAACAAAGATATGCACACACAAACATGCACACACACACACACACACACTAAGAATACACATGAAAGGATCTTTGCTCTTTCTGCTCTGCAATGAATCATTAGTCTGCAAGGCTAAAATAAGACACCACCAAAGGCACAGAAATAGCATCATGACCAATCGATGGTCTACCAAAGAGACTCTGGATTATTGATGACTTGGCCTACCTTGCATCCCACTTCTACAGCAAGAGAGCCCAGTCTTCAGAACATTGTTTTCTTAATGAGACATTTTGATTCATCCTCTAGGGGCAGTCTAAAATGTCCTATGCCAATTCTTATGGATACAATTCACAGAGCATCAGTCTATTCATAATTTGGATTGAAAGGGAACTGAGAGAAGTTGCGATTTGTGAACAGTGGAAGAAGAAGATGGGATAACTGGAGGGAGGATGGAAAGAATCTGGGTACGATGGGATGGAGGGTGGAGGATCTGTCTCCCAGGTGTCTCTGATTTGATGACATTCAGCAGGACAATGAGTCATCTCTGGGTGAGCCAAACTACTGTGACAGTGAACTGAGTCTCAGCAGCGCTGTGTTTGACATCGCACCTCCATAGAAAAACACAGGCCATCTGGGTAACTGCACTCTGCAAAACTATCCAATGTACCAAGTCATTTTAAACCTAATGCACACTATTCATCCTGGAACAACTTAAAGGGGAAAAAATCCAGTTTCTTACAACTTGGTTCTAATTTCTTTTATTTTGTTTGGCCATATCAGTAATGATAACACTGTACTCATTAAAGTAATTGCTAAGATTTGGAAACCCAGACATCACTACAACAAAGTCGGACAGGGCGACACGTATGAGCTGTCAGATGATCAGACTTGTTGTTTATCATTAACCACTGTATTTGGAGTGGTGAGAGAGTGAGCACACTCGAAATGTTGATAATTATCCATCAAATTGTGTGTAACCACAACTACAGTAAGTACAGAAGGTCAAAGCTGAACCAGGAAATTGGTCTGTAAATTGTGATGGAAGATTACACTGGAAATTTTGGGTTGTAATTTTACCATTCCCCTGTGCTTTTGCTTTCAAATAAGTTTGGCTAACCTGAGAGTTTGTTAACAACCTACCCGAATGTCTGACTGCTTGTGTTTCTTACCCCGTCTGTTGGGGATGTCGCCACATTCCCAGATCCCTGCAATTAGGCTACTTCGGTGAGTACAATGTTATTATTACTGATAGGAATGATGGCCAAAACTACAAAATAAATAAGAACAGGTATATCCTTTAGACTTGTTTCTAGCATAGTTTCAAATTCAAAAAAAGTTTTAATATTCTTGAAATAAGACAAAATATAATCAAGAAAATTCATGAAAAGTTAAACCTGCATTAATTGATTTTTTAAACACATGGGAGCAGCACAACAAGTTGTAAACATAACATTGACATATTACTTTATGGAGTTAATATAGTGCACGTGTTGCAAACAATTTCTTAGTGACATTAGCATTGATTTGGACAGTGTTGGGGAAGTTACTTGAAAACTGTAATCAATTACTCATTAAACATTCCTTATTCAAAAAGTAATTAAATTACTTTAATAATTACTCAGCAGTGAAAATAATGCGTTACATTACTCTTTACTTTACTTTCGTTGCTCAGCCCAGCTCCATCAAAGGCGCCTTTAAACAACTTCATATCCGCCACACTAAATAAATATATCTGGCTACTATTTTCACCAGCTAGTCGCCAAGTTTGTGTGTCTGTAATTTGGTGCTGGGTTGGTAGCATAAAGAGGGGTTTTAGAGCTTTTTTGTTAAAAACAGCTGCCTATACATGCAGATAAGGGCGGTGAGAGTGAACCAAAATGCTTGCAGGCCGTAAAAACCAACTAAAAAGTTCCATAGAGCTGAGGGGAACTGCAGAGAGAGGTGGTGATAATTCTCTCCTTTCACAACACACGTCATTTTATCCAATGTTAATATAAAAATACTGATTAGAGCACCTTTAAAGTATATATATATATTTCGTTGTCAGTCTGTCTTTGAGCCTGTTTGTATTGCCGACCGCTTACTATTTTTACATTTCATAGAGTGTTGTGTTGTCAGCAGGGACAGAGCAGCATGGAAAAGTCAACACTGCTAACGTCATAACAGGTTGACAAAAATCCAAGACAGATGTTTGAAACTCATGCACAGAGGATCTAAAAAATGAGGTTTGGATGGGAATCTATGAGCGCTGTGTGTTTTTCCAGCTTAACCCCACCTCTTCCACTGTAAAGTGCTGTGTTTGCCTCAGCAGCAGCTGCACAGAGGGAGACTGTGGCAAAAGCAAGCTGAGATGGGTACTTTACATAGTGTTTCATAAAAATTAAGGAAGCCAACATAAACAGGGCTGCTAAATTTGCTGAAAGGATTCAAATCGAATCATTTATAGGATTTGTTTGGACATAAAATCCATTAGTGAGATCTCTTTCAAATGTTTAGCAAGCCCCCACACTTATGACTCTATGTCTACAAAAGCATGACTTCAAGAAATTCAATAACATGGATTTTAAATAAATCCACTAGTGAATCTTTAGGGGTTCTTGCCATAGCAGCAAAATGGCACATGATTTTCTTGAAAGAATATTATATAATGCTATAAATAAGTAAGAACGCGGTAGCAACCTCAGCACTGAGCAACTTACTGTGAAATATACAGTCGTACAAATTTTCCGACTGCTGCTTACATTCCTCATTCTGGGCTGGATGTGTTGGCTGTGCTGACAGAGTGATCTGTCCTGCCTCATCACCAGGGGATAAAGTGACTGATATGAGCCTAAACACACAATGAAAACACACACGCGCACACACACAACCATGGTGCTGAGGGAACAATAACCAGCGGAGCATCCCAAAGCCAGGCGCAGAGGAAAGGGGGCTGCTCTCTCCACCACTATACCCCCCCCCCATTTAAGCAGAGCCTAGCTGCGTTGGCAATAATAAAGGCTGCAGATGATACTCTGGAGGGAAGTGAAGAAGGCCATCTTGAATCCCCTGAGGACAGATTTTCCCGTAACACGTGCACAAGCCACGCTGGTAAATAACAATAGGGTGGGGTTATTGACAGAGAGAGTGGGACTTGCTGAGGAAGCTTCAGACTTTGTTGCCTTCATTTCCTACCATGAACCCAGAGGAATGTAAAGCAATGGTAGTGGTCTGGAAATGCACTGGGAAAAGGGGAATATAATTAAACAAGACAGGAAAAGATCTAATAAAATATTCAGTCGCTCACCGCCTTTGTTACTGTAAAAGTCACAGACATAAGAGTTTCCAGTACAGATAGCCCCAAAGGAGTGTGTGTGTGTGTGTGTGTGTGTGTGTGTGTGTGTGTGTGTGTGTGTGTGTGTGCGTGCATGTGCCTTATTGTGTAATGTGTACAAGTGTGTGCGTGTTACAAAGAGAGACAGAGGGATAGATGAAAAGAGTGGCAAAAGCATCTCTGCTCCTGGCATCCATGCAAATACTTCTGTCCCCAGATGTGTCTGGCAAAATATACACACACACACACACGCATGCACACACTTTTTACTCCGATATGCATCCAATCAAATCAGTTTGGGATAGAATATTCCAAGGGGACTGACCCATGATGAATATCAAAGGGCACAAATATGCCCACCATGAAATCCCAACATGTGATCGGATGAGTATGTGTGTGTGTGTGTGTGTGTGTGTGTGTGTGTGTGTGTGTGTTGTTTGGGGAGGGCGTGCGGAGCTCTTCATCACCCAGACATAACAAGGAGCTCTTAACCCTCCCCTCCATGAATATGTATGGCTGTATTCACTCACTGCCTCCCCGCCCCTCTTCCCTACCACCAGCGTCCCAGACAAAGCACTTCAAACACGGGCACAAATTGCTGGGGGACCCCTATCGGCCTCCACCAGGCCCCCCAAACTTGAATAACTAATCCTCAGGGACCTAGGTTTGGAATAATGACCTGTTCTGAATGGTTGAACGCCACAGTGAGGAGCGTTTGTTGTTGGGTAGGTACATAATAATAATACGCTGATAAACAGAGAGAGGGACTTCCAGTCCAGCCACTTATCTGAGAGGAGACAATGGTGGCTTCATGAACTGCAGAAGCCATTGTGTTTGTAGAGCTGATGAAGGCCTTGGCTCTTTGCCTCTGAATGACGGCCCATTATGGCCCTCACAAACCTGTGTCGTATTTCCTGTGATAATCAAACCGATTGATGCCGGACAGAGAGTCTGTTTGTTGACTGGCACATTGTATACGGCTACAGTCTGTGTTTTTTTCATGTGATACTCATGTCGCTGTTGTTATTTTAGCCTGTATATTTTAGGTCAGTGACTGTCTGTCCCTGGCCGACCACTTATCTCGTCTGTATATTCCGGTCCTGTGTGCCAGCTGTACAAACACCGTGTGTCTATGAGAGTGTGTGTTGCACTGATGTCTGTGAAAGGGTTTAGCTCCTCTTTCAGGGGGCAGACACTGGCAAGCGTCAAAGATGAGGCACCACTGCAGTTGTCTGCAGCACTGCGAAATCACGGGAGGCAGCTACAGAGGCACATGACATTAGACTTTCGTGTCAAAAGAAAATTTTCAGATTGTGAATGCTGAGAGTTCTGGGAGTTGGTGGTTCTTTGCACGAGGCAGGTGACGTATATGTGATGACGATCATCTCATCTCACAGAGTCAGCAGGACTTCTTACGCAATTTAACGCAGAGAGCAGGAGAAAGAGAATAAATGAATCAACTGCTTGTACAAATGTGCACAAATCTCAGAAGCACATGTAGATCAAGGTAAAAAAGATGAGACTGCCTTGGGTGCACATGGTACCAATAAATTACAAACTATGTAAAGGGTATTCTTGGCTTTGAAAATAGGACAACCGCCTGCAAGCTGACAAAACGCTAACACTGCAATCCTTTTATTATGATTTATCATTCTGAGCATACAGTATAATTCAATATTTGGTCAGCTGTGCATCCTGGTGGTACAGAGCCCACCTGGCCTCAGACAGGTTGCATGATGAGATCCCTGGAGAATACATGATGAAATCTTAGGTCGCAAAAGCACTTCGGTTTAGAGGAATGAAAAACTAGAGGCCTCTAAATGTGGACGATAAACCCAGACAAGCCTCCTGCCACCATCAAATACCAAGAGTTGGCAGGCGAGGTAGCGGGTTAAGTCTACGGAAAACTTTCAGAGGGATTGTGGGAGATGAACATGTGGCAGCCAGAGGTTACGGGTGTTCTGCCGGCAAGGGGGACTCGATGGCAAAGGCCTTTTCTTTGTGGCCAGTCGAATCCACATCAAGAGAACAGCTCCAGAGCCGGACGCCGCCTCCAGCCACCAGTGTGCTGTCAGATACATAAACAAACCTACACACTCATATCTGTCAAAAAAATCTGTAAACATGTTTTCTTTTGGTGATAGAAATAGTTTCAGACAAAACATAAAAATATCACATGCCCACACATAGAAGCCAAACTCGTAGCCAAAGTCTACACAAGCTGGAAGATTAAATCATAAAACATCCACTGAACCACAGGAGTAATACATCAAGCTGGTTAACTTGAGACACTATTAAGGGACTTGGAGTATAATGATGACGTATAATGACTTATTATTGTGATTAATTTTCTTTCATAATCAGGTCCAGTCCGGTTGAATTTAATGTGGAAAACGGTGATGTAATAGTTTGCATTTTGGAAAAATTAATAGATTCAGCATATGCAAGTTACATGCTTGTTAATTAAATATTTGTCCTTCATTTTTTTAAGTGGTTGAAAAAGTCAAATTGTTGTCATTGCTTCTTTTTTTGAATATAAACAGGACATTTTACTATAGAAAATTGTGCCTATGTAGCTGCTTGCTGTGAGTCATACTGCCAAACAATGGTCAACCTCCCGACCACATGCCCAAGTAAACTGCCGGGAATGTTAATATCTCTGGAACATGCCCCCTGACTTCACCTGATTCATCCCACACAGCTGGGCGACCTCAGTTATAGGTGGAAACAATCATCTTTTTCTTTCAACAGGACACTATGAATGAGGCCACAGCTGACAACAATGGAGTGTACCTTTTAGATGGTCACCATGGCAACGGCTGCAGACAGAGCGTGAGAGAGAGAGAGAGAGAGACAGCGAGTGCAGGTCCATCGCTCTGCGCAGTGTGGATCCCTACACTAGTGCTCCACTTTTTCTCTCTACATGTTACCTTTTTATTCAGCATGCATGAAAAGACGGACTGTTCTATCCTAGAACTATCTGCACGTTATTGCCCTGAACGTTTTACATTTGGTGCCAAGCTCCTATACAACAAGCCAGATGCTTTGCTCCAGCATACATTTACATAAAGACTGACGCTGCCAAATTAAGCCGACTCCAACCCAAGCATCAGCTGCTAGAGAGTACTGAGAAGGGCGTAGCATGTTCAAGTCTTTAACTAGAGAGAATATGTTGATATGTTGCACATTTATACTGTGTCATCAGTGCAGCACACACCCACATAAAGAAAACCATGTCCACATTACCGTGACTATATCATACCCACACATCTAAAAATAATCAAATCAGAGACTAACAAATCAGTCAAACAGCGAGACACAGCAGTGCAAATCCAACTGGACATGCTGCACAGCTACACACACTGCAGGCAGCACGACAAGCAAAACAAATCCCCTAAAAACACACACATTGACACACACACACACACACACACACACTCTCTAAACCATGAC
The DNA here is from genome assembly GCF_020085105.1 of Siniperca chuatsi. NCBI lineage: Eukaryota > Metazoa > Chordata > Actinopteri > Centrarchiformes > Sinipercidae > Siniperca > Siniperca chuatsi. The sequence continues at coordinate 9,182,304 of NC_058052.1, forward strand.
CACTGGAATACCTTTTTCTTTGACCATGACCATGAATCCAGGTAAATCTGCACCAGAAAAGGCTCTGGGTATCGATCACCAGCAACACAGGAGCTGCTAGTTCCTTTTTTTTAGTCAAGACTGAAGAGCAAGAAAGAGAGCCGAGACACCAACGAGAGAAAGAGAGAGAGAGCGAGAGAGAGAGAGAGAGAGAGAGAGAGAGAGGTGTAGGCGCTGCTAAGCTCTCCTCCTGAAAACACTGCTACAGCGTGGGGTTTGCCTCCCGACTGCCTGTTTTCCTCCCTCCCTCTCCTCTTCCTCTGCCCACTCCTCCTCCTCCTCCTCCTCCCTCTTCCCCTTCTGCTCCCTCTCAGCCACTCTGTTGTGTCAGCCGCCTCCTCATTGCAGCAACCAGGTGGCTGCCGCTGCTGCTTCTGTGTGACCAAAAACAGTAACCCCAAATTCCCATTACAGACCCCCTTAAGCACACACACACACACTAGAGTAATAATGCAGGAACACACACATCACATGCTATTAAAGACACACATGCATGTAAAGATAAACTGTGACACAGACTGTTGAGGCATAAGGATCACCATATACATAAAAAATCTGTCTTTTTCTGTAGTAACAGCTTGTCCTCACAGCACATCAGCTTGACATCCGTTGCAAACTGTGTGGTATGATGTGAATTCATGACACCCTAAAAATGAACATAAACTCTATTCCAGGTGTAAAAACTTCAACAAACTGAATTTTGCTGGGAACAACTCTTCACCACATCACTGTACAGTATAACACTCACCTCAACAAAGACTTTGTATCACTACAACAGGGCTGCGCTGAAAGATTGGTTCAGTTAAACAAAACTTAGTGCATTTGACAAATGGACTTAAAGCCTCAAAATCATAAAATAAGGGCCAAAGGAATAAAAGACTGACTTCTTGGAAATGTCGATATTTCATGACAGTAACTGGAGGTGGTTGTAGCACCAAGCACCAAAATTAATAATTGAAATAAAATAAAAGAATAAAAGTATTAATACATTATCCACAGTTCAAAAAATGTTGCCTAAATGCGCTTTTTGAGAATACTATCTACAGTACAGTAATGATAGAAAATAGGGGTTATCTAATCAGATCCAATCAACACTTTCAACCTGATAATATACAGTAAAGCCAGGCTCACCTTGAGTGACAACCTAAGTTGTGAATAATCGCACCGCTTCCAGCAGGCCATGTACTGTATGAGGACTTCATGCGAGGGCAAGAAGAGGGCCATTTAAGGTCGAAGGTCACACTTACAGTGCTCTCTAGCATGAGCTTTGTATTAATATCTTTAGTGGATCCTCTGGAATCCAATTACAGAGAGAACGGGAGAGCATGTTCCCGGCTGAGCCTGGTGAACACACCAGCTCTTATATCATCTGCCGGTGAAATGACCGTATGGAAGAGTGACATTTCTTGTCAACCCTACTAACAAAACAAAACTGAGAGTAAAGACTTTTTGTACGTGATTCGTCGCTTTGTTTTTTTTGGTGCTTGTTATTTGTGCTGTCTTAGTATTATAACCGCACTGCTTATATGCTAAAGCTCATCCATCTGCTCCCCACATATACAAAATGTATGGAATTATTTACAAATAGTATTTCACTCAAGGCTGACTAACTAACCAGTAACACCTCACTATAGCTGAGGGGGAGGAACAGTTTTGCATCAGCACCAGCTCTATAATTGCTGATGCAGGCAGCCCATTATGCATTCAGAATGCATTCATCCACTGCAGTGGCAACTGTGCCACCTGCTGGATACCCAGCAACATGCATCAGCCTCCACAGGGGCGTTTTCTTCTCATCGGGCGATGGAGACATGCCAGTGAGGCAAATGGTAAAAATAGTTAGCAGACATTTCTGCAGCACTCCACCCTTTTTTATTATCAAGGGAGAGAAACATGTAATGAGTTTGCGAAGACCAAAGATTTGAGTGGCTATTTAATCAGACCTGTTTTCCAACTGTTAGCTGTTAAAAAAGCCATCTCCTTAAGAAGATTAGAGGTTTACAGTGTGGCTACTAGCTGCTAAATGCAACACAAAGATGTCCTGTTATTGTGTCTTCTCATAATGCTTTAATGGACCTATTATCATCTCGCTTCTGTAGGAGCTGCTGGACATTCATGCTACATAAGGCTTGCCAAGAGCAATTCCTGAGTAGCAAAGCCTATTATCCATGGATGAAAGGTTTCTACTGTATTTGGCTCACCTGTGGATGATCCATGTCTGACTGTCCATTAATAACCTGGCCAGGGAACTATACACTGCACAGCCTTCACATCAGTGCAGATTAAGCACTGTTATCACATAGCGTGTGCATTTCATTGACAGTAATAAATGCCATTTGATTTACAGTCATAGACTATTGCCTTGAGTAGTTAAGCCAGACTGACATTATAGTGCAAGAGGTCACATTTACAGTAAATAACAGTGGTTTGTGTGGAGTTATCCTTGGGATTAAAGCTAGGATTGTAGGATGCCAGACAACCACACACACACACACACAAATGCATACAGAACATACATGTGCTTCATGTTAGCTACACACCCTATGCACTGGATGACGATTTGCTGATTTTTACAAATCCAACACACACATAGCATGACAGAAAATATTAATAAACAGGATGAACCCCACAACTCTTTTGGAGCATTGACAGACCTGCCTATCTGTCTCTGGATAATGACAAGCACTTAACCAGCTTGTTTCTATTTTAAAATGGGTTACAAAACAGTGAGAACCTTTTGAACAGCAATCCTGTGCAACCAGGTTCACTTCTTCAAAGCGTATTTCACCCATGCTACATTAACATTCCTGTGTTGTAGCTACCCTGAATACACAGAAATATGTTTTCTCTACAACGTTCATTTAACATTTCTTTCTTTTTGTAAGTATTTCGACAATTTACAAACATGTAAACCACATTTGTTAATCTACAATCCACAAGAATATTCTTTGAGGTATCATCGATCACTTAGTGACCTCTGGATAACATCGCACTCAACTAGTAAAATAAAGCAGCATTGTTTATAGTGTAGAAACAGTGAACACAATGTTTCAGCTTTGTTGGTTTACAGTTCAACACTAGAGAGGTTTCAGAAAAGCTTAAGGGTGAATAAAATGATGACTATTGTGTCTTTGTGAGTTTGAAAGTTTTGCAACAATGTTTTTTCCAGACATTGGGTCTCAGAAAAGTCATGGAAAAAAAAAATTAGATATTAGTTCTCACTGAAGAAATGAAATGGCTAACATAAGCCTTGAGCGCTGTGATCTTTGCTCTAGGGTCAGCTGGCAGAGACAAACCTTCTTTTAACCTGGGCAATTAGTCAAAATCAAACTTTAACTCCAAAACAGAAGGAGTTTCTGCTGTCTCGGGTATTTGCAAACAGCTAAGTCCCAAGCAATGATGATTTTACTACTGTGCCTGGCACGCAGTCAGAGAATACATAAGGTCTGGAAATCTCGATTTGTCCTCATGCCCATGTTGTAATCCTGATATAAGCCACCATGTCGCTTCCTCATGTACTGTTGCTTGGCAAAATGCAGCAGGTCTGCCCTTGCATATGGGTTTGCATTATATAACTATGGAGAGGACGGTGATTAATTTCACATTTGCAGTAACACTTTCTGGCGTTGGGGAGTTATGGTTGCGTAACTTGTGCAAAGGTCAGATGTGAAAAGGTGTAATTACTCACTGCCATCCAATTAAAATACAATAATCACTGAGCAACATCTAATCAAGTCACTTTCCAGACACCTACTCACAAAGTACAAAGCAGAGCAGTCAAACTGCAATACAGGACTAAAACAACAGCCCCTCGTGGTATTAACAAACAACTGTTGAAGGGGGGAAAGCAGATGACAGGGAAAGAAATAATACAATTAAATGTTACTTCAATCAAGCATGTCTAAAAGTAGAACAATGTACTTGCTAAATTCATGCAAGAACATTTTTGCATTTTAATGGTCAGTTTTTATTACTCATTGATTAGGCAATCATCATTAAAGCTGACTGGTGTTACAGTTACAAGTCAGCCGCAGCTTGGATGGATGGCTGTAATGAGAGATGGGTGAATCTTTTTTTTTTTCATAAAGATAGATCTAGATACATCTTTTCCCCTGTCCTACCTGTAGCGACATCATTCAGCCTCTCACTCAGATAATAGTCATTTGGGTCGAGGTAGGGCAGCTGCTCCATGTATTGTTTAGGAATGAGGTACAGGACCTCAGCCACATGCCCATCCTCGATGATGGACATGCGCTTGACCGAGCTCTTGCGTTTCACCCGGACGCGGTCGACACTGTGGCTGCGGCTGGAGCTGCACAGCTTGCCCAGGCTGTTGAGATTGGGCAGAGTGGGCATGGTGCCCTGCTCCCCTTCAACTGTCCCAGAGAGAAGAGTGAAGCACTGCAGGTAGACGTCGGCCAGGGTCGGGCTCAGACCCGTTCTAAAATCCAATCGCCATTGGACATCAAGAACGCGGGGTGTTCATAGAGGTACAAAGCGGAAACAAAGGAGCCAGCGCTTGATAGGCGACTTCACAGCAGCGCATCATAAAATCATGGCAATATCCAGTGAGGCCTCCAGTGGAAACTCCTCCTGTTAGGATCCCTGCACCTGTCACTTCAGAAAGGCAATGGATGTAAGAAGTGGAGTGCTGATATCCACCTTGAGGTGGAGACGCTAAACAGCAGGCAGCAGGTATGTCAAAGCACTCCGCTGCAGGTAGAGCAGAGTGGGAAACAGGGAAAGAAGCTTACACTTTGAATGTCTTCAGCCCAACCAGCCTGGTGCCTTAAGCAGCTTAGGGCTGACGTCGAGCCTATGATTATCTTCTGGGTGGGGTTAGGTAGCTCTACATCAGGTTGGCCCAGTGTACGGTGGGAGTATCTACACCTGATGTGACTCATGTGCACCCCAGTCACTGCTCTGCTTATTCACATCTGTCCAAAGAGCTGAGATTCTGTCAGACCTTCCTAAAATAAAAATACATTGTTTTCAGTGTGCTACATTTTTGGTCAAAGTAAGCCCTCTCTGAGAAAGCATTTTAGATGCATCTAAATTCCATTCTGTTCATAAAGTGTGCTTTTGTGTGAATGTACTTTGCTTTAAGGTGGGTTCATGTACAGTATGGAGTAAATGGACGCATATCAGTGTATAGCATCACAGTGATCCAAGACATACTTAGGTAGATTGCCTTGGGAGTCTGCCAGTCCTTTACAAGGTCAACAACCAGCAAGGTCATTCCAACAGCCAACAATGCACTGACCCGCTGTTAATCATCAGCAGGATCCTTCACAATAAAAGATGAAGAGGAAATGCCAGCAGTGGCTCTCCATTATCCGGTGAAATTGTCGGGTATAGGATTTTGGAAGATGTAACTTAGTAAGAAGGCATGTTCTGAGTTTTTAATCTTCAAACCATCTAATGTTGGGACAAATTTGTTTCTGCAATGAGTTCCAGAATGTTTTCTTGACAAGCCAAATCTGTATAACCAACATCTAGCTATTGAATTTTTACAAGCACTCTTTCTTGAGTCAAAGATGCATTCACCTTCCTTGGAAATGTGAGTTCGCCATGAAATAAATTTTGAGTCATCAACATGTCCTGGCGGGAGGTGTAAAGATAGATGATGGAGGGAGAATCTGAGCAAACTCCACAAAAACAAGATAACCCCACAGTGCTCTGATATGTTGTAAAACAACTGAAAACATTTTGATATTTTGAAACCTTAAAAAATTGCGCCGCTAAGACAGGACTGTCTCTTACATACAGATTAACAACTAAAAGCAGAAAAGAAGAAAAACCTTCCATGACATCTGATATTCATCGAACAGATATAGCTAATCACAGCTATCTACTTTCTCCCACCAAAATTAAATAAATCATTGAGGTACGTAGGCATCATAAAAAAAAAGAACAGCAGACAATGACAAAGCACAAAATATCCCTTTAGTCTGGAGATGTCGGGCTTGGCCTGCACTTCAAATTTAATGACTTTCCTCTTTGTCTGAGAGGGTGCACAGAATCAGGATGGCTAGAGCTTGGCTGGCTGAGTTATCTACTATTTACATCAATACAGTATTTAACTCATTTGACTTAATTCAGGTTTCCGCTTACAAGCACACCTTCATCCTCCCATTCAGAAAGCCGGAGTTTCGTTTCAGAGAAAAGAGAGAAGTGTGATAGTGAGGCATAAGCAAGAAGACGCACACTCTTACACCCACGCATGCAGACACCTGAGAGTAACTAAGGACATGCTATTCTGCTGCAGTGAGGCACTGCCCTCCAATTGTCATCCGCTCTGTGGTAGCTTTGACACAACTACCCACACGCTCGCAAATCAACACATACATGTTTAGAAAACAAGGCTGCTGTCGCTGCGCACAGACAAATCTGCATCGCTCACAAAATACATCCCAATCATTTTCATAGCCTCTGCCGTTTCTGCATCTTGCTCCACGCTAGAAGAAACACACCCCCCCCTCCTCTTTATCCGTTTCTCCCTGTCTTACCATCCAGTCCGAAGCAGGAGGTGATTCTTTGGGCGTAGTTGCAGAGCCCATCGTAGCCAGGCTCCTGCCACACTGTATCCCTCTCCCCCATCTCTACAAACTCACACACACACCGTCCTGTCCGGCAGCGCTTTTACTCCTTCCCCTGCTCATCAATTATTCAGGCTTTTGCCAGGACACATGCATGCGCACGCACACCAACCCTCATATTCACACATACAGTATATATAAACACACACACACACACACACAAGACAGAGAAAAGTGCTGATGCAGAGGGTCGTGCCGTCGGAGCATGAGCAGCCCTCTCCAGTGGTCGGATAAGGATGAGGCATCAGATTATGTTACTGCAGAATGCAGCCATGCCTCCTTTTTCATCTACCATTGATCATCCAGATTACACTGCAGTGTAACAGGTACGGTGTGCAGGATGTGCTAACCCTGCTCAAGGAAAAAGCGAGGCAGAGAAGGAGGTCAGAGCAGGGCAAAACTGGAGATGTACCAGGAGTCAGGGGGAGGACTTTCTTTGCTGCTAGTCACTTAAAGCTATCCAGACATCCAAATGCAATGATTACTTTCAGATGTGATTACTGGAAAAAAGCACAACAAGGGACAAAACAGGGAAGCATGGCCCCCAAAGTGAAGTTATCCCCAATTTCTTTACGCTGACATAACTCTTTATGACTTACATTCACCCTACAACTTATAATAAGTAGTAGTGATTTGCAAAGTTACATGAAAATAAGTTATAAATTAATATAATAATGTTTGGCTGCATATTGATTGTTATCACCGTCCTAAACATACTTTTGTTTTAACAATGAAACCTCGTAAACTCTGATTCATGTTGCTGAGATTTAGTTGAAAAAGTCATTAGGAAGAGGGGAAACACCTAAAATACATGAATTCAGCACACTTTACTACTTCACTACAATGCCTTCAAAAAGGTCCATAAAATCATACAATATATGAAATATGACATGCCAACTTATGCAACAGCCCAAGAGTAGCAGAAACTGAATGAACAACGTTGGCCCGCACATGTGAGAACTCTGCCGTCCAACATGTTGTTTTAAGATTCTGCGGTGGAGCTGAGACAAATGTCTTAAATGGACCAAGATGAAGAGTAAATTGACCCACGCATGAATAGCCAACCTAAGCAGTAGAGCAGAACAGCAAACTATAAAAATAAATGAAGAGATTATGCTAAATGGCATAACTGTCCTAGGTTTTAAGGTGATTTCCCAGACCAAGAGGGAGAATGTACTGTAGATGGAGGAATTCGATAAGAAACGCCCTCAAATGCCACTACAGAGGTGACCTTGAACAATGCACTTATCCTTCAGTAGCTCTGGTCGAATTGCTCAATAGCCAATGGTAAGCAGCTCACTGGTTGGAATGAATGTGAAAGCGTTTCTTGAAATAATATACAGTATGTGCTCTGTCAACATCCCTCGGATAATGGCTTTATAAAAAATAAATAAATAATAGTTTTTTGGTTTTTTTAAAATCATGTTTAGAGATTCTAGACAAAAGAAAACAGCACAGGAAATATGATGACAGTGAAAGGCCCAGATTGAGCATTCTGCCCCCAAGGGTGTATTACAGGGCGGGGTGGCTAATGGAAGGACATCACTACCAAGGTAAAAGCTGACGGCCTTGTGCTGATAACAGGGGTGGGGGGGCGACTGCAAGACTGAGAGCACAGTAATGGCTGATGCTTGCTGGACACCCAAGGGAGGGGCTGGTAATCATAAATGTATACTGGGAGGGAAAAGTGTAGTCATTTGAGACATTTTTGTAACTTCCTGTTTCGCTGGGAAGGAAAATGTTTCAATTCGCTAACGTGTTTTACACCCTGCCTATAGATTTCTGGATGGTAGAATATATAGAATAATACAACCGGAGGTCAACGATGAAGGCTGAGGCTGCAACTATATATTGATACCTTGAACATAAAGGGGGCTCAGGGATAATGAACATTCATTCCAGTAATCCACATTAGGGCTGCGACTAGGAATTATTTTCATTTTTAAATAATCCGCCGATTATTTTCTCGATTAATAGTTTCCTCTATAAAGTGTCAGAAAATCATCCATTTCTAAAGCCCAATTTGATGTCTTCTGATTGCTTGTTTTGGCCAACCAACAGTCCACAACCCAGAGATATTAACTTTATTATCACATATGACCAAGACAAGCCGCAAATGCTCACAGTTGGGAAGCTGGAAATGTTTGGCATTTTGCTTGAAAAATGACTTTCAATTGATCGATGATCAAAATAGTTACCCATTCATTTTCTGTCAATCCATTAATCAATTAGACGCCATTTAAAACATGGCAAAAATCACTCAAAATACATTCTGACTGCCCAAAACATATTGGGACGTGCATGCAAATTCTCTTCAAAGTATGGGAAGAAGATACAGTATATTTCCACAAATATTCTGAATTATTATCTACAGAAAAATACTTCTGAAACATGGTGTTTGTGTCAATGTGCCTGATTTATTCTGTGATAATAAATAAATAACCTACATAGACCCTAACCAACACAGAGATAATTGGCACTTCACAATCGTACAACAGTAGGGTGCAGGGCAGTTAATTCTCATGAATAATGATTGGCTGTTTGCAGGGGTTTAAGCTGCTAATCAGATCTATGTACCACAGGGGGGCTGTCAAGCGGTGGGCTCTGAGCTCCATCGATCGCCACCACAGTGATACACAGGCTCGGGCATACAGAGCCGGAAGGAGAGTGACATACTGTACAGCTTGAGCTTCTTTAGAAAAGGTTGATGTTTTACCCAATAACAGGATCAGGCCCATCATGATGAATCCAACTGCGGATTTGACATAATAACCTTGAGGTCATGTTAATATTGCAACTGCTGCTTCTATCCAGCTCTCAATCAGGCAGTCAGACCATCTGATCACAACCTATAGCAGGAACAGCTGGAGGCTCTTTATCTCTTCTGCCAGAGAGCACAGTCGCCTGACACAAATCCAGGACAGCACAAAGGTCCACCTGATGGGAACGAAAAACAAGTCCCTGCCTGCACTGTTTGCAGGTATCAGCTGTTTCATGCTCAGCAAGAAATGAAAACATCTTCAGAACTCAGACAGGTTGAGATTGTTGCACCAAATGTAAATATAGTTTACATTTTTGTTGCTTTTTTTCCAAAAAAAAAGATAGTACTTTTAGTCACCTCACCAGCTTACCCTCAAATTTCACTACATTGTATCACAACCAGTCAATTAAGAATACACACCACTTGCTACCAGTCCTCCATCAAGAGCTTTAATTAAGGCAACAATTAGGGTGTGTGCAGCCTTCAACTTTAACTGATGTGTATCATCCCTGATTAAAGATAATGTCAAATGTCAAAGGAAACAGCTTTTTTTTTTAAAGTGTGATCTATTTATAGGTTGTACCAGAGTGCAAAGTGTTCATATTAACAAAATAAGTTGTAGGCTGTCTACAAAGGGCTGCAGCAGTGGAAGCTGTAGTTTCAGTTATGCACCGGTGTAACCTACTTACAACAACAACGGTGTCATTATCACAGCTTCACTCTCCCGAAATACGACGCAAATGGGCTCTCTTACCCATTGCATCCATCCTTGAACCAAGACCCTCCTCCTCCCCCAAAATAAGAGACTTTTTTTCCTCTATATGTACTGTTATGAAGGCTTCTGCGGCAAAAGATACTCACCTCTAGCAGACATGCCCGGTAGGTAGAGCCTCTCTTTCTTTGCCGAGATTAACAGGAGGAGATGCCCCGGCGTAGCTTTGAAGGAGGGAAAAGGGCCGGTTGACAGACTGATATTATCTGTACTTTAAGTTTTTGGCTGTCATTTAGTGGCATTAAGCGCAGGGAAACAGACAGCCTGCGATTTGGTAGACTAGACTAGACTGCGCGATGGAGAGAGCACTTTCCAGCGACAGGGCGTGTCCTGGAACAGACAGCATCCTTCTTATTTTCCAACAAGTTTATGTCCATATTTGAACATAATATCACCGAATTACGGAGCTATAAATTAAATCATTCTTGAAATTCCTTGCCTGCAATCTGCTGTCGGGTCACCTAAACGTTACACCGGCTAGCCTACTTTATGTCTGGGATGACTGTGCTGTTCTGGACGTGGTAGTTGGGCTAAATCATAAAGTTGACAGGCACTCTGGAGCAATGACTGTTGTTTTTCATTTCCCCCCACTAATCCAGCTACTTTAAGGAAAATATTAGGCAATTTTTTCATCACGTGGACTCCTCAACTTTATCCCCAAAGCAGTGAGACTTTAAGCAAGCATAACCTCAGCAGCACCAAATGGGAAAACACTGCAATCATGTGGGAGCATAATCAATTGATTTAACAGCTTTTCCATATAACCTATATTGCTTGGTAATCCCATACTTGCTTTTATATTGAAGTGGGCTCATTGATTGTTGTTTCGAAGCTGAAAATATTGATCATTGTCCCTCATTGAATGTATTGGTTGCTGTCTTCATTTGTATGCATCGATCGTTGTCATTAATTATAAACCTGTGTCTTGTATGCCTGCGCCCCCTGGTGGATTAAAACAGTGGCGTTTGGCGAGGGAAGTGCCACCGTGTCCAAAGTGAGCGGTCTTGAGTCTATAGACGTCTTGTTTACAGTGGTTGTGTCAGGCCTGTGAAGTCCTGTTGGGGCAAGGAACGTGTTACGGTTTTATTGCTTACATTTATTCTTTCGTTACAAGGGTCATTATATGAAACCTCCAATCTGGATCGAGGCGGTAGCAACAGGAAGAAGAAGATAGAGGAATTCTCTAAGTCTTCTCGGGAGAAACTAGTCCAGTCGAAGAACAAAATGTTCTCCAAATTTACGTCCATTCTCCAGCACGCTGTGGAAGCGGTGAGTTGTTTATTTTATTTTTACTCAAAGACATATATTTATCCGTCGGCTTGCTTGTGGGTATTGTCTATTTTGGTTGAAAGGGGCCTTTGGTCGCCCAGACAACATATCACGTCAGCATTAGGGATACGTTGCTAACTAATTAGCCTAAGCTAATGTTAGCGTTTTGTGTTTGTGGTGTCATTTCGTTTGTTCTTGTTAGCAATAGTATACCTGTGGGTGTGCTTATTGTCTGTTCGTTTATGTTACTAAGTAACATATTTCCTTATTGTCATTTCCTATATTGCAGCAAGGTATCTGTGTTAAAGGTAGTTTGGCAAGCTGAGCTAGTTAGCCGCTAATGTGAGCTCATAACAGCCTCAAGAAGCTAAGCTAATGCCGTAGCTGGCTATCTCGTTTCAAACAGCAGCCTTATGTCGAAATGATTGGACAGCCTTGTTTGATGTTGCGCAAACGTTTTGGCGTTAATATTAACGGGATAGTCTGCGGCTTATCTCGCACAGCTTTTTTGAAAAGCATGATGTTAAACGTTAGCCAGCCAGCTAACGGTAGCGTTAATTAGCTGGAAACCAGCAGTAACCTGCCTGAAACCTGTTCTCAAGCTGCTTCATGCGGGTTTCAAACAATAGACGTTTGTCAGGTAACCCGCACGATTACTTTTGACCTCAGGCGTAGATGTGAGTTAATAGGGAAACGTCTAATATTAGCTTGTTAATGTATTATTCTGCCGCGTGTTTGTGTGTGAGGATACGATCCATGACAAGTGTAAACCTTTATGTCACTCGAAAATGAAAGTTTTACCCTATTATTAAACATTTTGAAACTGCTGCACACAATGATCAGAGTCATTTTGTAGTGGCACAGTGGATCCATTTAACCACTGTAAAGACATTTATTGAAAACTATAAGATTATGCTAGTGGACACACATTATTGTAGAACAAACCAATCTTCTCAGTCTCTGCTTGAACTCAGTTTGAAAGTGAATGTAACATGTCTACATGTTGCCATGATAATTAGTGGTGTCTCTCTGGGCCACCAGTATAAACATACAGTATGCTTATGTTTGCCATTTTTCTTTTTCAGCTTGCCCCTTCGCTGCCGTTGCAGGAGGACTTTGTCTATCACTGGAAGGCCATTACACATTATTACATTGAGACTTCTGGTAAGAAAAGTCTAAAAGAATAAGTTAACAGCTGTTATGGTCATGATATCATCAGATGTAGACTATTTGTTGCAGGTTGCCTTCAAAGTTGTTGTCCTTTTGTACCGATGACGCTATTCTAAAGTTTGAGTACAATGGCAGGAAACAAGGCTTTGTTATAAGTTGTTAATACTGTATGTAACAGTATTATAGTTACAGACAATGATGTAGTCACTGTTGATTAATTGACTTATCATAGTCAATATTCATTATTTTAAAAGATAAGTTACATTACAACTTACCAGATCCAAAAGAATTGCCTTAAACTTGCTTTATTTAAAAGCATGCACATGGCAGCATTTTTACGCTTTAACCAGCTAACATTTCATATTCTTTCTAAACTATTAGAATTAATTGATAATCATATTTTCTGTGTGTCAACTAATTAATCACCTGCTCATGTAGCACCAGTGTATATAAAATGAACACAGGCAGTGCAAAGGGAATAGTTATGAAGAAAATCCAAATGAAAGGGCGGAATTGTGAAGTATGCTGGGAATGCCATGCTGGTTGAGTTTGCAAAAGACTTCAACAACTCTGTCTGGACCAAAGCAGCTCCAGACTATGAGAGCATTTCTTTCGTGTTTGCCTGTTGGATCTGCACAAGTAGAACTCCTACGCTGTGTCTGTGTCAGGTTGCATCTAATGTACTTGGTGGTTAAACCCAGTCATGTAAACTTTTGACAACTTCTGCTCGAACTACTGATGTCTAGTCTTTGTTTATTTTGGGCCAGGAATGTCTCCTCCTATTCTTCACTCTAAGCAACAGCTTCTTTGCAGCTGTTCTCCTAGGTAGGCCAGTTTAACAAAATGTACTCAACAGCTGATGGTGGATTATCTGTGCTTCGAGTATTATGTAGCTGAGCTTGTTTTCAGGAGCATTTAATCACTGGTTTTGCAGACTTGTGACTTAAATGAACTTGATCTTTTATTCTAAGGGCACTTGTAAGCAGCATGACCTTCATCTGTCCACATTATTACTAATTTAAGGAATGACTTGATCATTTTGATGAAAGCTGTTGTGCTGATTTATCTTACAAATTAACCTTTATTTCACAGTGGTTACTGGCCTTTTTTTGGCATTGTGTGCTTAGTTACATTCAGCATGACATACATATGTGTATCCTAACTTGTTATTGATTTAATGGACATACACCTGTTAACTAGTGCATAATTGGTGACAAACAAGGATGGCATACTTAGGCCACTCTTTTAACACTGTATTATTTCACTCTCATAACTGACCTGGACTTCAGTTTTGAAATCCTGTTGCTTTGAATAGTCATTTGATTGAAAAAGAAAAAGCTAATTGAAATTTGAAATATTTCATTTCAGTGTTTTATGCAACATTAATTCACTTGATGTGGCCCGCCATGCACAATATTGCCTTATTTATTACTATTTGTCATTTTCTGGGTTAAGCTTATTGATGTGCAAACAGACTGTTGGCAGAAACTCCCCATTTTCTGCATGTGCTTCACAATAAATGTGTGTACTTGTAAAACCAGTGATAGGATGTTATTGTGAAGCCCCCCTAGGAAAGTGTTTACAATGCCAGCTAGATTAGCTAGCGCTACCAAAAAAAAGAAATATTCTCTCTTGCAAATGTTAGAGTATCAGAATATAACATGGACTGCGTTACATCTTATAAACAACAATGAACTTTTTGCCACCGGATTAAAGCAAACGCTATGCAAGAGCTATCTAGTTTAACAGTTGTGCTTTTGTTTGTGAACCGAAAGGAAAACCTTGCAGAGGGGAAGTGGTTAGCTGAAGGATGCAAACCTCAGATTTCCGAAATGCGTTGAAGATGAGCAAGGCCTTGTCCTTTATGTTTATACCTTAGCAGTTCTGACCTGTTTCTGTGTTTTCCTGTTAGATGACAAAGCCCCAGTTACAGACACCAACATCCCATCCCACCTGGAACAGATGCTGGACATCCTGACCCAGGAGGAAGGGGAGAGGGAGTCTGGAGAGACAGGACCCTGCATGGAGTACCTCCTACATCATAAGATCCTGGAGACTCTCTACACCTTGGGCAAGGCAGATGTAAGGCAGTCATGCTTTGGTAACTACATGAATGATACCTCCAGGAAATACATATCATGATATGGGGGTGCATATATATATATAATTACATTACATACATATACACACACACACTGAGTGTGCAGTCAGCTGCAGTACGACAGTGAATTCAAAAGCTAACAAGTGATTGTATGTGAATGCACGATTTTGGTAGGCTCTTCACTGAATCTGCACTGTGAGCTGCATTTCCACGGTGTGGACTCTATTTTGGTCGACCACCCAAATAAATTCTAATATATTCTGTTTGTATGTTTTCCCATCAGTGTCCTCCCGGGATGAAGCAGCAGGTGCTTACCTTCTACACAAAGCTGCTAGCACACATTCGTCAACCTCTCCTGCCACACATCAATGTCCACAGACCTGTACTGGTGAGAAGTGTTGCAGTCTGGATTTCAGTATATATAAGTCCTTTTCCTCAAAATGGTCCGCTAACCGACAGGTTATGTAACTTTTATTTCTGTGTCTGTGACATTCCTCTGTCAGAAACTGATCCGCCTGTGTGGGGAGGTGCTGGCTGCTCCTACAGAAAATGAAGAGATTCAGTTCCTTTGTATAGTCTGTGCCAAACTGAAGCAGGATCCATACCTTGTGAACTTCTTCCTTGAAGTGAGTTGCTATGACACCAGGGAGAAAAAAAGTTGAGCAGCACATTCATAAATATTTATCTGTATATATTACTAACAAAGGTAAGAGCCTTACAGGATTTTTAAGCATAGAGTTCAGATAATAGCTCTTATTTGTGATGCTATTTGCAGAAGTCAAAGAGACCTGAGACAAAGACTCCTGGAGGGACAGATGTGGTGAAAGAGAATGTGTTGGCTCCAGACACTGGTCAGTCTCTGGCAGAGGAACAGGCTGACCGCCCAGAGGAGCCACAGGCTGCAGCGGCTGCCTCCACCTCTAGTCCAACCACGAACAATAATAACAACAACAATTACAATCTCGTCACCTCCCTGCTTAACCTCACAAAGAGCCCTGTAAGTAAATCCCCATGCAAGGAATTTTGGGTGATTTACTGTAAGTTACGTATGTAATGTCTTTTTCTTCATTTGAGTTGAAAGTTTGTATTTACAAGTTGTATCTGTTTCTCCCCTACTCAGGATGGCAGGATAGTGGTGAAAGCATGTGAGGGCCTGATGCTGCTGGTCAGTTTACCAGAGCCTGCAGCTGCCAAGTGTTTAACTGAAAACACTGAGCTCTGTGAGCTTCTGACTGACAGGCTGGTCTCCTTCTATAAAGCCCTACCACAGTCCATAGACCCCTTGGACATTGAGACAGTGGAGTCAGTCAACTGGGGGTAAATTTCTTTCCAGTATTGACTTGTAACACCACTTGGATACAATTCAGTTGTGTCATCATCTGAAGTTTTGGTTTAATGTGACTTAGCAGGTAGCCCTTAAATAGCATCCTCTGTGAAATGCTATTTTCAGTGGAGTTGCATCAGACCTTTAATATTTTCCCTTTTTTGCCTTCTCTCTCACTTTCAGTCTGGATGTATATAACCTGAAGGAGGATGCTGCTGTCTTCACAGGGAAGAGGGCTCTCATTTCCTTCCTGTCCTGGCTAGATTACTGTGACCAGCTCATCAAGGAGGCTCAGAAGGTCCTTAACCAATGCTGACTCACTGTGTTTTGATGTGTCATATTGTAGTCAGAATAGACAGAATAAAAGAACTTCTCTCCAAAGAAGTTGTTTTTGTGTCTGAAAGCCACAAAAGTCTGAACTACATTTTTGTTTTTCTTCACTGTCTTCCAGTCAGCAGCCGCAGTGATGGCAAAAGCAGTGAGAGAAAGATTCTTTGTGTCTGTTATGGAACCGCAGCTTATGCAGACGTAGGTTTAACTTTGAATCATCAATCAATCATCCTTTTATTGGAATTCTCATTCTTGTCTTAGTATGTTATGTGTCATGAATGCTCAGTAACACGTGGTGTGTTTGTGGGTGCACATAGGTCCGAGGTGGGCATCCTGACCTCCACAGCCCTGCTGAACAGGATCATCAGGCAGGTGACTTCAAATGCTCTGCTGCAGGAGATGGTTTACTTCCTGCTAGGAGAGGAGAGCGAGCCAGAGACTCCAACTACTATTGCACAGAATCCACTCAGACACAGACTCATCGAGCACTGCGACCACCTGTCAGACGAGGTTCTTATCACATAATTGTTATTATTCCGGATGTACCTGGTTCTGGCTGATCAGACTCATTCAGGCCTTTTTATTACACCCTTTCCTCATCACATTAATGTGCCTTCAAAAATGAAAATCATGTATCCATTTTTCTTTTACTCGTTCGATATTCAAAAGTACAAATGGCCATCTGCCCTTCAAGTATTCTGAGTTCCAGTGAATCATATGATTAACCAAAAGCACATGAATTTTAATTAGTATCTAACAGAGCCATTGCACACATTTTAATCATACAAAAGAGAGATGAGTCATCTCTGATGTTTGAAACAGCCACTGCCTTCTTCATGTCAGTGAGCAAATACTTGGCATGTTGCTCTGGGTTTAAAGTGGGAGCTAAGCCTCATTCCTTCTTCTGCGTCCCCAGATCAGCATCATGACACTGCGGCTATTTGAGCAGCTGATCCAGAAACCCAACCAGCACATCCTCCACAACTTGGTGCTGCGTAGCCTGGAAGAGAGGAACTACCTAGAGAACAAACCGCAGGAGGAGCGGGAGCCCCTGGAGAACGGGCAGCCTCATGATGCCGTGTAAGGACCTGCGTCTGACCTTTGACGTCCCTGAGCTGCGAAAAATCATCTGCACAAACACACACCAGTGGAAATAAAGTGAATGCATAAACTAGCTGTGTTTTTCAGCTGTGCCACCAATTCAACTAAACCGTTCCTTATTGTGTGTTTCAATTCGTTGGGATCTTTTTAAACCATGGTTATTAGGAAATGCATGTCAGCCACTGATAACCTTAAATAATCAGTTCTGGGATATTGATACATAACGAGCAATAGCTTGCTTGTTTATTGATGTTTTATATGGCTTATTAGCTTTCATGCAAAGGAATTAGGTCACCAAATGCAGCACTTTAATACTGTGTAATGGTATGACATGATCATATTGTTTGCGTGGGGTGAGGTTGAGATGAGTTCACAGAAGAATGTCAGTGACGTGTATATCTACAGACATACAGTAATATACTTCCATATATATAACATGCTTCTATCCAAGTAAAACTGCATCTCTATGTAGACATTCATTCACTTCCCACATTACACAACAGAACTGGAAGGTGCCATGCAAGCCTAAAGAGCCCTAAAAAGCTATCATCCCATAGCAGGCCACATATTTCCCCATTGTAACTACACACAAGAACAATGACAAAGTGGACTTCTCACTTTTTTCATACCAGAATGGAAATTAAAATAGTGTACACTATTACAACCAGTGGGTCAGAATTTCCTCAGTCATGCATCGTGTTGAGAGATGCATAAATCCTTCAGCAAAAACTAGATGAAAAATGAACATCTTTTGTTACCACTTCAGTAGCACTGATCAAAATCCGATCATGTTTTCATAAATATATATACATTTTACTGAACATGTTCTTTCTACAGAGACCTTGAGGAGGATCCACTGTTTGGTGATGAACCCTCTCCAGACAGCCGGCTGTCTGGTTCTGATTGGCTCAGCTCCTCTCCACCACAGAGTCCTGACCACTCAAAGCCTGACGGGAAGACGGAGGTCCACAAGATTGTCAACAGGTACACCGTCTGCTCACGATACAACATATACTATGTGGAGTTCCTCTGTCTTTAAAAAAAAACAAAAAACTAACTTTAATTATTAAATTCTGTTGCCTGCAGTTTCCTGTGTTTGGTGCCCGATGAGGCAAAGTCATCGTATCATGTTGAAGGCACAGGCTATGACACCTACCTCAGAGATGCACACAGACAGGTATGGCTCATTCTGGCATTCAGTATTTTTAAGGCTTGAGATACACTGGACAAAGTAAGCAGTAAGGTGAGAATTCTGGTGTTTCTTCCTAGGTCTTTCATCAGTAGTCTAATTAGGTAGTGTTGCTCATCACTTTTCTTATGTGTCACTAGTAGAATACATACCAAGTGTAGATGAAATTGTTCTCCTCAGTTCAGGGACTTTTGTGGGGTCTGCCAGCGGTGGGACTGGAGAGGAAATCCAAAGCCTTTTGAGAAGTGTAACTTGGACATCCCATTCTTCGAGGGCCACTTCCTCAAGGTTCTCTTCGACAGGATGGGCCGCATCCTAGATCAGGTCAGTTTGATCCACCATATAATAAACATCTGTAGTAATACTGGCATCATTCAGAATAATTGCATGCTTTAGAGGTTTAAATATCTGTTGCCTTGTTTAAGCTCCATTAGTCCACAAGTCTGAATAGCAATGTATCCTTTGGAAATCACAAATGCAGCTTTGGTTGTGATCACCACTTGAATCTAAAAAGTGAAGGTGAAACGGCCTCTTAGTTGATGGAAATACACACCTAATAAATTACAAAATAATCTTAAATGGCAAGTTTGCAAGGCAAGGTAAACTGGTTAATCTAGCTTGTTATGTACAACCAGATTCCAGTGAATAAATTAAGCTTTGTGCATCCATATCGGCATAAACTGTTATTTAAGGTCAAACTAAGTCAGAGCCATCATTTCTGTTTTTATTGATTCTTACAAAAAACCCTTATTTGTTTTTTTTTTAAAGGAGCAGATAAGTTTTTCACTCAGATGTTCCTATGCACTCAAAAGTTATTTCTTGCTGCAAGAGAACACTGTAAACTGCAATTTAGCGTAAATGAGGTCCTCTAATGGAAAGGGAAGAGAAATTGGGAGAAAATGCAAATGAGCAGCTGATTATTGAGAGGCCTTCTATTTTTTTGAAAAATAAAAACACAAAAATAATGAGCTCTCGCCATCAACTCATTTGACAAATGATGTTAGATGGGAATTGTGAAGATGACTAATAGAGATTCAGAAGCGAACTGCACTTTTTGGCAGCTCATAGTAGCATTTAGGAAATCAAATCTAAAAGGCAGCGCTGTAATAGAGCTTCTGACTACTGTGACACTTTGTGTTATTTATTCATAGCAGTTCTACACATACATTGTAGAACTTCCAGGACATCTTCAGTTCACTCTAATCACCCGTTAATTTCCTGTGAAGTTTTATATCTGATACCCTCTTTGTCCTCCAGCCCTACGATGTCAACCTGCAGGTGACTGCTGTGCTGTCCAAGCTGTCTTTGTTACCACACCCCCACTTGCATGAGTACCTGCTGGACCCTTATATCAACCTGGCCCCTGGGTGCAGGTCTCTGTTCTCTGTCATCGTCAGGGTAAGACTCCTTTCTAGATTACACAGTGGTTATCTTATTCATCATTGATAGCAGACATGTCCAAAGCCTAAAATCACTGTTTTGGGTACTTGCTGGACATCCAGCTGGCAAGGGATTTCTCCCTTGACTGTTGTGTGTAGTATCTTGAAGTGTTTGATATTGAATTTTAATAAATAATCATGTTCACAATTGTTTGCCTTTATCTTACACCTGTGGTATTTTTAGTAGTGTTTCCCGTGCTGTTGCACTTGCTATGAATCTTGTGAACATGCTGCTACTCAACCTGCTTCTTACTGGAAGAACTGCACCTCTGTCCCTATTTTGTTGTGTGAATCAGTCCAACTACTTTCCTTTGAAATCTATCCCAGTAACACACAGTGTAAAAGGCAGTTTAGACGCTGGTGGAAGCAGCTAATTTTCTTGTGGATGGTCTTTGTTTGTGGTAATGTCTCCAATGAGTGTAGTAATGATTTACTGCACCTTTTACCCAGGGATGGAAGCAGTGCTGTTGTGTTTTGGTAATCGCTTTGTGTTCTTTTGTGTGTTAGGTGGTGGGAGATCTCATGTTGAGGATTCAGCGCATCCCAGACTTCACACCCAAACTGCTGCTCGTGAGGAAGAGATTATTAGGTCTAGAGCCAGAGGGCATCACGTACGTACTTCCACGTGGATCTGTGCTCTTATCATCTGAGTTGACTTTTGGAATGCACTTCTCACCTTTCTGTCTATTCTCCCCGTAGTATCGACCACATGACTCTGCTGGAGGGGGTGATCGTGCTGGAGGAGTTCTGCAAAGAGCTGGCAGCCATCGCCTTCGTCAAATACCACGCAGCTGCCTCCTCCTCGCCGTAATCTTCCTGCTGTTCATCCATTTGCCTCGGCCAGGCAGACAGGTCAGGATTAAACTGGGCCTTTGGGGTGTGCTGGTACCGGTGGCACAGGGTCGGCAAAACATTACCACTAACTGCTCATCCCTGCAGGACTGTTAAAGCCCACACGGACGGGTTTCATCGCTCCCCCTCTTCTGGCCTCTCGGGCTCCACCATAAAAAGTCTTTGGTCTTGTTTCTGAGCAGGTCAGAGCACAGACACTGCCCAGCCAGCAGAGGAATAAGAGGAGGAGGATAGAGGTCAAGGTGCAGAGAGATGGTCACTGGACTTTTTCAGCCTCTGCATTTTCTCTCACTCCCCCCATCTTTTCTTTCTCACCAGCCAAAAGATGATAGCCCTGTAATTATTATTTCAAGGAGAAAAGATGTTTGTCTATTTATTTTCTGTCCCAATCTCACCCATTTGTAAATGTCATTGCCTTAATGTGGAATCACACCTTTCAGTTACAGAAGATTGTTTCCTTTTGAAACATTTTTATCTTAACTCCTCACATGTTGTCTGTTTGAAGACAAGAGGCTGTAGAGAACAATGCCCACTACCTTTAACCCCTATATATACACCTGTAGTTACATACATATTGAACTGCAGTATTTACGATACTGCACTCGTATTTTATATGCCAAGTCCTCTTATTTATTTGTTTGCTTTCAGGTTGCCTTTTTAAACTAATGTCATATTAAGATAAAATTAATTTAAAACAGTCATCGTAACCTGACTAAGCAGATGCTGTTTACTTTCCTCGTCTTTTCTCAGTTTGTGCTTGTGCTCTCAAAGCTCATCTGCAATCACCCAAAGATGTAACCTTCCATCACATTTTGTCAAATGAAATGGTGATTTAGCAAATTATGTGAATTTGCACACTGATCTCATTGCATTGCACTTGTTACATTATTCAAGTTCATTCATGCCTTTTTTTTGGTTGGCTTTTTTTGAAATGTCAAGTTGATATTTGTGGAAAGAGACATCTTGTTTTTGATTCCAAGTTAGTTCTTGTTCTGAAATGTTGTTCTCCAGATCCAGTGTTGCATTTCTCACGCACCAGTGTTTATTTTATCCAAGAGATACTGTGTTATTGTGTTTTACACAATTTATAATTCTCAAAATGTGTTTATTCTATTGATGGGACGGATAAAGAGGAGCAAACCTCTTGATTTTATTGACCAGTGTCTTAAATACATCATTGACTTTGGACATACTGTAGCTTCCAGCAAAGGTTTCCAACCTTTATTGGATTTTGATCCCTAAAACAAAGCTATGTCTATTTGGTTGTATATGTCTGCAACAGTTCAACCAATATGTGATTCTAATTTCTTACTTCTAACTTTTTATGGAAATTATCCAGTAATTCATAAGAAAAAAAGCGAAGATTAGAAGAAAATGTGGGAAAAGAAACATGTTTTGTAGCAAAAATAGATCCTCCGATATTGATTATCATCTCGCGACCCCTTAAATTTATCTCATGACCTTTTGGAGGGGTCCAGACCCCCAGTATGGAAATCGCTGGCTAACAGTATCCTAAGAGATCCGAGTTCCTCCGTAGGTTATCATGACTTCCTATGAGGTGTTGCGTTTACTAGCAGTATTATGCTACCTTTTCATCCTGATCTTGAATGATCACAGTGCTGTGCATTGTTGGAACGGGTTGTTTGGTTGTATCAGTGAATCAGTGATTCAATAAGTTTGAATAAGTCAAAATCAATATGCTACATAATATAACGTTGGTTCTTGTGTTATGTTCCCAGTGTGAATGTTTCCATGATTGGAAAGTGTGTTTGGCGAGGAGTTTGTTTATGTGTGAGTGTAATGACTTATTATTGCAGCAGAGAATGGACAGTCATTCATTGAAGCCATGAGTCTTGAGCTGTGTTTTTTTCCCCCCTCTTCTCACCTCAAACCCATCACTCAAGCACCTAAATTACATTATGCAACTGCTTGCATGGAATCAGATTTGCACATTGTCTTTCTTCATCCTTGTTCATAATGTAAATATACGCAGAAAAAAGCTTTTTGGTCCCCCCCCACAAATGTTTTGATTCATAAACCAAAAAAAAAAATCTAGGATGTACCAGGAGCAACATTTCTATTTTAATGGGAACCTTTTTTTAAAATGTCAATCATGCACATTTTTAAATCAACTCTTTCCAACTTGTTCTGTACATTTGTATATTGTATGTGTACAATAGCAATAGAGATATACTACCTGGCGTAAATGCATGCTTATACATTATTTTTCATTGTTTAAAGAAAGTAAAAAGGCAGTCCAGCCATCTGTGATGATTTCTTAGCTGTCAGCACTTTGTTCTTTGAAGACACTGACATGATATGATGCCTTACTTCACACTGCGGATCTCTGAGGACTCCTAGAATCGATGTGTAAGGGGTTTCTGCTTCACTACGGTCTGTTGTGATACTTTTATGCCTATCTCTTGTGTTACATAGACTTTGTTTGGTTTGTGAAGATGTACAGGACTCTCAGTATAGTCAAAAATCGGATGCCAATGGATTTATTTTCTTGTGTCAGCTTAGACCAATCACTGTATGATATTGCTGCATTTCTTTATGTTCATCGCTGCTTTCCTCTGGTGTGAAGTGGGATGAGTCTCATTATACTTCTTCTATCTCATGGCCAGTTTGGTTTTGTGATTGTGCAATGCATAATTGAAACATTAAGGTAAGGTGCATGCTCACTCCTCCTGCCTCACGGAGTAATTTTAAGTGATCACTGCAGTCTCTTGTTCTCTCAGATGCACTGGCTCATTAATTCCTCATAAGCCATCTTCATTTCAACAGCCTTGTGTTTCATTCAGGACAATATGGTTTTGTTTAACATTCTCCGTCCCAATAAAATAAAATAAAAAAGTGGTCGTTCTGTGAACAGTTCATTGTGTTTCATCTTGTTTTTATTACAAAATGTCTGTACAACAAAACAAAAATGCACAAAATAACCATTTCTTTCAACGACAAGGTGAAAACCACAAAATATGTCCAATAAAACCCCTTTTTAAAATAATATTTCTGAAAAACCACCAGATATTATGGGGGGAATTGAATGTCTTTAACCTGTAATTTTCTTATGGAAACAGGCCTGCAGGATGACATGACATTATGTACAGCAACAGACCAGAGAACATGGAGCATGAAAATTACCTCTTGCCAGTGAATAACTGAACAGCAGTCAGCTTGTGTACTTTATCTGCTGTCAAATTCTCTTTGACTCCAATCCAGCCTACACTCAATCAGCTAATTCTGTAGAAATGAGTCAAAAATCTCACTCTTTGGGCACAGCAGAGGATTGTATGACCAAAGTCATGTGAGGTGGTCTGGAAATAAGTAAATCCTACATTTCCCCTTGCCTTGCAGTGATTTATAAATCAGCCATGGAAAAAGAGGCACTATGGTGCAGAAAGAAGGCCCTTTCTAATAACTCTTAACGATTGCTGAGGTACATACCCAGATTGCAGTCAGCTAGGGTCTTACAGTTCTAGTTAAAGGTGTATATTAACATTTTAAAGCACCTAAAGTCACTTTTCCAAATCGAGATTGTTGTTCTTACAAAAATATTCATACTCATTACTGTTGTAATATTACAGCATTGAGACTGCAATGAAAACAAGTGCTTCCCTACAAGGAAACACTAATGCTTTGATTGCAGTATTGAAATGGAACTGCCAAGTCTATACAGTGTCTCATTAAAACAAGAGATTTGTGTCCAATGCCCCTGACTCAAGTCAGTAGTAGCATCACATAATTAAAGTTCTGCAGTCTAGTGGAGGCAAATCAGAGCGACAGGTTTACAATGGATCGCTTTTTAAAACAAATTAGACAACAAAGTTCATTTTTTTATCTGCTGTCATGAAAACCTGTTTGGCACTCTCAGGTTTGTTACCCATAGAAGGATCAAATCAACTATTTAAAAATAAATGCCACAAACTTAAATATCACTTCACTCACTGAGGATAGTAACTGTGCGTGACAGTTCAGTTTTGAAAATGTCAATTGTATTTCTGTGTGAACACAGATGAAAATATAAATGGCATTTTGCTTAAGGCTGAGGTAAAGAAAATAATTTCCATCAGATTGTCATAATTTTAACAATTTCTACACTCAAGAAAGTGCCAGATCAGGGCTTCATTAGGAAACCTCACTCACAGAACTGATGTCACACTGAATGAACATGCCATCGGCTCACTGAAATCTTCCCAGCTAAGGTAAAGAATATTTTAACAGTAAACCATAAATATCTTATGTTTTACATTTTGTGACCCAGCTACTTGATCCTGTTTGAGGGACAGTCCTACAAATGTCACAAATCAAAAAATATAGAAAAACATCCAGCGTTCCTTCTCCATCTTGTAGCGATAACTCCCAACAGCATGACAGTATATCAACATATGATGGCATATTAAATTAATTTACATATACATGTAAATCATTAATTTTCTTTATGCAAATCATTTTCATGTACATACAAAACCACTACGTAAAAAACAACTACATGCCGTTGCACAAACTAAACCAGGCTAAAAATACAAGTATCAATTTAGAAAAAAAAAATATATGTATAACTATGTACATTTCCAAATGTCTCTTTTTTTTAAGTCAATAAGCGTCTCCCCGCCCATTTACAAACACCAGATATGCTCGCACACACAGACACACGCTTGTGCACAAGTTGCTCACACTGGAACATTCAGACAAACAAATGTCTCTTTGGCTGGTGTGAAGCTGTGGCACCTTGCAGTGTGTGTGTACATGTAAATTACACATTTGCAAAGAAACACACGCACACACAAAAAAATAACACCATCTAACGGCATAGAAAATAGGTTCCGATGATGGATGTAGTGATATATTTCCTATGCATTTGCGACTATATATATATATATATATATATATATTTATATACCAAAAAGATACTGTATAAGGGTCAGCCACACACATGCCCTTGAGTGCGTGTATATATATGTACTTTAAAGTCACATTCAGAAGTGTAATGTGAAACTCTGTAGGAAGGCATCAATAAATAGACGTCTGTCTGTGTGTGTCCCTGGGTCAGCCATGTTAAACATCTGTCAGTCGCTCTTTGAGTTCTGTGCTGTGTCCAGGTTGACCACCTGGAGCTCCGTCAGGTTACTGCTGCTGCCGCTCGATTGCTGGCCAATCACCATCTGGAACACAACACAGCTACGTCAGAAGACAGTAAAGACAGCCAATCACATCACACAACACCTAGCACGGCTGGAAATCCTGCTACGCTGCATGCTGTTTATCATGGAGTGGTGTAATACTGTAATAGATGCTTCTGTAATATTTAAGTTATTTTTTCTATGAAATCATGTTCTGTAGAGTGCAATTTAGACTATTAGGATAGATGTTTTTTTTTGTTTTTGTTTTTTTTAAAAAGAGCACACCAAACATAATCTGAAGTTTTATAGGATCTTTCCAGTTGCATATAATCAAAATATCAATTTACATAAATTAATTCCCCTCTGAACTTTATAAAGTAAATTCAAAAAAATTCTAGTTCTGATTTTCATGCACTGCTACAGTGGTGTTTTGTTAAGTCTATTGCATGTGTATTTTGCTGAAAAATCACAGGTAAAAACAAGCTGCCAGCTGATCATTCACATTCATACAAAGAGGCAACAGGTGACAACCCTGTGGCCTCTGTGTGCCAGTGCTCTGTTAGGATGCATTAGTGCGGTCACGTGGCATGCTGGTTGCATAGGGAATATGAGAGTTTCACTTGTAAAATGCAGATCTTGCCGTACTGGGTGTAGCTGCACCGCTGAGACGGGGATCTGCACCGTGCCTGGAGGTGCTGTGAGGAACACCTGAGGGACAGCACCTGGGAAAAACATAAATAGACATGGTTTTTCATCGGCAAACTCTCTAACATTATGTGTATTTGAATTTATTTACAATTAATCCACATTTGTCACCCAGTAAAAGATGTGTGTGTGTGTGTTCGGCCTGTTCAGCATCTCACCTGGGTCTTGGGCCTGTGTGTGTGACACCTGCATGGCTGAGGTGCCCTGGGAGAAGGCGTTGAGCACCGCCAGCCCCCCATCAGTCAGCCCCGGCGTGGAGGCGTACATCACTGTGTGGGGGCTGGGGTACATCATGTGACCCGCCACAGACGTTGGCACTGACGAGGTGACGATGGTTGCTGGGAGACTCACCGTCGCTGGAAGGAGAGCACGGGCGGGAGGAGGAGGGAGAGAAAGCACATGTCACACTGAGGGCAAGAGGTGTGTACACATGTTGGCCAGCAGATGGCGCTTAGCGTCTATTTAAATTCAACTGCTAATTCCTACTTACACAGTGAGTAGTGGCACAATAACACTGTCCTCCAGGACACAACTCATTCCAACAGGAGCAGAATGAAAAACAAAACAGTGCAAGCAAGACAAATACAACACAATGTCATTTTAAAGGATTTTCTTGTAAAAATCTAATGTCAAGTTGCAAGTGGGACAGCAACGCACAAGAGGACCCTATTCCCACTCAATGAGATGCTGAATATTTGTATTTTTAGGCCAAACTACAATTATGATGGTGGGTTTGTACACAAGTGAAACTTCATAAATGCTACTGTATGTCATTAGTACATGAAGTTTGGATACTGCACTTGAAATTTTCCAGTAACCTTTTTCCACCATCTGAAGCACCAATGTGCATTTTTTTTTTAAAAAAGGAGCTGGTTCTCTTAAAAAACAAACAAAAAATCTCTTCCGGGGAGGTGTTTAGGAAACTTTAATCCGGCCTGAAGGAGACAGGACAACAGGAGACACACACCCGTCTTTCTTCAGAAAGGGGATTTGACCTACCCGTGGAGTTTGATGAGGTGTGGGACATTTCGGGGCTGCTGTCGCTGTTGGAGGTGGATTGGGTGTTGTGGACCTGGATAGCCTGGAGCTGCTGGGGAACCCCCGCTCCTGGAGACACACAGAGGGAATACAGCCACTACAGTAAGTCATCAAACACCCCACACAGGGAATAGTAGTTGCAGTAGGAGTATGGGGAGTGGCATATGGCAGCACTGGTAGTACTATTAGCTGAGGTGGAAGGCGTCGTTAGCATTAGTAATCCTAGCATTAGGTGCGTGATTATTGGTCATAGCAGAAGAAGTAGCATTAGCAGTACTAGCAGCAGCAGATTTATGATGATATGATTATTAGTATAAGCAGGCACAGTCGTGGCAGCATGCAGAGCAGGTCACCTGTGAGGGAGACAGCAGCAGGGAAACGGAAGACAGCCTGCTGTCCCTGCTGTGGCTGCGGGGCGGTGGCCAGGGCCTGACCATGCTGCCCCTGGAGGGCCAGGGAGTGCTGCTGCAGCTGGCTCAGAGGAATGGTGGGGGTGCCTGGGGGGAGAGGAGTGCCTGCTGGAGGGGCACACACACACACACACACGGGGGAATAAGACTAAATGCGAAAGGATAGTACAGTTTGAAAAAGTGCTAATAACTTATTCAGCCAGAGTACCTTTCTACAAATGCCTACAACCTTCAGTTGGCCAAAACTTATATAAAATGGCAACAGATGTGCCCCTGTTTAGCTCGGGATGCAAGGTTCACAAAAATGTTTTTTTTTCCATTTATTGATGTTCTATTCAATCAAAACAAACAATCCATCTAATTCTAGATAATTGGCTAGATAACATGACTGCTGCGCAACAAAGCAAGCAGCAATACCAGTGATTTTAATTTTAAGTAAGAGATATTAGTTGCTACTACTAGGTCCCCTGTGGAGGTTTCTTGTAAACAAACAAAAGTTATGTTTACTCTCTGGGTTTCTCATCAGAACACATTGTGTGTAACATTGAGCTCTCACCAACATGTTGAGTGCATTTTCTTCCTCAAAAACATTTGCAAAGCCACTTTTCTAAATATTTAAAATTGTGCATGGTTTACATCCATGTTTACATGAACATTCATCCATGTGTTCTTCCTTTGCTTTGTTGGCGGGTTACCGACACCACTGTCAATCAGCGGAATAGCCTGAAACAGACAGCAGGATGTGAATCGTGCTGCCTGTTGTGTGCACCCTTGTCCATGTGCACAATATAAACAAAACGGGGACCCACTTGCTTCCTAGAGCTACTAATGGTCAAAAACTCCACTCCAGTCCACTACTTTTAAGTGTAACACTGTAAAAAAAAAAATAACGCTAATGTTCAATAACATGGTTGCTAAATCAAGTGACACATACTGTATTAAGTGGTGATTTAAGTGGTTGGCTAGCACAATGACATTTTAGTTTACTTTAAAGCACTCAAACACATGTGTTCAAGTAATTTCTAAGAGAACATGAATCTGATCATGATCAGATTTGCAGATCATGAATCTGCAAATCTGTTAACATATAATATTTAAATACTTCCTAACTGATGAAGTAAGATGTGAGCCCTTTTGTGAACCCCAATTTCTTTTCAAACGTTGCATGATGTTTCTTTCTTAAAAAAAATAAATAAATAAAAAAAATAAAAAAACGACATGTCTCCTTTCAGAATATGACTCTGGAGTTACACCCTCACATTTGGTCATATGCTCCATAGACAATTGCTGCAGTAAAGTGGGCAGACCCTGTCAAGCTGTCAACTGAGGAGGTTTTGGTGTGGGAGGGTGTGTTGTTCCACCTGGCACTGCTGCTATTTGCCAGACAGGTGGTGAAGAGGAGAGAGGGCGTGAGCAAGCAGAAGAGAGGGAGAGGGTGGAAAGAGAGGGAGGGTGAGAGAGAAGGTTGCAGAAGGAAGAGAAAGATAGAGAAAGAAGAGGGGGGAGGCAGAGACACTGCCTGGCTGTCCTTTTAGCTGTCAGTCAAAACAACATACAGGACCCATTAGTGGGTCTATCTGTTCAGCTGTGGCAGAGCGCAGACAACCAACACACTGCAACAACTAGCTACTGCCATTACTGCCAGTGCCTGGAAAATACAACACTGACAAGCACTGGGCCTGTTCAGCTTCACAGTTAAAACATAGACTCTTGTCTACATGATAACAACAACAACATACACCGTAGAAGAGGTTGCACCATCAGCATTTCAGTGTCAACCAGCCTTTTCAAATTGCTCATGTCATGGACAAATAAATGTTCCAGAGCACTGAGCTTCTTTTACAGATGAGATAATATGAATTTATCGTGAAATTCAAATATTTGTCATGTCTTTGGGGGAATAGTGACCTCTTGGCGTCCCCAGGTCCCACTTCGAGACCCACAGATGTAGAGCCAGTATTTCTCAGCACACACACACACACAATGAAAAGGGAGTGTAATGAATAATTACTGTGGAAAGCCAATTTAGAAACACTTTAGGGATCCCCAAATCAGAGCCTGCTGCCCTTAAATCCTCATCGAGTTGATGCGGTAGAGATCCCCTGTGTTTCAGAGTGTGTCTGTGAAGTCCCCCTTAATGAAGGGTCATGTCTAGTTCAGGACCACTCTGTCACAAAGCTCCGGCTCCACAAAGTACACCTCAATTATAATTTCAGCACAAGCCACCGATCCTTCATTGAATATTCATGACTAATTAAGGGCTGTGTTCGTCAGTCCTCATTGCCAGGTCTATTGTGTCCCTCTCACCTAATTATTCCTGTCCCCAAGTGACAGTCAAAGGCAGGCCCAGTCGCCAATAGACATGGCTTCCCTGGATACTGGGGGCTTTGTAAAACCCAAGGGTGTTGAGTGTTGGCGACTGGCTATGAAAGGCTGTTGTGTGATGTAAACAGCTCGAAGACAGAGAGGAACGACCACTGGCTGAGGTCATGGCTCAGTGCCATTCAAATTCTAATCAGCTAATAAGCTAGACAACACGGTGACATTAACAAAACATAAAGGCCTGCAGAAGTGTCAATTTGATTCTAAAGGATGAGGTTAAGACAAACAAACCATAAAGAAAATAAAAAATGTTACAGCTCTGGATGTTGCGGTAAAGACACCCCATGTTTTCCTCTCCTACATACCGGGCATGAAAGTGAAACCGCTGGGCAGCTGCATGACCCCCGTGGAGGCGGCGGTCTTGAGGACGGTACCGTTGGCGCTGACGTTACTGCTGGCCGAGACCGGCGCCAGGTAGTTGGTGATGGGAAACGAAGGTCCACTGCTCACCTGCATGGTGGTGGAGGTGGTGGGTACTGTGGACTGGGCACTGCTGGTAGTGCCTGGTAGGCTGGCTACCGTGAACGTCGGCTTCAGTGTATCCTGTGGGAGAAAGCAAACACTGTGAGTAGGGAGACAGGGGACAGTCATTTGATTAAATTAAATTAGTATTGGATTCTGTTAAGGGAGAAGAAGACTGAGTTGAAGAACTGAGTGACTTGCAAGAGATAGTTTATAA
This sequence comes from Siniperca chuatsi, assembly GCF_020085105.1. NCBI lineage: Eukaryota > Metazoa > Chordata > Actinopteri > Centrarchiformes > Sinipercidae > Siniperca > Siniperca chuatsi. The sequence continues at coordinate 9,213,587 of NC_058052.1, forward strand.
AAAAAATAATGGTGAAAATCGAAGCAGCAGAAGTTGAGATATCTACAATACTAGGTTTGAAACGTCTCATCCCTAGTATGGGTCTAAAAAACACTGGCTCCTACAATTCCCATAATGCAACTCAATAGTGTCTTTTCAGGCCTTCGCTAACTATTAAATGCCAATGTCCTTTAATCCCCACATCTACAGTTTGTAAAACTTTCTGTTAAGAATTTGAATTCTCAATCCAAATCCAAGATAACCCCGATGACATCATCATCGGTTATCTTGGTGAGTGAACTGAACTTGATGTGTAAAATTGCTTAAAAGAGTGCCCCTTTAAAAAGGTTTTATTTTTAACTACCTGGAAGTTAGTAGCTAGTATTTCAAACTGATGCACTAGTACTTGCTCTCCTCTGCTATAACCCATTTATTCCACTGACTGCAAAAGCAACATCAGAAGAGTTTCATATGAGGACACCTAAAACAACACCATTAATGGGGCTTTTCCTCTTTAAGCAGCTGAAAGCAGGGTAGGCAGGAGGAGGAGGCTTTAATACTTATACACTGTAGTATTTTCAGGGATCAATGGATGGGTGACAAAAACCAGAGTGGGATTTAATAGACTGAGGGCAAATGGCCTAAACAAGGTAGAGAAACAGGCTGGGACCCCTTTAATTGCATCCATATGTAAAATACTAAGCAGTGCAAGGAGCGTTTCTCTGAGCTGTGCCATTCTTAAGTCTTAAAAGAGCAATAAGTTGCATTTAAGTTGGAGAAAGAATCTCCCAGTTGTCAACACTAAATGTAGGAAATCAAATCCTATTAAAATGCTACTCCGGAATACATAATGCCCACGAGGGAAAAAGATATATAAAATCATACCAGTTGTGTAGGAACATAACTGTGTACAAACATCCTTTCTGCACTCATTTTGTTGAGTTACTATGACAACTGACCATAACCAACATGACATCTGAGTAAAAAGCGTAGAAATCAGGCAGATGAGACGCTCACATAACCATAAGATCAAAGGAGATGAGACGTAGCATTGTATCGTACGCTAATGGGATCCATTGAACAGCAGAGCAGGATGTGTTGGTGAGTGGGCTGCATGATAAGAGCAGGATAGGCGTAGGCCGGGACTATAAAGCACATCTAAACCTACCATGCCTGTTTCTACACACTTACACAAACACTTATCACTTGATACTAATAATCTGTAATAGTAGAATGGCAATAAGCCTACACATTGGAAGGCATGTAAGAGTATGCATTTTCCTGTGGGTTCAATGTTCTTTGAGGGTTTGATTAAAACATAGATACAGAGACGTTGCTGAGACACATCAATAGAGGCAGAATATTCTCTACTGGTTTATGTTAATAAGGAGTGTGATCACAAGCAGGGAAACAATGGGAAATGTGGCAAGGCAAGAGGAAGGGTCCTTCAAGAATGAATGGGAGCTGCAAGTCCAACAAGCATACATATGCTGTGTCCCAGTTCAATAACTTGATCTTCTGATTCTCCACATACTTAAGAGTACAGATTGTCAGAATTCAAAGGCTCCTCCAAATGTGGCCAAGAAATAAAGCTTTCTTTTCCCCGAATTTGGAGGAGGACACAACCAGTCTGTCCTTTGCAGTCCTCAGTATCCCATAGTGCATTGTGAACTCTTCAATCCCTGGTTCGAGGGTCCGGCCAGGGACCTTTGGTGAATGTCATCGTAGTAGTCATGGTTATCATAGTTTAATAGTCAGGGGAGTACAACTCTGTGAAAACAGCTGTATAATGTCCTCCAAGAAAATAGATAACCCTGATGATGTCATCAGACCCTGATGATGCACAGATAACCCTGATGATGGGCTTGAGCTTTGAGACTGCGATTTTTTAAACAGAAAGTCTGTGTTACAAACTGAAGGTGTGGAGTTTGAAAGACGTGGGCAGGGAAGGTATAGTAAAAATAAGATGCTGTTTGCATTATGGGAACTGTAGGATATGGTCTTATAGGGGCTTGACCCATACTAGTGACTAAAAGTCTACTACTTGGCCTTTCTGCTGGTTTGATTTTGACGATTCCTTTTAAAATCTGTCTCTTCTGACTCTCCCAACTTCATAGAAGTGCAATACTTAATCACGAGTACCCCTTTAATAACTGGGCGATGCAGAGAGTTGTCCATCATGTATTGAAGTGAAATCCCGCACTATAAACTCTAGTACCATGGAGTTTGGGAACCCAGTTTCCTCAGTGGTATTTACACTTTGTCAACCAATTGAGGGCAAGTTCCTGGTGACAAACTTAGAAATATTTGATGTTACAAGTTGAAAACCATTCGAGGCTAAACCATATTATTTGGCGAGAAGGCGCAGGCTCAGCCTAGACATCAGGTCCTCCGAAGGAAATACCTTTACAGGCCTTGTCCTTTGGAGGATCCAGCCTCGGAATAGGGACAAAGCGTTTGTGTCATAGCATGCACTCTACACAGTGCAGCAGTACAGAACAGATGAGGTGAGTGAATAATACAGGTTTAGTATCTGGAAACACAGCCATGTGTCACAATAGGCTTACAACGAGCAAGCAAGTGACTGTGGTGTGTTGCTGCCTATAAGTCTTAAATTCTGAAAAGGCACATTCATTATTAATAACAAAAGGTAGTGTAGAAGCAGGCTAGGCCAACCTCTCTTAGCAAAGCACTATTGGTTTTTATATGTGACTGATTACATGGGTGAGAGGTGGAGGATCCAGCATGGACTCCACTGATAAGGCCGTCCAGCCACACATTACCATGCAAACATGTAGCTGGAGCTACTGTAAGGATTGACTCCCAGTCCCAGCCACATTACAGTCTGCTCACACCTTAATATTAAAGATAATCTGCTAGTATGGCTCACTGCAATGACTAAACAAAAGTTTTTCTTATAATTATTTTTATTTGCCGAGTTAAAAACTCAGAGGATTAACAAATAATCAAGGGTGTTGCAGTTAACTCAGTCTTCTGGGCCTCATGACGTACAGATGGCTAAGCAGGTGGTGTCTTATACAAGACTGAATCCACATGAGTATACAAAACCAATACTACACTGTGCTGAGAAGTTAGTTAGTTGGTCTGCAGCTCAGTTCCAGGGCCTGCTGAGGGGCTCTGACAGTCCAAGGTCCTTTAGTTAAACAGCAGCTGGAAAGTCAAAAGGGGGAGGGCCACATAGAGGACTCAGTTGTTCTGCCCTTTCAACCAAAAAGGAAAACTGAACAATAACGATCCATCATCCATCCACTGAAAATCTATGGCCTGTCTGTTACCACGTCTTCAATTTCCTCGGAGACTTTCCAATTTTGGAAAGGTAATAGTTTCATTAATGTTTACTAAAACTAAACAAGACAAATGGTAATAACTCACTCTACATTAGTGTAGGGGTTACAGATATTACTGTACGTCATGACAACTGGTAAAAAAAAAAAAAAAAAAAAATCTTTAAGATGAGAACTCAGAACAAAAATCAAGCCATCAGTTCTACTTGATATTGGAGATAGTATGTCAAGAAAGCTAACAGTTTGTTTTTTGTGTTTCTCTTTTTTCTCTTACAAGGTCTGAACCGGTCTGAACTGGGGCTAACTAATGTCACAGGTCTTGTCCTTGCCCACTTTCTTAAATTACTTATTTCTTGTCTTTTTTCCTTCTCTTTCATTTCTTTTGTACTGTCCGTAGTACAAAATGTACAATTGTGGCAGGATGAATGAAACAAGTGACCAATCTGATAACTTGTAATGTCAAAACCTGCAATAAAGTAATAAAAAAAAGAAAGCTAACAGTGGTGTGGTAGCAAGTAGCACTTTTAGCCACAGTAGTAGCAGAGAGTGTGTGTTGGTGTGTGGCAAGCAAATCAGTGTCAGACCTGTGTGAGGTTCGGGACAGGGGACAGGGGACAGGGGACAGGGGACAGGATAGGGGCGAGAGTGCAAACAGCTGAGGGTACAGACAGCTGGCGGGAAACCTGAGCTTCTCTGAGGGGGAATTAACCCTCTCCAGGCCAGCTGAGGCAGCAGGAGGCCATGTGTAAAGACAGCCGCCATCTGACTGTTGGGAGTTCTCACCATTGGGGCCATACAAGAACAACTGAATTTCTGTAACCGACCGAGATGCTTCACCTCGTACTATTTATTTTTAAAAATTAAAATAAATTATAAGATAACATGGCTCACTAAAAAGGGACAAGGTCACTTTGCTCCAGCTTTTCTATATTACACTGCTCAGTGAAAAAAATAAATGGCTGCTCTTGCTTTGCCGTCAGGTCTCTACCCAGATCCAACAAGGACAGAGTTTGGCTTCAGAAAGTGTAAGCTGATTGATCATCCAGGTTTTAACCTATGTGGTAATCTAAGAGTCTAGTCAAACTGCCAATATCCCTGTGACCTACATAGAGAGCTTCACCTGACCTACTGCTTTGTTTCACCATCTCCATGCGTCTCCTGTTCAACTGGCCGGTCTATAAACAGCAATGGCTTTTAGTTCAGAGTCAAGGGAATGCATAGTAAACATAGGTCACAGTGGTGTGATATATTCTTTCAGACCAGAAGTGAGAGCAGTGTGATGTAGCCAAAGCCTCAGCACTGTCATTTCCTCCTTAAGTCCTGTCCATCTCCTGCTCATTCTAATACACTTATATACAGATACATCATACCATCATTCCATCACTAAAAATGGCCCCCTCTACTGCAATATTCAAAACGTACAGGAAGTCTCAATAGTTTATATATAATACAATATATTAGAGCTGAGACAATTAGTTGATTAATCAGTTGTTCTTAATTTGCAGCTATTTGGATAATGAAAGTCTTATTTAAAGCAAAAGTGCCAAACTTTAACTAGTTCTAGCTTCTTAATTGGGAGGATTTGCTGCTTTTCTTTGTCTTATGTTATATTAAACTGAATATTTTTTGTGTAAGTTAAAGACATCACCTTAGGTTCTGGGAAGTAGTGATGAGTAAATAATTCTATATTACTCCATACTTCATTCTACTTGAGGATACTAGTTGAATTATGGCCATAACATTTTTTTATAAGACTGAAAGCAAATGGTGAAGAGATTTTCTTTCACAAATACAAAAGTTAGTTTGAATTTAAATTTTAAGTTGTATACCAGATTCCCTTTTTACCATTTGTTTTCAAATCAACCTCACTACTGCTCTCCTCACTTTGGGGAAAAAAAAAAAAAAAAAAAACAACAACGAGGGCCCAACCTGGGGAAATGCGCCACTTAATATAATGAGGTACCATAATGTAACAAATAAAGTCACAATTTATAGTCAAGCAAATGGAGGGCTGAGTTGTCTGGAATAAGCAATGAATCCTCTGTACTCAGACTGCGCAGCCACTGAGAGCACCCTCCATAACATGCTAAGTAATCCATTTTTCAAGAGAGGGACAATATTTTACACAAGTAACAGAGAGATCTCAAGTATAATACATTCTGCCCCTCCTATATCCACGATGAACATATGAGAAATCCTAATATAAAAAAGGATCAGGAGACAGAACTCAAGAAAAGCAAATCATGAGAGACACCAGCAATCTTATATACACACTCACTCTTTGGTTAGGTGGTGGTGCTGCCAAATTTCCAAGTTTTTCTGTGTTCTTGGGGGTTCTATATATGGTAAAAGAGTAAAAGCCTCCACTGCCCTCCTTACATTCAAAGACATCATACGAAAGACCCTGTTTTAAAGGACGAGGAAATGAGAGAGTAATTAAAAAGAGAAGGACACAAATGATTCCCTATTCTTGAGAGATTAATCATTCCAAATTAAAGGTGACAACTGGCAGGCTAGGCCAGTGTTGGTTGGAGAGCCCATTGTGCAGTTTACTGGTGCCTGGTCCTCGTCTAATCTCCCATTTGCTGGCTCCCATCTCCCAGTCTGTCACCCTGCCAGCAACATGGAATTTGCAGCTCCATTTGGGACTGCTAAAAAAGGCAAGGCAGCCCAAGTGGAGGAGGTGCAGCCAATGGCGGCTGACCTGTCCAGTTGCTTGCTGTAAAATGAGGGGGTGGAAGAGGGGGTTGGGGGGACATAACGTTGCTTTCCTCCCTTCTAACGCAGCCAACATGCTGCTCTTCCTCTGACACCACCACCTCTCTCTTCATGCAGTCTGTTTAATAGCAGCCTTGTGATAAGAGCACCTATCTGAGTAAATTAACTTTCCATTATCCCAGTGATTCTCTCGTGTCACCTACTTCAAGACACTGCTCTGCCCCAACAGCAGCATTTAGACCGGAAGACAGAAGACAATTGCAAAAAGCGAAATACTTGAATCTTTTCAAGTATGGGTCCTCATTTAAGACCATGAATTAATTATCAAATAACTTTCATTTCTCTAGGGAGACTAGTTTAAATTCATACACATTTATATGCGTGCAATATGTTGAATAAAGAGGCTGTCAAGTCGGTCGTCTAAACAGCCACAATGCAGGGAAAACAAACATGTCAGCTGTTGGTTGAGACAGTGGCCTCAGTCTGGAAGTTTTCAGTGGCAAAGACAATGTGATCTGTCCTAACGAGCAGAGCATCAAATAAACTTCAGCAGGATTACAACAGCAATAGCACTGACAGCCAGAGTAGCAGGGAAGAGAGAGAGAGAAAGAGAGAGAAAGAGAGAGAGAGAGAGAGAGAGAGAGAGAAAGAGAGAAAGAGAGAGAGAGAAAGAGAGAGAGAGAAAGAGAGAGAGAGAGAGAGAGAGAGAGAAAGAGAGAAAGAAAGAGAGAGAGAGAGAGAGAAAGAGAGAAAATGAGGGAGGGAAGAGGAGGGGAAAACCAGAGGAGACTTTGATACTGAGAAATCTATCCTAAGCTAGATCCTCTACACAAACATGAGTTGTGGGATTTGCCATCCCATTCCAAAAATAACCCAAAAAGCATAAAAACATCTGTACTGCAGGCATGTCTGATATTAAGATGCAGCCACAGAAGCCGTAAACAATCCAAAGATCTGCTGGGGGATGCAACAATAATGACAAATTTTTCCCTTGACCTACCTCATTCACCACTACGTCAGACATTGCATTTCCCAGAATGCCTTTCTACAGCTCTTAGAGAACAGTGTTGAACTTGTTGCCTTCGGCTGTTGGTTTTACGTACTTAATGTGTGCTCAGAGAGCAATAGCAATAGAAAAGCCAGGGTTTACCAGACCAAGTGAGTCACGCACCTTAAACCTAATGTCTTATCATCTACACACTGCATTCTGTTCCACTAAAGACACACACTCTCTCTCTCTCAAGAGTAATACATTGATTCTTCATTCTGATACAAGTCTCTCACTGCTAAATTACATCATGCAAGCTCGGTTTTCAGTACCAGATTTAGGTCTGGTGGCATTGACCCAAGAATCAGTTCAGCCCAGCTAGACATGCATCAGACCAATCAGCAGATGATGAGATGATGATGATAATAATGTGACTCACAGCCTTTTCAAAGTCTCAAATTTTAACAAGCACTCACACAAAGCTATCGACTATGAAAGCAAGAAGTTGTGGGGTGATACGAAGCATGGTCTTTGAAACGGCATGACCCATTACTCGCCTTAAAAATGTATCTAGAGACTAATTTTGGTCACTAGCTCAGCAGAAATTTGATAACATTTCCAGAGCAGCCGGCATGTGTTTTCACACTGACGTTCAGAAGGAAACTGTCAATTGTTTATTGGACAGCCTATGTGAAATTCATCCATGATGTTACATGTTGAATATTGTGGGATGGCTTTGTTAGGCTTTTATTTTGGTAGACTAGCACCAAAACATTTAATATTTATTAAAGATGCACAGATCCAATCCACCAGAATGGTATCGGCACCGATACTGACATTATTAAGCAGATTGAATATTGGCTGATCCACATTAAATACTTCATTGTGTGTTTTAGTTATCATTTACATTCCTTCAGTCACGGTGGGCTACTGACTCAATTTATATGCTAGGTATAGGATCGTCACTCTGTATTGGCAGATACCCTGAGTTTAGGTATCATAATCAGTAACGGCAGAGAAAATGTTGGATTGGTGGATCTCTAATAAAACATTTTAAACCACTGAAAAATTCTACGTCAATCAAACGCCACTATACCAGTGCTTGGGCCCATTTTCCATGATAAGAAAAAAAAAGTACACAACTAAATAACAAAAAAGGATGCAAAGTTACATCACCAATTGCTGTTGATATTTTAAAATCTTTCCATTTCTCAGGAGTTTTCTTTGAATGCAGCGAGAGTAATATAGGGAACACATTTTTTACACCAGAATTTCTAGTGTCACGTGATTTTATGAGCAATGCTTACAGCACTAAATCACGTCTCACTTATCTTCTAAGCCTCTCTCTTTTGCTTCTCCAAAATCTCCTCCACTTCCCCCGCCAGCCTCTGAACTGTTTAGACTAGCTTGGACTGTATGTATGACATACTATCTTAATGAATAGTGTCCAGACGCTGCAGAGGTGCACGCAGCGACCTCAGACCTACTGCACAGAAACGATCCCTCGAAATCGAGGCCTCCGTATCCACCTGCCATGTCCTAACCATAACAGCGCTGACACGGATCAAACAGTGACCATTTGTAGCGTGTCCATCTGTGAGCGGTGGTCACAGGGCCAATGCTGGTCTCCCACACTCATAATTGCAGCGGGGAAAGCGGCAGCCACCTAAATAGATGTCACATGAAACTGGACGTAAAATATCGCTCAAATGTTTCTATTCCACCTGCTCATATCTACATCCATACCTCTCCTCCATATCACTAAATGAGTGGGGGGGGGGGGGAAATCACAGGACTCCAAAGACAGCTGCAGCTTATAAGGAATGTGAGGGGCCTCAGCCAAGAGAACAGGCAGGGAAACCATACCATATATGGCAACAGAGGCAGAATCTAATTTTTATCAATGAGCAGAGCGGGCATGAGAGTGGCTTAACATGCAAAGGTTGATCTCCCATCCTTGACGGTGTATGGTACGTGTTAGTGCCTTGTGAAAACAGCACGCAGGCAAACAGGCCTGGAAGTGTCCGTCTTCAGGGGGGCGTACTTAAGCCGTGTAAACAGTGGAGAGAATTTCGGCTTCCAGCACGTGATTGCACCAAGGTGTGGAGAGTCAAGCGATAAATTCATCAGCAGACACACTTAACTTCAAAATCTCAAAGACCCGAAGTTTAAGAACACTTGCAGTACTGCAGTGGGAAATTTTTAAAAAAGTGGGCTTTTCATTAGGGATGAGAATAGGTCATGCAACCAACTAATTATTATGGAGGATTTCAGAGTAGAAATGCATCTTTTATCATTTATCTTATCATTTTCATCCTAAACTCAATATATTTCTGTCATGGCAATTTTTAGAAGGTTAACAAGTTTGAAAACTGCACAAAACGTGTGATATTCTGTTATTCTCAGAAGTTCTGTTTAACCGTCTGTTTCATCCATGAAGACAAGACAGCTCCATCCCAAAATCAAAGATAAACACCAAAGTCCTCCATATAGCAGGCTGCATGTTTCTCATCCTAACACAACCCAGACCTGCTATGATTTATCTTTCAGAGTGTTACGAGGCTTTCCTGGAGGAGAGGTCAGAAAGGTAAAGTGTAGACAGCTCCCTTTAGTAAGTGGGATAATACTCTACATATTATCTGGCTCTCCCTTCAGTCTAGAGCTCTTTGAACTACTGAGACTTTTTGGTTTAATTAAAAAAAAAAAGAAAAAAAAAAGACTTTGTGCTCAGAACCAAACCACAAGCCCAAAACAGAGGCCTCACATATAACAGGCAAAAGTTCAAAACTGTGTTTACAATAGGACAAAGATTATTTTCCACAACTGCTAGTGGGTTTGATTTATTTGCTCTCCTCGTGTGCTTATCTAGCCTTTTTTGGAGAGATTTCCCACTATATCCATTAATGACTCTGTATGGTGCTTTATCAGTTCTTAAAAAAAAAAAAAAAATTATTAGCACTGCAATTCATGTCTCCATTAGAAAGCAAGCAGTCAGTGAGTCACAAAGACTTCAACACGAGTACCATTGTTGCTGAAAGCAGGGGAAATGGGTTGTGGGGAAAGTTACAGCGTTCAATTTTGGGGATTCACAGCTGCGGCCTCACTACGATCTTCGCAAAACAGGTGGAGTGTATTCTTAAATTTCTGTCTTGACCACCTGGAGAACCGGCCTACAACAGCTGACCTTTCCACTTTTTGATTCTCACCTTTGTGTCGCCCATGCTCTCCGACTCAGACACCTGGTAGGTGAGGTCCGTCTCCTCAAAGCCCGTGGCACTCATGCGCTGGTCCATGGAGGGGTCAGAGCGTGGTGGCGAGTCCGGCGAGTTGAGGCATGTTTGGATCAGGGCTTTGCCCGTTTCACTTGTGATCATGGGTTGGAGTTTACGGGTCGCAAAAGTGTAGACGTGACCCGTTTCACTGGCCACAAGCAGCAGAACCTGGGTTCCCGTCAGGGTGGAGAGTTCATAGGCCTTGGAAAGAGACAGAAGAAAATTCAAGTATCTGACAGAGAGGACAGGCTAAGAGTCAGGCTAGAATTCAAACATCAGAAAAAGATATAGTTCACCAAATTGGGGCTTGGATTACCTTCATCTCATAGACAAAGTAATCTCTACTAGAAAGGTAATATAAGAGATTCCAAAGGTGAACATCTGGGGGAAAAAATAAAAATAACCTAGCCAAGAAAACAGTAGAATCTAAAAAATAACCCTGTAGTGAACTCTGATGTATAGCACAAATGAAGCTAAAATAACATGAGATAAGACTCCCAGAATAGAGTGTGTGATATAGCTGAGACTGATTGCAGCAGGGAACTGGCTTGCATGGGCAGGGGGAGTAGTAGTAACCCAGTCTTGACGAAGGACATGAGGACTCATTCTAAACACGCTGTGAAACCTGAGGCCGCCATCGCCGTCTGCCGCCTCGTCATTCATTATACAGCATGCAGACACTCACATTCAAACTAGCCGCTGTAAAGGAAAAGCACAATGAGATTCAACTCCATCCGACACACACACACACACACACACACAACCAAATACACACCTAGGCTGCACTCAGAGTGAACTCCTGAGAACGCCTTTTTATCTAAATGAGTCATAAGTTATGTGGAGGATGCTTTTGGAGCTGTGAAGGCACAGTGCCATTACCATCACCTTGGTGAACACAGTACAGACAGAGATGCTGATAGATGTGCCATTGTAAGCTGGAGTGCAATACTCCGTCAGGCAGAGCAAGGAGGAGGAGACGAATCACATTCAAATTTAAAAGGATTTTATTGAGCTGATATAAAACCATGCATTCACGCTGGTCTACTCCATCACACTCTAACACAGTGTTCATTATGGGCCGTATCAGTCCAAGCCTCGATATCTGGGCGCATGCTGAAGCTGATCGTATCATTGCCTTTTGTGTGCAATAATATGATGACAGAGCACAGAAAGGCTAATGACGACCAGCTGCTGCTATAGTGGCTCAATGCTACACCGCACTTGTTTCACCCGAGCGCTTCAAACCTTAATTATGTTAAGGTTTTTGGTGTGTGTGTGTGTGTGTGTGTGTGTGTGTGTGTGTGTGTGTGTGTGTGTGTGTGTATTGAAGAACAGTGTTAAAAAAGGATTCTCTGGCTGGTTGTACAATTCACCTACAACTACACTGCTCCAGTCATCCTCTTCCACTAACATCTCCCCTGACTGACTCTGCAGCAGCTACAGAGGGGTCTCGAACAACAGAACCCGATGTTTGGCCGACATCCAAGGCAGAAAAGGACTAATTTGTCAACTTAAGTGTGCTAGGTGGCAGCACAAACTAGACCTACAAAATGCTTTAATAAGTTTCCTTGCTCTGCTGATTTTCTCATAAATATTCATGACGGCAGGCTGTTATTGGTTCCTCTGTCACACAAAACATCCTAGTCAAGCCTATATATCAAATAAAGAAGGAACATAAGTTATACAAACACGGACATATGTAGTTGTGTAATTCATCTGAAGATGTCACCTTGGGCTGTGGGAAATTGTGGCTGACTGCAACTAATGATGATTTTTTGGAATAATCCTTCAATTTTTCTAATTGCTTGTTTTGTCTGACCAACTGTCCAATACACTATATTTAAAAATGATATAAAAAAAAACAAAACAACAAAAACCAGCAAGTCTTCACATTAAAGAGCTGGAGCCAGTGAATGTTTAACAAACAATGAATCAATCATCCACATTTTTGCTGAATAATAATAATAATAATAATATCTATCAATCTACTACTCAATTAATTTACTAATTGTTTCAGCACTAGACATGATAGCAGGAAAAGCCCAGGTGTAAATAATATTGATAATGGCTGCATTCCATCTAGGTGAGCCAGTTTCAGAGCCCCGGTATTGTGCATTTTGGCTGGGCTTATTGAGGCAACTAAATGGAATGGAGCCACAATTTATGTTATTAGTAACACCGGTGCTTTTCCTGCTAGGACAAGTCAAAATGTCTGCCGTGAAAACAGCCCAGTGAGCATGGTTAAAGAAAGAGCAAAAATGAAGACATGCCCTTTACTGGAGAAATAATGGGAACCACCAAAAAAAAAGAAAAAAAAGAACCACAAGTATTAACTGAGTGGCGCAAATTGAGGCGTCAAGTCGTATTGTGAAATAGTTTACATGCATGTAACCTAAAGCATAAATGGGACGACAACAAAAAGGCAATGCTTCAATATGAAACTAGGCTCATACTAGAAACCAGTTTGAGACCAGTCTACTATGAATCTTCCCACTCCACCCACCTGTCAATTTCTGTGATGGCTGACATAGTGTAGGCAACATTTTCAAAAATCTCCATCCGCACAGTGTGTCAAATAGTGTTCATGCTGCCAAGAGCCTACATAAAGACACCTCAGTTTCCACGACAACAGTTTGGGATAATAAAAAGAGGAATACAGCAGAGTACACAGTACAGCCACTTCAAAGTAACATGAGGACAAATGAAAACTCTTGTACTTCAATAAAGCATGGCTTACAAGTGTTTAAAGTCCTAACGAAAAATGGCCATTTCTACAGCAAAACAACTGCTGTGCTTCTGGTCACCAGCTGACCTTGTCTCCAAATAATTAACTTTAGAAAATTCCACATAGCAATACTTTATCATAGCTGTGGATTTCCAGTGAAATACAGCTTTGGTACTAAACATAGTAAAACAGTAATGGAGGCAATTCTCACTACCATGGAGCAACTTCTGTCATCTTTAATGTCAACTGCTAATGTGCCAGATCCAACTAACAAAACTGAAACCAAGACAAGTCATCACTGGATGAGGCTGAACGCTTGTATCAAAACGTACAATGCATGCACAGACAATCCCCAGCGTCTCTCTTCTGTTTGAGTGCTCTTTGACTGTCCTCTGATCTGTTTCCCTGGGGTATAGTCAGCTGTTGGCACCTACAGGCCCGCTGCTGCTCACCACCGCATGGCTGCCGCCTGCAAGCAAACGCCTGCTTCACAGTGGCAGAGAGAACAGCCTGTGCACTGAGGGCCACTGATGGGAACGACTTCCAACAGTTCTAGGCCTGTCTGTCTGTCTGTGTATGAAGGTGTATGGGTATGTGTGGATGAATGAGTGTCAGTTTATCTGGAAATCTGTGTGTGTGTGTCTGTCAGGCCTTGTGTGTGTGTCTGTCAGGCCTTGTGTGTGTGTGTGTGTGTGTGTGTGTTAGCTGGGGTGGGCATGGTCATAAATAGAATTGTCATTTGCTCAAGTCTATTTCAAACCCATTGCCTATCATGAATGTTCTGACTTCCTTACATCCATGAGTCAGTTTGTGATACAGTTGTTTGTTTTTTATAAGAAAGAAATTGATATTAGATTTACTGCAAGTCAACTGCCTCTAGATATAATGTAGGCCCACTACTGACAACATTTCATGTCTTTATTGTGGTTTAGAATTACCAATGCAGCACTTTCCCAGTGGTGTTATGATTGTACAGGTTATTAACCTCATTGTTACTTCCATGAATGAATGAATGAATGAATACATATCACTCACTCATATATATATATATATATATATATATATATATATATATATATATATATATATATCAAGCAACATCTGAGTGACACTCAAATCAAATGTTATTGTAGCTGGATGAGATCCAAATCACCTGACTCACCTTTTTCATAATACCCGTCTTCCTCTTGCTGAAAGTGGTGTAACGTCTCAACTTGTTGTCAATAAATTCCATCTTTATCTTGACGCGACCACGTGTCTTCTTCCCCGGCTTTGCCCCGGCGACCCCTCCGGGCACCATGCCGTAACCTCCGGGAGGTACTCCCACCTCCTGCCCCGTCACCGCTGCCTCCATCTCCGCTCTCTCCCGCTTCACCCCTCTCCTGCTGTCCCCGAGTGAACCCACTGGGTCATCATCGTCTCCGGAGTCCGAGTCATTATCCGAGCCGCTGCACAGAGGAGCACTCTCTCTGTCCGGGTCGAACCTGGTTCCTTGAGCCAACACAACTGCCGTGTTTAACCCCACCATGTTGCCCTGGATGGCGGTCTGCAGTGGGGTCACCCCGGTACCGTTCCCCGGTCTCACACCTCTTGGACCCCCTGGACCGTTAGCCCCCAGCATCCCGACGGCGCCTCTTTCCCCCTGTCGCCCGGCAGCACCGACGCTCTCGCTGACACCCGGTAAAGCTTGCCCTGTTCTGACCAAAACGGGACGGATCCCGCTGCCGACAACCCCCGAACCGTGTCCTGTGGTACCTCTGCCTGAAGCTGACCCGTTTCCAGATGGTGCCGATCCAACCCGGCTCGGTAACATTCTATTTACTGGACCGAGTCTCTAAACGCCAGCCAAACAAGCTGGAGTGCGTTGTTTCGTAAAGGACTGATAAGACGCAAACACGCCTGGGCAACAAAATGTAAACAAACCAGGTCAGTTTATGGTTTGGAGACTCCAGGAAATTACCGAGACAAACTTTCGAAAGTGATGCTGCCCCC